>NW_006408599.1:10588522-10651718 GCF_000296735.1 Chrysochloris asiatica | reverse complement strand
AAATGATAAGAGGTTGTGCTGGAAGTCTTAGCAGGAACTATACAGCAAGATACGGAAATTAAAGGCATCCAAATTAGCAAAGAGGAAGTAAAACTCTCCATATTTGCAGACAATATGCTGCTACAAGTAGAAAACCCCAAAGACTCAGTCAAAAAGCTACTAGACCTCATTGGAAGATTCAGCAAAATGGCAGGATATAAGGTCAACATACAAAAATCAGTTGGATTCCTCTATACCAAAAATGACCGCACTGAAAAGGACATTAAAAAAGCAATATTGTTTACAATAGCTGCCCAAAGGATGAAATATCTAGGAATAAATGTAACCAGAGAAACAAAGAACCTATAGAAAGAAAACTACAAAACACTACTACAAGAAACCAAAAGAGACCTACAAAAATGGAAGAATGTACCATGCTCCTGGATAGGAAGACTTAATTTTGTGAAAATGTCACTACTGCCCAAAGCAATTTACACATATAATGCAATCCCAATCCAGATTCCAAGGACATTCTTCAAAGAGATGGAAAAAAACAATTACAAACTTTATATGGAAAGGACAGAGACCCAGGATAAGAAAAGTACTGCTTAAGAAGAATAAGGTTGGAAAACTCTCACTCCCTGACTTCAAAACAGCCTGGTATTGGTACAATGAAAGATATGTTGATCAATGGAACAGAATCAAGAATCCAGAAATTAACCCATCCACATACAGCTAACTGATTTTCCACAAAGTACCAAAGTATATCGCATGGGGAAGGGATAGTGTCTTCAACAGATGCTGATGGCAGAACTGGAAAGTGATATGCAAAAGATTGAAACAAGACCTTTACGTCACACATTATACAAAACCCAACCTGGAATGGATTAAAGACCTAAATGTGAATCCCAAAATTATGAAGGCCATCAATGAAAAAATTGGGACAATTGTGAGAGCTAAAATACAGACTACCAAACATTTTGAAAATTATACAAAAAAAAGTAGACAAAATAGATGAATGGGACATACTAAAAATTAAAAACTTATGTGCATCAAAAGACTTCACCAGAGTAAAAAGGGAGCCCACAGAATGGGAAAAAGTATTTCACAACAACACATCAGACAAGGGACTCATTTCTAAAACATTTAGGAAAATACAACACTTCTACAAGAAAAAGACAAATAACCCAATTAAAAAATAGACACAGGGTATGAACGGACACTTCACCAAGGAGGAGATCCAGGCAGCCAACAAACGTATGAAGAAATGTTCACAATCACTAGCCATTAGAGAGATGCAAATAAAAATAACAATGATATATCAACTCACACCAGCAATAATAGCAAAGATAAAAAAAGTAGAGGACAATAAATTCTGGTGAGTCTGTGGAGAGACTGAGATGCTCCTGCATTGCTGGGGAGATTGCAAAATGGTCCAACCTCTCTGGAAAACAATATAGTGCTTTCTCAGAATATTGGAAATAGAAATACCTTATGATCCAGCAATTTCTCTACTTGGTATTTACCCACAAGAAATACGAGCCATAACACACGTAGATATATGCTCACCAATGTTCATAGCAGCACTATTTACAATAGCAAAAAGATGGAGACAGCCAAAGTGCCCATCAACTGAAGAATGGATAAACAAGCTGTGGTACAGACACACAATGGAATATTATGCTACCTTGAAGAATAACAAGGGAGCTGCAAGCCACCTCATAACATGGATGAACAGGACATTATGCTGAGTGAAATTAGTCAGTCACATAATGAGAAATACTGGATAGGACTACTGTAAAAGACTAAGAGAAAGACCCATACTAAAGGAGGGGGCGTGGATTCTTTGCTGGTTACTGGGGTTAGGGGATTGGGGTGAGGGGAGGGGGGAAGGTGGAGTAGAGGGTAAGGAATAGACACAGGATAGCTTGGTTGCTAGGGATGGGGGCAATACACAAGAAGGGGGAGGGGAATGGAAGAACAAGGTGGATGGGAAAACAATTAGGCAGGTTTGCATGGGCTAAGTGGGACAGAAGTAAATAATGATGTATGCATAACCTTGGAACAACAGGGCTCTGGGATACAGGGATTGAGACATGGTTGGAATGGGCAAAAGGGGTGAAATAATGTTAAGAAACTTGGCTATCTTATGAATCTTGGTTTCCCTGGCATACATTATAAAATAGACACTGGAGGGGGAGAGAAAGGAATAGCCAAAAATATCACCATAGAATGCCTGTAAGTCCACCTTCTGCCTATAACTGATTGGAATACCTAAAATGGGCTACAACGTGCCCTGGGAAGGAGGCTTCCTGTTGAGTCTCTGTATTACATAAGACCATAGGTGGAATCCTGAACCCCATTCAGAATCTTCTGACGTGGGACATTTCCACTTGAAAGGACAAACAGACCATCCTGGAGCTGTGAGAAGAACAGAAGATGCTTCTTGAAAGAAAGACCGACAGGAAAAATACAAAACAATAACAGAAGTTCAACTGATTACTACAAGAATAAGCAAGTTATCACCCAGGAGACATCAAGGCAAGTGGTCGGGTCCCCTAGGGCAAACTCCCTTCCAAGACTAAAATTCAATGGGAATACATGAGCAGATATGGGCTCTGACTGGTGATTATATTGGTCACCGATAAGGGGAAGTGAGGGAAAAACAGCAGTGAAGCTGCGAGCTAAGCCCTACATCGTTCAATAGACTCCTGTGAACCTGGATGGAGACCTGGTTGGCCAGCATTGTGGCAAGACCTGGGGACACTTGGGCCCAGAGTCAGTAACATAGCCACAAATGACTAGAGTGGAGAATGAAGTGTCTAGCTGATAAGAAGAGACGAGTTGCTGGGGACTCTATATCCAGAGAGGGAGAGGGGCTGTGTGCTGATGACCCAGGGGGTAGGCTTGCAGGGTACACTCTTTGGTTGTTTGACGATACATGGAGGGGATTGTAACGATGGTAATAAAACAATATAGGATAGGATAAATGTAAAGCTAATGTTCTCCCATGTAAACTATCACATAATTCACAATAAAACATAAAACAAAATATATGAATAGAGTCCTATAGCTGATTTGTAAACTGATTCTTGTAGTAAAAAAAGGAGGAAGAATGATCATCTCTGTGATGCATAGAAAATAAAAGTTTTCTCAAAGCCTCCTTGTCTTTGGACCTAACACCGATGTCAGCAAATACCTTATTAAAAGTAAATTAACTAAATATCCTTTGTTATCCTAACTATGATGCGGTTACATGAATCTATACTTGGGTTGCACCACTAAGGACAAAATTTACTGCCTGTGCATTAAATTTCAATGAAAAATAAATGGGTTGCTTTTCTCTTCCCCTGCAAAAATAAATAAATAAATGGTAAGAGCTCGAGAAGCCAAGACAAATGAAGAACAACTTGAGGAGCCTAAAGATTGGAGAGAGGGCTGTGTCTTCACGTTGCGAACGCTTTTAAAACTGAATTCTTTTCTGTTTTGAATTTTGTTGTTGTTATTGTTGTTGTTGACACCATGAGTTTTCAGTAATGGAAGTCATTTTAATAAAATGAGTTAATATGGATTTTGATGCCATTAGTGGGGCACACATAAAGAGTTAGCTGATGCTGGAGCTGGTGAGATGAGGCCTGTTTCTTCAGGTTTACCTAACTACACAGGGTCCCACCAGATGGCAGTGTCATTAAACATGGGATCGGCATATCCCACTAAACCCCTGAAGTGAAAGATATAGGTGGGTACTATATACCCTGGAGTCCTGGTATGGCGCTGTGAATTAATGCATCAGACTGGAAAGCTATTTGAACTGCAAGGTCGGCAGTTCAAGCTCACCAGCTGCTCCTCAGAAACCCGATACAGGGTCGCTATGGGTCAGAACCGACTTGACAGCACTTAACAACAATAACTGTATGTCCCATGGGTCACAAAAGGGTTAAATAATTCTCAGATGGAATACAAATTTTAAACATTCTGTGGGTTTCAGGAAAACACAACCAGGACTAATGACTAAATGTTACAAGGATTCTCATTTCAGTTTAATTAGTTGCAAAAAAGAAGAATTACAGGTACCTGAATCTGGAGTACTATGATATTAATGGACCCCAACGCTGAGCTCTGGTAGCGTAGTGGTTACGAATCGGGCTGTGAACCTTAAGGTCAGTGGTTCGAAACTACCAGCTGCTCCGTGGGAGAAAGATGAGGCTTTCTACTCCCGTAAAGATTTACACCGTCGGAAACCTTGTACAGGGTCGCTATGGGTCGGAACCGACTCAACGGAACTTAACAACAACAACAACAACAACTCTGAGTGAGTCCAAGCAGATGCTGGGTGAATGTCCTATTGCTGAGAATTATCCAGAAGTGTGGCAAATCTAACCCCCAACCCACTCTACTATGTGTTTTTTAAATATAGGCTCTGCCACCTACTTGCTGTGTAATATTGGATAAGTTACTTCTTTCTCAGTTCTTTACTCTTCTCTAGGATGAGGATAGCAACAGCACTAATGTAATAGAAAGACTGTGAGAATTCCATAAATAAACCCTACTGCCATCAAGGTGATTCCAACTCAAAGTGACCCTGTATTGCTTCTGAGGCTATAAAACTTTATAGGAGCAGAAAGCCTCATCTTTCTCCCAGAGTCACTGGTGAGTTTGAACTGCAGACCCTGTGGCTAGCAGAGCCGTTCTTATCCTACAGTACCAGCAGGCCTCCTTTACTAGGTGTAGGGTGGTGGTGGTGGTTGTACGCCACCGCGTCGGTTCTGACTCGTAGTGAGTGTAGAGATTCTAAGGCTGTAAATCTTTATGGGAGCAGATAGCCTTCTCTTTCTTCTGTGTTGTCTGGTAGATTACTTACCTGGGGGTTCATAGCACAACTCCTAATTCAGGGTTCCATAATTAGGTGAATGTTGTTAAGTGCGCTAAATTGGTTCCAACTCATAGTGACCCTGAGGAGAGGATGGTGAGTTTGAACCACTGACCTTGCAGTTCAAACTGACCTTGTGGTCTAGTGCTTATCCTAGAGTGCCACGTGAGGACTCTAATTAGGTGAATGTTGTTGTTGTTAAGTGCCGTGAAACCGGTTCTGACTCATAGCGACCCTGTACAGGGTTTCCAAGGCTGTAAATCTTTACAGGAGCAGAAAACCTCATCTTTCTTCCACGGAACAGCTGGCAGTTTTGAACTGCTGACCGTAAGGTTCGCAGCCCGATTCGTAACCACTACGTTACCAGAGCTCCTAAATTAGGTGAAGAGTGGGTATAAATGTTCAGCACTTTCCTGCCATGTAGAAAGCCTTGAGTAAACTGTAGCAGCAATGATGATGATGATGGTGACCCCAAAGGTACTGCAGGATCGGCTGGATTTTTGAAGCAGTCAGGTTATTACTCTGAGGAAACTGAGGAAACTGACTACTAAACTCAAATCCTTCAGAGAGATAGATCTAGACAATGAAGACTTTATTATACCTAATCTCTCAATTTATATTTAGTATAAATCTAGAACTGACCTAAATTTATATTGATAGTTGAGATACCAGATAAGCACCGAACTGCTAACTAAAGGTCAGTGGTTCAAACCCACCAGCCACTCCTCAGAAACTCTATACTGGTTCAGTGGTATTCACTTAAAAACAACAACAGCAACCTATTTTTGATACAATGCTGCACAGAATAAATATATTTTAAAAATTATTCATTTCTAGACCAATAGTTTTATATTAATTCAAACCCATCATGAGAATCAACAAATTTAGACCTCTGAATTATTAGCTGACCTTTGGCAAGTCTCATCATATCTCTAAGGAGCCAACTTTATTTTTTACAAAATGAGATTAGAGAAGCTCATCCCTAGACTTTGATGTAACTCTTAGATTGGGTTATTTTCCATTCTGAGGTAAATTCACATACCAAAAGGGTCAGAAGAATGGCAGTGGGCCAGTCACCTTTCCTACCATTGTCTGCCTCACAGTCTCCACTCAAGAGAATTCACAGTCTCAGGGCAGTGGAGGACTGAGCTCTAGCCAGACCTCTTTCGTATCCCGTTCCAGTTTCAGAAGCAATGACTATGGACCACAGCCATGCTGCTGGGCTTCACTTTCTTAGACAAATTAGTTATTCCCAGCATTGCTTTTACCAAATGCCTGACCCTGTGGGGGAGAAATGATTACTTATTTCACTTTCCTCTTGAGAGGAAAAGGCTTCAAGAAGGTTGAGAATTGGGGCTGGTTCCAAATAGACACTTTCACGGTTAGATCACTTCTAATTATGGAAAAGTTTCCAATAATATGTTCGAGTGTTTTCATCTCTTTAATGCTGTAGACACTGATGAGTTGCCTGCCTCCTCTAACCCATTTCCATTGAGTCGATTTCAGCATGTAGTGACCCCTGAAGGGTTCCCACCTCTTTCTCACACAGAGAACATGGTTAATGCAACCAAGTGCTTTAATCACTGTGCCACTGTGGCTCCTTGTGTCCTATATAAGAGTTCCTATATAATGCCACTAAATCCCAGTTGGGACTGAGTATGCCCAGGTATGAGAGCTATTTCCATCCTTATTTGTAAGTTAGTAGTGTATGTAACGTTTGCCCGTAGACTTCTTCAGTGTTGTAAGTGGAGGTTTGCATTCTTTCTTCAGTTCTCTCAGCTTGAGAAATGCTGACAATTTCTTTCCCTTTTGGTTTTCTGACTCCAGATCTTTGTTAATTTCATTACAATACTTTACTTTGATTTTTTAAAGCTGCCCTTTGTGAAGTTTTCTGTTCAGCTCTCTTATTACTTCATGTCTTCTAGTTGCTTTAACCTCTGCACATTTAAGAGCAATTTTCAGAGGCTCTTCTTACAATCACTTTGGTCTTTTCTTTCTTTCATGCCTTTTTAATGACCTTTTGCTTTCTTCATGATTGATGATCTTGATGCCATCCTTCAACTCCTCTAATCTTATGTCATTAGTGTCTAATGCATCAAATATATTCTTGATGATCTCTAAATTCAGGTGGTATATACACAAGGCCATATTTCTCTTCTAGTGGACTTGTTTTAATTTTCTTCAGAATCAACCTGAACCTGCATTTGAACAACTGTTGGTCTGTTCCACAGTGGCTTCCTAGCCTTCTTTTGGCTGATGATATTGTGTTTCTCCATTGTCTTCTTCCACAGATATAGATTTCCACAGAGTTGATTCCTCTATGTTCCATTTGGTGAAATCTGTGTGTATATTTGCCTTTTAGATTGTTGAAAAAGGTTTTTGCAATTAATATTGTCATTGGTGTTACAAAAGTATACTGTGCAATTTCCAGCATAGTTTCTCTAACCAAGGCCATGTTGTCCAACTACTGACCCTTCCTCTTTGGTTCCAGCTTTTGAATTCCAATCACCAGTAAATATCAATATATATTGATTACATGCTTGATTATTCCAGACTGAAGAAATTGATAGATTTTTTTCAAATTCTTCATTGTTTTCTTTCATGGTCAATATGTAAATTTAAATAATAATTGTATTAGATGTTCTTCCTTGTAGGTATATGATTGTTATCCTATAACAGATAGTATTGGCTAATGCATCAGACTGCAAAGTCATTTGAACTGCAAGGGTGATGGTACAAGCTCACCAGCTGCTCCTTGGAAACCCTCTACAGGGTCGCTATGGGTCGGAATCGACTCAAGGGCACTTAACAACAACAACAAATTGTACTTCAAGATAGAACTTTTTTACACTGAAGACGATGCCATTCTTCTACTACAATTGGTCATTCCTAACATAGTAAACCATGTGACTGATTCAAAATGGCAAATAACAATCCATTTCAGCTCACGTATGCCTAGGATATTGATCTTTATGCATTCCATTTCATTTTGATGACTTCAAATTTTCCTAGATTCATACTTCATACATTACACATTCTGATTGTTAATGGATATCTGCAGTTGTTTCTTAATCCATCAGCAAATGAAGGTCACAAAAGTTTTGCTGCATATACAACATTAAGGTCAACTCTACTGTGGGAGGCAGCTCTTCCCCGATAATATTTTGAATGGCTTTCTACATGAGGGGCTCTTTTTCTGGCACTATATAAAACTGTTTCACTGCTCTTCATAAGGTTTTCAGTGGCTAACCCTTAGGAAGTGGTTTACCTCTCCTTCTCTCTAGTCTGTCTTAGTTCAAAAGTTCAGTAGAAACCTGTCTACCATGGGTAACCCTGTTGGTACTTAAAATACTGGTGGCATAGCTTCCAGCAACATAGAATTGCAGAAAACAAAACAGTATGACAAATTGACAGATGATGGAATATGTGGAATCAGTGTACCAAAAAGAACTGGTCAGTGCTCAACCATTTCAAGAGGTACATATGCTCAATAACTGGTGTAGTACTGAAGGAAAAAGTCCAAACTTCACTGGAGGCAATGGCAAAAACAAGGCTCCAGAAATTGACAGGACACCAATTTAAATATTTCAACAAACTGATGCAGTGCTAGAGGAGATCCATCAGTGTCAAAAAATTTGGAAGACAGCTACCTGGCCACCTGATTAGAAGAGATCCATATTGATACTTACATCACAGAAAGGTGACTTAAGGGGATGTGGAAATCATTGAAAAATATCATTAATACCGCATGCAAATAAAATTTTGCTGAAGATAATTGAAAATCGATTATAGCAGTGTAGCCACGGGGAGCTGAGAGAAATTCAAGCCAGATTCAGAAGAGGATGTGAAACAAGGGATACCATTACTGACATCAGCTGGGTCTTAGCTGAAAGCAGAGAATACCAGAAAGGTGTTTACTTTGTTTTGTTGACTATGCAAAGTCATTTGACTATGTTAATCAACAAACTATGGATAACATTGAGAAAAATAGGAATTCCAGAACACTTAATTGTGCTCATAAGGAACCTATACACACACCAAGAAGTAGCTGTTTGAACAAAATAAGGGGATACTAAGTGGTTTAAAATGAGAAAAGGTGTGTGTCTGGGTTTATACTTTCAGCATACTTACTCAATCTGTATGCTGAGAAAATAATCTGAGACAATGGATTAAATTAAGAAGAATCTGGCATCAGTAAACTCATCAACAACCTGTTATCTGTGGATAACACAACTTGGCTGCTGAAACCAAAGAGGACTTGAAATACTTTCTTATGAAAATCAAAGACCACAACTTTTGGTATTGCACCTCAGTTAAAGAAAATGAAAGCCCTCACAATTGGACCAATAAATTAACATCATGATAAACAGACAAAATATTGAAGTTGTCAATGACTTCATTTCACTTGGACCCACAATGAACACTCAGGGAATCAGTACTTAAGAAATCAAATGATATATTTATGCAAATCTGGTACAAAAGACCTCTTTAAAGTGTTAAAGAGCAAAACTGTCGGTTCGATCACTAAAGTGTGGCTGTCCCAAGCCATGGAATTTTCACTTATCTCATATGCATGGAAAGCTGGACAATGAATAAGTAGAATAATCATAGAAGAATAGATGCATTTGAGTTATGGTGTTGGTGAAGAATATCGAAAGTACCATAGACTGCCAAAAGAACAAACAAATGTGTGCTGGGAAAACAACCAGAGTGCTCCTTGGAAATGAGCATTTTGAGATGTTGTCTGGCATACTTCAGGCATGTTATTAGGAGGGAAAAGTCCCTAGAAAAGGACATCATGCTTGGCAAAGTAGATAGTCAGTGAGAAAGAGGAAGAGCAATGAAATATGGCAGCAATAATGAGCTCAAACATGACAATATGTTTGAAGACGGTGTGGGACTAGGCAATGTTTCCTTCTGTTGTGCACAGAATTCACTGTGAATCAGAACCAACTCAACACCACTTAAGAGGAAGAACAACAAGTGTCTATAAACAACTCTACAAGTTCTGGCCATGCAAAGATGAAATTAGACTGGATGAATAAGCAACATAACAAGGGAGAAGAAGCAGGGATGTATTCTAAAAGTGACTGAACCACAAAGGAAGGAGCCCATCCTCATACAGGAAATTGATACCAAGTGCGGCCTGTTCTTGATTTTAAATACCTGGGAGGAACTTGCCATCTATTCTTTATTGGGGGTATTTTTACTTCTTCACCAAAAGTATTTGATAATTTTTCAAGTTTTTTTTTATCAAACACCATATCTTTTAAGAAGCCTCTGTGAAAACCCTACAGAAATCCTAAACCTTGTCAGTGCCCTGGCTGACACAGCTCATGTGGTTTGGTTCTAGGAACAGTACCCCCTCCCCCGATACACACAAAACAGCTTTCTCTTGGTAAATGTGTAACAGTGATAAATGTGCTTGACCTCTCTGTACCCTAAAAACTCTGACCCATATTTCTGGATCAGAAAACAACAACAACAACAAAAAAACACACAGAGGTTTCTAATTACACAAAGAGACAAAAGGCTTATTTCAGATCATTTTCTGATGTTTGCTCTGATGGAGGAAAGTGTAGAAAATGCAGAGAAGTAAGGGCAGTGTTAGAGTGGCAGCATGGTAGAATAATGAGTGCTGGTGTGGTGTTGCAGACTAAGCACTGCACTGCTAACTGCAAGGTTGGCGGTTCAAACCCATCTGCTGCTCCTATGAAACCATATACAAGGTCATTAAGAGTTGGAACTAACTCCATGGCACTTAACAACAACTTAAATGTCCACATCCTAATCTTTGAAAATTGTGAGTCTGTTCTTGCATGGCAAAAGAAAGTTTGTCTATACAATTAAGTTGTTGTTGAGTTCTGTCAAAGTGGTTCTGACTCAGAGTAACCCTGTGTAGGGTTTCCAAGGTTTTACATCTTTTTTTTTAATTTAACTTTTAATTGTGAATTGAGTGATAGTTTACATGGGGGAACATCAGTTTTGCACTCATCCTATCGTATTTGTTTCACTGCAATGATTACAATTGTATTCGTTTCCTTGCAATGATTACAATCCTCTGCATGTTTCATCATTCAACAGTATTTACGTCTATTCCAAGTTTTTTTTTTTTTTTGGATGTGCACCAAAACACTCAGGAATATACAATCATTCAAGCAGCCAAAGGGCACATCTTACAAGCCTGCCCCATGGCCTCCAGCACACATCCTCTCTCCCTCCATGATTCTAGAATCCTCAGCTGCTCTGTCTCTGCATGTCATCATCTCTGCCTCCATCTCTGGTGTTGCTGCTTCTGTGGATAGGGTCTCACATTCTGCTCCCACTCTTCTCCTTTTATGGTCCCAGGGTTCTCCATTATGGGACTGTAAGATTGACCACTCACCCATATATAGAAGCTATAAAACTTCTACCTTTACAGTTGTGACAATTGCAATTAGTCATGATAATAATTACTTGCTATTGAATCATGAGAGTCTTGTCCCCATCTGCAGTCACCAGACCTGTCTAGACAGGATGAAAACAACTCAGTGGGAGTTGTACCTTCACCTGCACACTCTGAGTCTAAACACCATCTTGAAAACTTGTAAGCCAGTCACTTCGTGCCTTTACAGCCCCCCTCCCCCATTTTAGGTAGCCAATGTTTAAGTTGTCCATCCCTACCAACCTTGTGTACAGAGGGGATGGGAATGATCCTTGTTTTAAAGATTATTTCCCTCTTGGTTGGTATTTTAAGCTACTACATTCATGAGTAAAGGTCAAGTTCATCAGATTGCTGAGATTTACACTTCTTTTCTTTAAAAAAAATAAATAAAAAAATTTCCCTTTTTCCTTCCTCTAGTCAGGTTCTGAACATCTAGTCATTGAAGCTAGATCCAATGGGCATGATCTGCAAGTTTGGTCTCTCTTGTGCATATCTCCTCACTTCATATAACTGGATGTTTCACTGTTAGCTCTAGCCCTCCATGGCCATGTCCTTGTCCATGGGCTCAGGAGTCCCCAAATCTCACTACACTTCGGGCCAACCAGCTCTTACCATAATCCAGGTCAATGGGGGTCTATGTAACTTGGTCAGACTCAGTGTACTACTTCATTGTTGTTTTTCACCACTCCCCCTCACCAGGAGACCAACATAGTCACCAGCAAGCTTACATGCTTGCCTTTGTTTTCCCTTTGAGTTTCAGTCTTGGGTGGGGGTTTGTCCTGAAGGGACTTGATTGCTTGCCTTGATGGCTCTCCAGTGGAAAACTTGCTTATTCTCGCAGTAGTCAATCAGATTATCATTTTTGTTTTTTGTTTTCCTTGCTGGTCTTTCTTTCAAGAAGTATCTTCTGTTCCTCTAGCTTCTCCAGGCTGATCTGCTTGTCTTTTCAAATGGAAATTTCCCAGCTCAGAAGGTTCTGGATGGGGATCAGGATTCCACCTGAGGTCTTATACCCTAGAAAGGCTCTGGAAGAAGCCTCTTTCACTGGGCAAGTTCTAGTACCCCTTTTAGGTATCACACCGAGGTGTTACATCTTTATGGAAGCAGAACATTTCATCTTTCTCATGTGGAGAAATCTGGTGGTTTGCTTATCATATGGAGCCAACATGCTCCCATAATTGAAGTTCTTAAAATCTGGAAATTAGTGTAGATTATCCAGGTGTTGCTGTAGTTAAGTGCCATTGAGTTGTTTCTGATTTGTAGCAACCCTATATAGGGTTTTTGAGAAGCGTCTGGTGGATTTGAACCATTGGCTCTATGATTTGCCGCCCAGTGAATATCCTACAGTGCCATACGAGCTATAAATTATTCAGGCTGCTGTTGTTACTCTTTAGTGCCATCAAGTCACTTCTGACTCATAGTGACCTTTATAAGGTTTCCAAAAGGTGGCTGGTGAGTTTGAACCACTAGATTCAATATCATTACCAGGGTTCTTATGAGATACAGGAAGATTGTGGTCAGAGGTAGAAGCTAAGACTACAAAGAGAAATTTGAAGGTACTATGTTGTTGGTTTTGAAAATGGAGGAAGAAGCCTCAAACCAAGGAATGTGGATTTCAGACTCTAGAAATTGAAATAGCCTAGGAAAATAGATTTTCCCCTTAAGTGCGGAAAAATGAAATCTATTTCATTGACCTGTTCCACTTCTGTTCTGACACTAGTTTTACATGTAGTATTTTTCCGTCTGACCTTAATCACTGGGAGCTAGATCAGACCTCACAAGTTTTTGGACACAATCTTCTAAACTGGCAAGTCTACCCAAGACTTTAGACACCAAGTAGGAATTTGGGGTCCCTATTATACCATTACTTTTGACTGTGTTTTCCTTCTCTCCTTCAGTGTGCCATCTGTAAGCTTGATAACCTCCAATAACCCCTTCACTTCTGACCTGCTGGCTCAAAATTTGGGGGTTCCTTCTACCCCCACAAGAAACAAGCCATGATGCCAGGTGTCTCTAGCCCTCCCTCACTTCTGGCCTGCTGGCTCCCTCTACACTCTTAAGTTGGGTAATTCATGAGGGAAACTCTTAAAACTCACAGAAAATGCTGTATTTAAGATTATGGTTTTATGAGAACAATAATGATACAAATAAAAGGACACATAGGACCAGGTCTGAGAGGATTGCCAATGCATAGCTTCCAAGTCCCTAGAAGCAACATTCTGTCATCCCATATGCATTGATGTCTTCTGCCAACCAGGAAGCCCATGAAACTTCCATGTCCACATTCTTCATTGTTGTTGTTGTTGTTAAGTGCCGTCGAGTCGGTTCCGACCCATAGTGACCCTGTACAGGGTTTCTGAGGGTGTAAATCCTTATGGGAGTAGAAAGCCTCATCTTTCTCCCACGGAGTGGCTGGTAGTTTCAAACCGCTGACCTTAAGGTTCGCAGCCCGATTCGTAACCACTATGCTACCAGAGCTCCTTAAGTTCTTCATATGAGTCTTATTATGTAGGCATGACTGAATCAGCCCCACCCAATTGCTGAGGATTATCATCAGGGGGTCTTTCTGGTCTTGTCGTCCCCCAAGTGAGTCACCTCATTAGCATAAACCCTCAGGTATGTTACAGAGACCTCATCAAAGAAACTTTAATCATTTGTGGAAATCCCAAGGTTTTAAAGATTACCTCTCAGGAACCAAGGACAAAGACTAAATTCTTTGCGGTAAAGTTAAATTTTTTACCCCACACACTTCCAGTTTTCAGAAGGTACACAACCTTGTTGACACCTTGGTTTTAGCTTTGTAAGAGGTCACTCTGTACTTCGGACATCCAGAAATGTCAGGTAGTAAATTTATGTTGTTGTAAGGCTAAATTTGTGGTAATGTGTTACAGCGGCAATATGGAGATAGGATAATAAATATGACCCACATGTTGTCCGTTTCAATGTTCTTTGCAGGTCTCAGTATCATATTCCTGAGATTAACCCAGCCCCAGCCCCAGGGACTGTAACACTCAGGGGGCTGAAGAAAAGTGTGCATACTGAAATGATTTCATTGGGATAGAGCATGGTTGGTATTAACTTCCATAGAAATGTCATAGCATTTGCTATGTTGCTTGAGGTTTTGATATCAATATTAATTATCTTAATGCAGTCACCATTATATCATTTAATTTCATTTCCTTGGTGAATCAGATAACTCCCAAGCTAATTGACATTTAAAGAACAAGGACACGCTCCCTCCTTTGGCTTACTTGAATAGGAAAAGTTAGGGTGATTAGCATAGGTTAAAGCTCATTTCTAAGCTATTTCAGTCATCTTTTCACATCTGCCAATAATCTCTATTCCAAGATTAATATTGGCTGGGACACTGGAAGAATGTGCTAGTATTTTCAGACAGGTTACAAACTACCAGCAAAGTTTACTGAGCAGTCCTGTTACCAAAGCCACAAAAATGATCATTCTTTTCCTCCTGGGAAATCACATGTTTCTGGGGTCACTCTGAGTTGGAATTGATTTGACTGCAGTAGGACTTTTGGATCTCATATTTATTGCTGCCTTTTGCTGCACAAGTTGATGTGGTCTGTGCTCAGAACAGAAAGTCCTAGAAATGTGGCACTGCGTGTTTTTATCTTCTTTCCCCAAACAATTCTGGTCCCCACCAAACCTTTGTTTTATATAGATGTCCTAGAGTTACAGACTTGTGTTTTAAGGAAAATGTCAGGGATCAAAACCACCGTAATAATTATTGCTACTAGGAATAGTAGATATTTTGTTGTTCTTGTTGCTCAATGCCATCAAATTGGTTGTATGCCAATAAATGTACTTGGCATTTTATATTTATTTCATTTATTCTATCCGAGATTTCATTTATTCATCTGACATTGGCTACTATTGGACCATTAATTGGAGTCACAATTGGATAGTAAGAAGCTACAATTCCTAAAAACTTGAGAGTTTGTAGGAAAAGAATGTATGTTTGTATTCTCTTCATACTAAGAAAAAGCCCTGGTGATGCAATGGGTTAAGTGTTGGGCTGCTAACCTTAAGGTGAATAGTTCAAACCTACCAGTCACTCCACAGATGAAAGGTGAGGCTCTCTGTACCCATAAAGGTTTATTGTGTCCTGTGATGTTGCTAGGAATCCTGGTATGATGTTGTAGGGCCAACAGTGGACAGTCAACCACAAGATAGGCAGTTCAAATCCACCAGGTGCTCCTAAGAAACTATATACAGGGTGGCTATGGGTCAGAACTGACTCAACATCATTAAACAACAACAACATCGTATCATGATGAGTTGGAATCGACTTGAAGACAGTAAGTTTTGAGCTGCCATCCTTCAGTACAAAGGCAGAGTGAGTGTATTATTCTAGGCACTGATGGACAGTGTCTTTTTAAGAACATTGCGTGTGTGTGTGTGTGTGTATGTATGTACACTAATAGTTTTTAAAACTTTGTAGATTAGATTTTGCATACACACAGAATGTGCACTCTGGAATGAGACTGTCTAGTTGGATCCTGTCGCAGCTAGTTCATTCATTAATGCATTCTTCCATTTATGAACTCCACAAATATTTATTAGCATCTGTCAACAAACCTCCAGGTATTAGAAGTATAATGTGAACAAAGACCAGTTTCTTCCCTTGTGAATTTTACAGTCTAGTGAAAGAAATAAGAAATAACAGCAACACAAACATTCACTTATATAAGTAATATCAGATGGTGATAAATATTAAGGGGAAAATAAAGCTGGGAAGGAAACAGTGGAAAACACACAAGTGTATCAGAGAAGGAATCTCTAGAGACCAAATGAATGAAAGCAGCCGACCATTTTCTCCCTGGGAGAAGAATATTCTAGGCTGCACAATGATCAGTATAAAGGTAGTCTTAATGGAGGAGAGTGTCTAAAGCCAATGTCTTCGGCTGGGTTCTTCAGATTCCTTTTTAAGTGATTAATTAAGGAAGTGATCCCAGGAGGACAATGAAAAGTGAAGAAGGCAGGGAAAGAAAGGGTAAGAATTCAGGCAAAGTGCTAGATACTATTGGATTACAAACTAAAGCCCCAAAACTTTAATGGGACTAAAGCCTAAAAACTGTTGTTTAACAAAAATTCAACCAACTTTTGCTAGAAATTAGGAAAAAAAAGGAAGAATTGTTCAAGGAAAGAAATTTGATAGCAGTAAAAGCAGAACAGCCTCCTAGAAAGGATAACTTGCACTAAGTAGGGAAAATAGCATCTCACAAACTTATATGTGCAGGAATAACTAACCCAGGACAAACAACACTAATGGGAGCATTAATAAATGACACATAACAAAAATAACATTGATGTTTTCTTTGAAAATCCATGGGGGATACAGATTTGGAACATTCAGCTACACAGGAAAGAACTGAATATAGTTTATAAGGACCCTAACTTAGTTATCTGGAGTCCTGGTGTAGCACTGTGGGTTAATGCGTCAGACTGTAAAGCCATTTGAACTGCAAGGTCGGCTGTTCAAGCTCACCAGCTGCTCCTCGGAAACCCTATACAGGGTCGCTATGGGTCAGAACCTACTTGATGGCACTTAACAACAAAATCTTAGTTATCTAGTTACCTGGTGCTGCTAGAACAGCAATACCACTGCTTTAACAAACAGACATTTATTTTTTCATAATATTGGTGTTAAGTGCCATCAAGTTGACTCTGATCATTGTGACCCTGTATAGGGTTTACAAGGAGCAGCTGGTGGGTTTGAACAGCCAATCTTATGGTTCAAAGTCCAGTGCTGATTCTACAGTGCCATACCAGGAATACACAGTATAGGAGACTAGATATTCAATTTCAGGCTGCTGACTTTATGGGAAAGCTTTTTCTCTTTGTTGGCTTTGAGGAAAAGTCCTTGTCTTTCAGCTTCTATATCCTAATTCCTTGGAGAGCTCCATGTAGCATGACATTAGTCTTCCGCCATTTCTGCTCAGTTCTCTAGTTTAATCTCTTTTATATCTCAAAAGAGATCACTTAATTAACAAAACAAGGACAACCTAGCCCCAAGTGAGATTATAACCACAAGCCTGTTGTTAAGTGTCCTCAAGTCCTTTCTAACTCATAGCAATTCTCTCTAGGTTTTACAAGGAGCTGTGGGTTTGAACTGCCAACCTTTTGATTAGCACTCTATTGCTTATCCTACAGTGCCATACGAGGAACTCTACTCACATGCATAGAGGTTAGGGAATACAAAGCATATTTTTGTTGGACACAATTCTATCCATAATAGTATCCTAGAATAAAACAATGCTTAAACTTGATTTTTGAAATAGTTTTGCTTCTCAAAAGTTTAAACCATATGCATACCTGTGTTCACTACTATTCACAATAGTAAAATGTGGAAACAACCTAAATGCCCATCAACAGATGAAAGAATAAGTAAAATATGATATATATACAGTGGAATACAATTCAGCAATAATGAAAAATGAGTTTCAAAACATCTTGGAACATGAATGAACTTTGAGGAAATTATGTTAAGTGAAATAAGTCAATCATAAAAACTCATATTGTACATGTATATTTTCAGTTTTATGAAATAACATGGATAAATATAAAGACTAAATTTCATTACACTAAATTATAAAGACTAATTCATAGTTGTTGTTGTTGTTAAGTGCCGTTGAGTTGTTTACAACTCATAGTAACCCTGTATAGGGTTTCTGAGGAGCAGTTGGTGAGCTTGAACCACCAACTTTGCAAAGTGACCTTGAGCCACTGACCTTGCCATCTGACCTTGCAGTCTAGCACATTAACCTGCAGCACTACACCAGGACTACAATATTCATTAAACTTTATACTTACTTCTTGGAAAGATAGAGGGAATGGAAGCGGGAGAGTCACTCTCTACACAGTGATGCTGATGGTGGTTGTTTGCCACTGAGTCAGTTCTGCCTCATTGTTGTTGTTGTTGTCAGGTGCCATCGAGTCGGAACCGACTCATAGCGACCCCATGCACAGCAGAATGAAACAATGTTCGATCCTGGGCCAACCTCACTACCGCTGCCACACTTGAGTCCATCAATGATGCCACCTGGCTGATCCATCTCGTTGGGGGTCTTCCTCTTTTTCTCTGACCCTCCACCCTACCCAGCATGACATCCTTCTCCAGCGATTGTTTTCTCCGGACAATATGTCCAAAGTAGGAGAGACGAAGCTTAGCCATCCTGGCCTCCAAGGAGCACTCTGGCTGCACTTCTTCCAAAACAGATTTATTGGTTCTTTTGGCAGTCCATGGCACTTTCAGTATTCTCCTCCAACACCACAACTCAAAGGCATCAATTCTTCTACGATCCTCCTTATTCACTGTCCAGCTTTCGCATCCATATGAGGCTATTGAAAACACAATGGCCTGGGTCAGGCGCACCCTAGTCCTCAAGCTGACATCTCTGCTCTTCAACACTTTAAAAAGTTCCTGTGCAGCAGATTTGCCCAGTGCAATACGTCATCTGATCTCTTGACTGCTACTTCCGCGAGTGTTGATAGTTGATCCAAGAAGAATGAAGTCCTTGACAACTTCAATCTTTTCTCTATTGATAAAAATGTTGTTTATTGGTCTAGTGTTGAGGATTTTTGTTTTCTTGACATTGAGATGTAATCCATATCGAAGGCTGTGCTCTTTAATCTTCATAAGTAAATGTTTCAAGTCCTCTTCACTTTCAGCGATCAAGGTTGTTAATGAGTCTTCCTCCAATCCTGATGCCACGTTTTTCTTCATAGAACCCAGCCTCTCGTATTATTTGCTCAGCATACAGGTTGAATAAGTATGGTTGATATCACAGTGATGCTGATGGTGGTTGTGTGCCACTGAGTCAGTTCTGCCTCATAGCAACCCTGTATAGGGTTTCTGAGGAGTGGTTGATGGATTTGAACCACCTACCCTGGGGTTAGTAGTCCAGTGCTTATCCTCGAGTGTCACACCAGGACTCCCCTTCATATATATTTTGAATACATTACAACTATAAGGATGGCAGTTCAAACATATCAGCTGCTCTGAGGGAGAAAGATAAGGTTGTCTGCTCCCCTAAAGATTTACATTCTCAGAAACCCTATGTTGTTGTTGTTAAGTGTTGTTGAGTCAGTTCTGGCTCATAGCGACCCTGTATAGGGTTTCTGAGGAGCTACTGGTGAGTTTAAACTGCTGACTTTGTGGTTCAAACTGACCCTGTAGTGTAGTGCTTATCCTACAGCACCACACCAGGACTCCAGAAACCCTATACAAGGTCACTATGAGTCAGCATTGACTTGATGGCAGTGGCTTTGGTTTGGTACCACAATGGTGAAGCGCTAGATTGTTAACCAAAAGGTTGGTGACTTGAAACCCCCAGCTATTCTACTGGAGAACGATATGGCAGTCTGCTTCTATAAAGAGTCCAGCCTTGGAAACCCTATGGGCTTTTCTGCTCTTTACTGTAGGATTGTTATGAGTCAGAATCAGCTCCACAGCAACAAGTTTGGTTTGGTTACAAACTGAGGGGTTGGGAGCCTGGGTGGTGAAATTGGTTTGAACTTGACAATTTACCTAAAGGTTGGCAGTTTGAATCCACACCATAGCATTGTGGAAAAATAGGCCTGATGATCATTTTCCATAAAGATTACAGCCGAGAAAACCCGATGGAATGGTTCTACTCTAGCACATGAGTCTTTGTACTCTGTAGGCAATGGGTTTGGGATCATTTGTTGTTGTTGTTTTAGAGAACTGAACTTCAAGAAGGTCCAAACATGAGTCCTTCAATTTGTATCTTCTCCATCTGGTCTGGGGGGATGAAGTACTTCTCAGTGCTCATATCCACAGCTATGCCATGTATTTCCTTCCATAGGGACAGAATGGCACAGGCAAACTGCCCTGATGGGAAGCACTTGTTCGCCAAGAGGGTTTTTTTCCCTTTGAACTTCTTTGGGGATTCTGTCCACATGTCAGGGAGAGCTGATCAAAACAGTAAACTGAAGACCCTGACAAGGTCTTTGAAAATTGCAAACAGATGTCTCTAGTTCAGAGAATTGGAAACACAATCTTTTCTTGATTGCTGTAGCAACAGGGGAGACACAAAGCAACACGTTACAAGAAGCTGTCCCATGGGGACTGATAGCAATTTGGGGAAGTGGAGCTGGGGGTTTGTAGAGTCTGGGCCAACAAGTGCAGAGGCTGGGAATCCTGCCTTGGAACATGGAGCTTATGTTCTAATGGAAACCACCAGTCTCTAGGGCATGTTCCCCTTGGTCTGAGTCCCAATGTGAAAATGTGAAAATAGCAAAGGCAGGGGGCCAGAAGGAAGGCCTAGGCTAGAAATGCTGCCTTCTTGGCTCAGGAGCCTTTTGCCCAAACCAGCCCCCTATATCCTGACCAATACAGTACACAGATCCACATGTTCACGGCACTTAACCATTTGTGAAATGTCTTTCTTCCTTTCTCTATTCTCTGAGTTGTCCACATCAGCATCTCAATTTAGAGAATGGAAAACCAGGGCTTAGGGATGGACATAGAACAGGATTTTAATTTAAAGTTTTGTGACTTTAAAACCCTTGACACTACCAGGCCACTTTCTTATTTCTGTGAAATTTTTCTTCTTGTTTGCCTGTTAAATGTCAACTTCACTCTGAATGGTTAACTGCTGCTGGTGTAAGAAGCTCCAACCTTTATTTCTGAGTTATAAACTAAGAAAATGAGAGACTGCCAAAATCAGGGTCTAGCAGTTAGCCAGATGTTGGTGTCAATTTATGAAAGTTGATTACTGAAAGTTAATGGTGGTTCAAACTCACCAGCCACTCTTTGGCTATATAGGGTTGCTATGGGTTGGAACCAACTAGATGACACTTACCAACTACAATTAAATCAATGTTCAAAGGGTCTTTACAAGTCTTCCCATTTAATTTCCTAATGATTCTTAAGCCATGGCACCAACTAGCAGTCTTCCAGTCACACCTAGAAACTCAACTAACTGTGAATAATCCTAATGTAAATGTTTAAGGATCCTGGTAGCATAGTGGATTACCAGCTAGGTTGCTAACCACAAGGTCAGAAGTTCGAATCTACCATCCATACCACAGGAGAAAGTCAAGGCTTTCTGTTCCCATAAAGATTTACAGCCTCTGAAACCCAGGGTTACTATGAGTCGGGACCAGCAAACAACCACCACCAACAACAACTCTACCTGGCAACAGCTGTTGTACCATTATAGTTGTAACTAATTAGTGTGTTATACTACCATTTCACATGGTGCCCTGAGTTAATTATCAGACTGGTCCAAGTCATAGGGCTGAACTGAAAAGATTGTATAGAACACAGAGGTGAACTGTCTCAAGGGCCCTGGTCACACCAAGGATTGAAGGACTAATAGCCCTGCAAATCAGGTAACAACAGCCCCAAAATAGGAAACTTAACATTGAAAACAAAAAAATCTTTTTTTTTTTTCTCTAGGATTGAAAGAAGCAGAGTGTATAAGCTTTGGATTGTTGTCTTGTGATTTAAATTTGTTCTTGTTATATTAAGTGCCGTCTGGTTGTTTCCAACTCATAGCGACCTTGTATAGAGTTTCCAAGGCTTTACATCTTTGAAGGAGCAGAAAGCCTCATCTTTCTCCCATGGGAGCAGCTCAAAGCATGAACCTTGTGGTCAAGTGCTTATCATATGGCACCATTAATACAGTTTATTGCATTTATTTGGTATCCTCTTCCTAACCAGTTCTATATGTATTTCAAACATTAGTGTCAGAACAACAATGGCACTAATACTAATAATACCATATTCATTGTTGTCTTTAGGTACTTTCTAGATGCTTTTGACTTAGATTATCAGTTCTTTCAGTCCTGGGAGCAGTGAGTGGTTTCTAACCACCAACCTTTGGTTAGCAGTTGATGGCTTTTCCTGTGTGCATCACATTATGTCTATCTATACGTGGGACGAACACACTTAGCATTTCTCAAGCTGGGGGAACTGAAGGAAAAATCCAAGCCTCGACTTTCGTTATTGGAAGATCCTCTGGGAAAATTATTGAATGATGCAGAAAGCATCAAGAGAAGGTGGAAGGAATACACAGAGTCACTGTACCAAAAGGAAATGGTTAATGTTCAACCATTTCAAGAGGTACCATATGATCAAGAGCCAGTGATACTGAGGGATGAAGTCCAAGGTGCATTGAAGGAATTGGCAAAGAACAAGGCACCAGGAATTGATGGAATAAAAAATGAAATCTTTCAAGAAACTGAGGCGACAGAGGAGGCACTCACTCATCTTTGCCAAGAAATTTGGAAGACAACTATGTGTTCGACAGACTAGAAGACATCCATATTTGTGCCCATTCCAAAGAGAGGTGACCCAATGGAATGCAGAAATCATCGGACAATATCTTTGATATCCCATGCAAGTAAAGTTTTGCTAAAGGTAATACAGAAATGGCTACAATCATACATTGACAGAGAACTTCCAGAGGTTCAAGCTGAATTCAGAAGAGGCCGTGCAACGAGGGATATCATTGCTGATGTCCAATGGATCTTGGCTGAAAGCAGAGAATATCAGAAAGATATTTACCTGTGCTTTATTGACTATTCAAAGGCTTTCAATTATGTGGATCATGCCAAACTATGGACAACATTGCTAAATATGAGTATTCTAGAACACTTAATTGTGCTCATGAGGAATCTGTACCTGGACCAAGAGGCTGTTGTAAAACAGAACATGGGAACGCTGAATGTGTTAAAATTGAGAAAGGTGTACAACAAGGTTGTATTGTTTCACCATACATATTCAACCTGTATGTTGAGCAAATAATCTGAGAAGCTGGGTTCTATGAAGAAAAACGTGGCATCAGGATTGGAGGATGACTCATTAACAACCTGTGATATGCAGATGATATAACCTCCCTTGCTGAAAGTGAAGAGGGCTTAAAACATTTACTGATGAAGATCAAAGAGCACAACCTTTGGTATAGATTACATCTCAATGTCAAGGAAACAAAAATCCTCACCACTGGACCAATAAACAACATTCTTATCGATGGAGAAAAGATTAAAACTGTCAAGGGCTTCATTCTTCTTGGATCAACTATCAACACTCATGGAAGCAGCAGTCAAGAGATCAAATGACGTATTTCATTAGGCAAATCTGCTGCACAAGACCTTTTTAAAGTGTTGAAGAGCAAAGGTGTCAGCTTGAGGACTAAGGTGTGCCTGACCGAAGCCATGGTATTTTTGATAACCTCATATGCATGCAAAAGCTGGACAGTGAATAAGGAAGACTGTGAAGAATTGATGCCTTTGAGTTATGGTGTTGGAGGAGAATATTGAAAGTGCCATGGGCTGCTAAAAGAACCAATAGATCCGTTTTGGAAATAGTGTAGCCAGAGTGTTCCTTAGAGGCCAAGATGGCCCAACTTCATCTCTCATACTTTGGATGTATTGTCAGGAGGGATCAGTTGCTGGAGAAGGATATCATGTTTGGTAAGGTGGAGGGTCAGAGAAAAAGAGGAAGACCCCCAATGAGATGGATTGGCCAAGAGGCAGCATCGATGGACTCAAGTGTAGCAACAGTAGTGAGGTTGGCCCAGGATCGGGCAATATTTCGTTCTGCTGTATATAAAGTTGCTATGGGTCGGTACTGACTCGATGGCACCTAACAACAACAACATATGTAGGAGTCCTGGTGTGGTGCAATGGGTTAATGCGTCAGACTGCAAATCTGTTTGAACTGAAAGATAGGTGATTCTAGCTCACCAGCTGCTCCTTGAAAACCCTATAAAGTGTCGCTATGGGTCAGAATCTGCTTGATGGCACCTAACAACAACAACATACATAGAAGGTGTTGCAAATAGTTAAACCCTCAACTGCTGAACAAAAGCTTGGAGGGTAGATGTAGATAGAGAGACACATGCACATATGATATATTTACATATGAGTATCTGCTGTGTATCAGATAACATCCTGAGGGTTTCATACTTGAGACGGACTTGTTTTGTTTTGTCAGTCTTGCAATACTCTTGAGAGTTTGATCTCTATGAAATCTTCATTTCACAGAAGAACTTGAAACAACTAAGTTGTAGAGATTTGTTTCAAGACACACAGTCAGCAAGTCTCTCAGCAAAGACTGGAATTCTTGTTTGTTTGCTTTCAAGTCCTTTGCTTTTTCTATCTCAGCAACACATGGAAACAATATTGAAAACAGATTTTTTTTTTTTAAAGAAAGAAACTGACAGGTAAGAAAGAAATAAAATTGAAGTTAATTATAAAAGAAAATGTGAAAGGTAGACAAGATTGGTATGAAAAGAGAACAACAACAACAACAACAAAAACTAGAATAGCAGTGCTAGATTAATGTTTTTTGTTCTGTAATTTAATTTTTTTTTCTTTTTGTCTGCCTGTTTCAATATATTCCAGTTGCTCTTAGTTCTACCAGAGCCTTGGTGGAAAAAGATTTTATAATCAAATAAGCCACATATTTTTGTCCTTCTTTAGTGTAATTACAAAGTATATTATCATAATAAAGTGTTCTTTCTATTAAAAAGAGATAACTTGCTGTTGTTAAGTGATCCAATGTGATAAAATAGAACTACTCCATAGAGTTTTCTAGGCTGTAAGGATAATGCACTGGACCATAAATCTATTTGAACCACAAGGTCAGCGGTTCAAACTCACCAGCTGCTCCTTGAACCCTATACAGGGTCACTGTGAGTCATAACCAACTAGACAGCAGTTAGCAACAACAGTGGTCTTTACCAGAGTAGATTGTCAGATCTTTCTCTCCAGGAACCACTGGGTGAGTTCATACCACTAACCTGTCAGTTAACAGGTGAATGCTTAACTGAGAAAAGGGGTACCACCTATTTCCCATTTCCGCTGAGTTGATCCCAACTCATAGACACCCTACAGGACAGAATAGAACTGTCCCACAGTGTTTCCAATCTTTACAGAAGCAGACTGTTCCCTCTTTCTCTGGCAGAGCAGATGGTAGGTTCAAAGCATCAATCATTTGGTTAGCAGGGGAGCATTTAACCTTTGCATTACCTGGGTTCCTTAAAGGGGTAACAGAAGGGTTAAATATGGTTGAATTTAAAGTTTTTGAGATTTATTTAGCATCTTTGCCTTTGTCTTCAACATACCTAGTATCATTCCATGCAAGTAATACTTCCAGGAAGTCATTTTGGAAAGCCACATTAGCATAGCTGGCAGAAAAGGTTACTCCAGGTTTGCAAAGAAGCCCCAGAACATGTATAGATAATTCTAGTGACCATATATAAATTGCATCAAACCTCTGTCTTTATCCAGTCACCAAAGTAAACTCAAATATTATGATTATGACTGGGGATAGGGTAACTGTTCCTCATTTATGTTATGCAAGTCAGATAATATGATCATTAAAACTTGCAGAAATTTGTACTTCAAATTGCAAGTGATTAGTGGCAATAATCCATTATGACTCTGAAGAAATGGTAAAATTCCTTAGAGTTTCTGACGCTTCAGCATTTGAGTCACAGGGATGGAATGTGGGTGTAGGGTCTTGCATCTAACATCCTTGTTCTCATTACTCTTATGTCTTTTTCTGCATGTTCCTGACAGCTGGGCATGGTTAAATCACAGATGGTGACTGACAATGGATGAGACAGTACTTGCTACATGACTCTGAGAATTTAATGGGTGGGATTAAAGGCGTAACTTGGTGTGGAAACTATATTTATCTCAGCAGAAGTTTGAATTGACAAAGACATTCATGAATTTCTAAACACCAGGAAAAAATCCCAGATGGAGGTCTTGAGCTTTGTCATTGTGACTCCAGATGTAAGACTTCCCAAGTTTACAGGATGAATAAGAATGCTTCATCATTTATTATAAATCAGGTCACACACTGCTAGCCTCTCCTAGCCTGGAGAGTCCACTGTGAAGCCAGGGGAAAAAGATCAAAATAGAAGTCAAAAGTATCTTGCAAGCTGGAATGAAAAAGTACCAGACCTGGAAATCAGAAGATTTGTACTTTGGTCTTCCTTAATTATTAGTTTGTCCTTGTCTTTAATCAATGGCAAGTTCAAATTCACCACACATTTATACAACTTATAGTGTCAGTGGTTTTAGTAGGTAAAGAAAACACAGATCTCAAATTCAAGTTCACAAGTTGGGTGAGAGTTGGGAGGAAAAGAGATATAATTACTGCCTAAAGTATAAAAACCATTAAGGATGATGACCCAGTCAACTAAAGAAGTTATGAAAAATTGAATGTGGTATCTGAGTTGAGCTTGAAGGGATTTTGTGAAGTAGTGTCATCCAGGCCAAAGGAAGTACAGTCAAAGCCACAGAGAATTGAACATACGAGGTGTGCAATGCAATGAATTGTTTGCGGCTCTTATAACTCTAATCTGTAACTCCCACCCAATGACTTCTTCCTGATGGCTCTGGATAAAATAAGGTGGGGGAAGATGCTGATGGATTATATGATTCAATTGTGATTGATTGTTCCCAGGATTAATTGTGATTGTCAAACCTTAGAACTTTAATATGAGTATAAAATGAGCTATTTCAGAAGCAGAAATTAAGGATCACAATACTAACAAAAAGAAGAACCAGGAATAGAGCAAGTCCTTTGGAGCCTGAGAACTTTGGGCATTGAAACTTCTCAATCCAGGAGATACAGCTGTAATACCAGAGGAGTGGTAGAGTAGTAGTAGAATTAAGAACCAGAGCATATGAGAGCATGGTGAATTTCCTGACCCATGGAGTGACTAAAGCTGAGTGCTTTCAGGCCCGAGGTTAGCTTGTGGAGTAGGGTGCCCCCAGGCACTTAACTGGGGAAGCCAGGTCAATGCAATGAAAGGTCAGAGAAACGCCTATCATTAGACAGGGCTGAGAAGAGACTGTCCAGACTGAAGACCTGTACTTTGAGCTATTTCTGACCCTGGATTGTAACCTGGTAACTTTCCTAATTAACTCCATAGTCTTGATTATGGTTTGTGAGTTCTGTGTGCCCACTGCAAAGATAATATTAAACCTAATTAAGAAGTAGGAGTGTTTTGGGAGAAATGGTTGGTGTCAAAATTGGTCAATACAGTTGGAGGGTGGAGGCATGTCTGACCTCAGTCACATAGGACTGAGCTTTAGGCTGATGCTTATGAGTTCGATACTTTTTCTCCATGGTGAAGTCAGAGGAGGGTCCCCATGTCCCTCCCCCCCCCACTATTTTTTTAACAAGGGCCTTCAAAAAGTTCATGGGAAAATTCCACTATCTTTTAATCCCAGTTTTCCATGGACATTTTGAAGCCTCTTAATAATTGGGGTTTATTTAGGAAGCTGTTATTTGAAGGTAGGATGTGATGGTTGATGCTATACAATAAGTTGTTGTTGCTAAGTGCCATTGAGTCAATTCCAACCTATAGCGACCCTGTATAGGGTATCCAAGGAGCAGCTGGTGAGCTTCAACCACTGACCTTGCAGTTCAGATGACTTTGCAGTCTGATGCATTAGCCCACAGCACCACACCAGGACTCCATAAAAGCCAGGGTGAGATCCCTCCACTTCCACCATTGTTGGGGGCCCTAGGTAAATCCCTTGCTCCAGAATCCTACTCCCAGGCAAGAGAGGGTGGCCAGTGACTGAGGTGTGCGCATGCACCAAACCAAGTCTGACCTCCCCTAGCATTTTATGGCAGTCTCCCATCCAAGTAGTAGCCAGGCCTGACCCTGCTTAGCTTCTGAGACCAGAAGACAATGGGCCTGTTCTGGGAGGTGTGGCCCTAATAATAAGTTAGGGTAGATTTAATGGGAGTTATGAATGTGATGGTGATGAATGGGGAGCTGCTGAAGATGTTTTGACAATTATAAAATTCATATTTCATTTTATGAATATATTTCCTAATACAGACCTAAAATAAGATGTCAGAAAGATTTTAGTCCTCACTCATTTGTGTAGCGCTGTGGGCTAATGCGCCAGACTACAAAGTCATTTGAACTGCAAGGTCAGTGGTTCAAGCTCACCAGTTGCTCCTTGGAAACCCTATAGAGGGTCGCTATGGGTTGGAATAGACTCGGCGGCACTTAACATCAACAACAACATTTTTTAAATGTTGGAGCTTTGGTCAGGTTACTTCCCCTCTCCAGACTTTGGTCTGAAATATGAGGGTTAGACTTCAGAGGTGCATAGGCTCTTTTCAGACCAAATGCAATAACGTGTATTCTCTGTGATTCCCAGGGAAATGAATAGGTATGTTACTCTCTTCTCCACCTAGAATTGTGCTCCCAACAGCAGCACAAAAGGAAATCTAGGTGAGTCCCTTTGCACATAGATCAATTGGGTTCAGAGAGCCAGTTCTAGACTTTCTGCCCTAGATGAGGCGATCTACTCCCGTAAATATTTAAACCCTGGGAAAACCTGTACAGGGTCACTAAGGGTCAGAACCGACTCGATGGCACTTAACAACAACAACAACTTTTGAGGATGTTGCTGTCTTCACAGCAAACATATTCACACTTCTATCCCCAGTGAGTGCTCGAGGCATAATCCCTGATAACATCCTTTCATTACACTGGCGCAAAACGCAGGTTATATTTTCTTTGTCCCTTGGGGATATGTTCTCATCTTAGAACTGGACAGCAACTTTGAAGCCATACACTAAAAATTAATTGTAAAATAAATATTCAAATACTTCTACTGCCATTGAAATTTTAGTTTTCAAAATTTTCTATGGAGCCGATGCATTAAGAAAATTCTATGATAATGCTAGATATATGCAGTAAAACATGTGGCTAAACCCAAAATCATTGTGTGGACCTGAGCAAGTCCTTTCCCCACTCTCAGTTTGGATTCCAGGTTATAATGGAAGTCTGAGATTTAAACTCAGCTTCAAAGGCTGAGTGGGATTTGTGTAGAAAGAGAAGTTCAGAGACAGTGTGTCCAATAGAAGAAGTAACATGCTCAAAGTCTAGTATGAGTCCCACATACGTACAGGGAATGGAAGAAAAAGAAAATACTGTGTACACTGATTTGATTAAAATAATAAATCCTGAGCAACAAACATGAGCTAGATGTGTACCAAATCAAAGCTTTTAAATACCAGAATTAGTAATTTAATTCTTATTTCCACATTCATTAAAGCTCTCCATATATATTAATCAGTTATGTTGCACAATTTTGTGAGGTGAATAACATCATGCCCATGTAAAAGGGAGCTGTGTGGAAGATCCAAGAGCTGGGAATGCTGGAGCTAGGGCAAGAGCCCAAGCTCACCGACTCCAGGTGTCTGACCTCTACAAGCAGCAACTGGCCATTACTAGTTCTGGTTTCAATCATCTAATGACATTCCCAATGAAAACAAAGGTTTTAAAAAACAACACTGAACCCCACAGAGAAATTCCTAGTAAAATACGCCCAGTACTTTACAACATTTACACACAATGTTGTAAAGGTAGTAAACGTAGAAAAAAATAAACCCAGTCTCCAGCAAAGTCTTCCATAAGACCACCTGGAATTCTAAATGGCGTTGCTAACCTTATGTGACATTTATGAATAATCCTGTGAGATTTTATGTAAGAAATGCTCCTATTTCTGCTCAAAGACCACGTCTTAGTCTCTTCTCATTTTAAGCAAATATGAGGGGGCTTCAGAAATGGAAATAGTTTCATTATCTTTTCATTCCAATTTTCCACAAACTTTTGAAGTCCCCTTGTATACAATATGGCTCTGAGCATCAGTATACTGAAATTATGGTGATTAACATTATTTTTCATTTTGGATGCTCTTGAAATTGTTCACATAACTCTCCTTTCAAGAATATTGTTTGGTAAGCCTTTACCTCTCACAGAACAAATAACGGCAGAAAGTAACAGTGCTATTGTTCTAAGGAAAGTGAACAGAAACCATTCCAAATCAACAGTTCTGGAATTCCTTTGTGGTGAATATTTAATTCCTAGAGGAAGTCAGCCTTGGTATATATTTCATTCATTGTTTTCAAGGGATCCAATATATGCTTGGTAAGAGATATCCCAGGAGTACATTTAGATATCCCAGAAGTATTCAATAATGTCATCATTATTGAATCTTCCTGGGCATTTAGAAGCTAGAGCTGCCTAGAATGGGATGTGGACATTGTCTGTATTGTGTCCAGAGATGAAAGGAAGGAGGAGACCTGGAACATTTCCCTGGGAATAGATTTTCAGAATACATACTTACTGATTTCAAAATTATAGTCTTGTAAAGGGACAACTGCTGGAAGAAAAGCCATAAGAATTTAGAAATCATATTTTTGAGTAATGGGAGATAGAAAAGTTAAAGGCAACAAACTCAGAATTACTGAACACTTTCAATTCATTTGCTTCACAGTTTTTGAATACCTGTTATATACCAGAAAGGATCCCTAATAGTTTAGTGGGTTACAAGTTAGGCTGTTAACCTCAAGGTCAGAAGTTCAAATCCACCACCTGCTCCATGGGTGAAAGATGAGGTTTTCTTTTTCTGTAAAGATTTACAGTCTTGGAAACCCTGTAAGACAAAACCAACTTGCCAGCCACAACAACCACCACTGCCCACCCGCCACTATATACCAAGAGTTCTGGTGTGGCTCTGTAGGATAAGCACTGGACTACCAATTGCAAGGTTGGTGATTGAAATTCCCTAGCCCTTCCTTGGAAACCCAATTCAGGATCACTACAAGTTGGAACTGACTCAATGGTACTTAACAACAACTATATACTAGACACCTAGTGAGTATTAAAAATGTTATAATAGAAAAGTCAGGTGAATATTGCCTTGGAATTTAAGATCAAGTAGTCTAATCTAATCTAGGAAACTGGATATTTCTAGGGAACAATGTCTATCACTTAATACAGTTTCTAAACTTTGCTGTTGCTAAATGCCATGGAGTCGGTTCTGACTCATAGTGACCCTATATAGGGTTTCCAAAGAGTGGTTGGTGAGTTTGGACCACCAACATTATGTATCAAACTAACCTTGAGGTTGAGTGGTTGTCCTATGATGCAACACCAGGACTCCATGTAGCTGACCCTTAATAACCTTTCCATTTAGATTCAACTTTCATTTATTGAGATCTATGTTAGAGATGCTTAGCTGTGTTTTAATGACAATGCAAAGGTTTTTGATTGTGTGGATCATGACAAGCTATGGACAACATCGAAATGTATGAGTATTCTGTAACACTTAATTGTGCTCATGAAGAATCTGTACATGGACCAAGAGGCAGTTGTTCGAACAGAACATGGAAACACTGAAAAGTTTAAAATTAATAAAGGTGTGTGACAGGGTTGTATTCATTCACCATACTTATTCAAACTGTATGCTGAGCAAATAATCTGAGCATCTGGGTTATATGAAAAAAAACAAAAAGCGTGGCATCAGGATTGGAGGAAGACTCATTAACAACCTGCAATATGCAGATGATACAACCTTGCTTTCTGAAAGTCAAGAGAACTTAAAATACTTACTGATGAAGATCAAAGACCACAACCTTCAGTATGGACTGCATCTCAATGTAAAGAACAAAAATCCTCACCACTGGACCAATAAACAGCATTCCTTTCAATGGAGAAAAGATTGAAGTTGTCAAGGACTTCTTTCTTCTTGGATCAACTATCAACACTCATGGAAACAGCAGTCAAGAAATCAAATGACATATTGCATTAGGCAAATCTGCAGCACAAGACTTTTTTAAAGTGTTGAAGAACAAAGATGTCAGCTTGAGGACTAAGGTGTGCCGGACCCAAGCCATGATATTTTCAATAACCTCATATGCATGTGAAAGCTGGACAATGAATAAGGAAGACCATAGAAGAAATGATGCATTTGAGTTACGGTGTTGGAGGAGAATATTGAAAGTGCCATGGGCTGCCAAAAGAACCAACAGATCTGTTTTGGAAGAAGTGCAGCCTAAGTGCCCCTTGGAAGCCAGGATGGCCAAACTTCGTCTCTCATACTTCAGACATATTGTCACAAGAGACCAGTCACTGGAGAAGGATATCATGTTTGGTAAGGTGGAGGTTTTCCGCAGAGAAAAAGGAAAACCCCCAGTGAGCTGGATTGGCAAAGTGGCAGCATCAATGGGCTTCAGTGTGGCAACAATTGTGAGATTAGTGCAGGACCGGGCAGTGTTTTCTTCTGTTGTGCATAGCGTCACTATGAGTTGGTACTGACTTGATGGCACCTAACAACAACAACAACATATTATATAATTTATAGGCACTTTCTTTTATGTTGTCATTTCATTAATTTGTACCCTCAATCGGTATTGTGAAGTGAGGTGAGTATTCATTGATCTTTTTATTATTATTATTATTTCCAAATAAGAACATTGAAATTCAACAAAATTATATAAGATTTACTCAGCTAGATGATCAAATTTCCACAATGGAACTACCCTCAAGTGTTAGTTTTAAGGATAAAATGGAATAATGGAACTAACATTTTTTGGTAGATGGAGATGATATTCTTTTGTAAATAACAAATAATGGAACTGATTCATTATATAAACACAGATGTGGGATTTTAGCTATATCAACCTTGTGCTGAGGTTTCAGTTGAAGCCCTGTTAAATCTATTAAATTAAGTAGCTCCTTTCTGGACCACACTGTTGCTTCTTTCTAGCTAGATTATGCAGTTTGTTCTCTTGATAGTCCTCAAGCCTATCTAAAATTATCTTGTTTATTTGTCCATTTACTTGATTTATGCATGTAACTCTTCAATCCCTACATGTACACACAAAATGAGAAGACTCTATGAGGACATAGCGTTTGATTATTTTATTCTCCAGTGAACTCTCTGGCCTGGATCTGATCCTCCTTCACGGTTGGTGTTCAATAAAAGTTTCCAGAATGAATAAACAACTTTCTTGACTCAAGTTAAAATTATATGTATGTGCAGTCTGCTCATATTTGAGTATATATGAGATTTCATCTGTTATAAATCCAAGGGCAAGCACCATGTCCTGAATCTTTAATACCAAGCACTGTTTTCATCTTACTCTCTGTTGGATACCAAGCAGTACCTAGATCACTGTTTGGTCCACTAAAATATATAAAGAGAGTTAAATGAATAAAATGAATATTTTATTAAAAACCTAAATTCTCAGAGAAACAAGGAAGCCACAACTGACTAAGTGATTCCGTGTTGTAAGAAGAGAGGTTGTAACCTTGGTCACAATACTTTCTTTTAGGTTGTTGTTGTTGTTGTTAAGTGATGGTTCCAATTCCTAGTGACCTTGTACAGGATTTCCAAAGAGAGACTGGTGGGTTTTAATTGCCAACCTTGCAATTAGTAGTTGTTAAGTGCTGTTGAATCGGTTTCAACCCAAAACAACCCTGTATAGATTTCCAAGGAGCAGCTGGTGGGCTTGAACCACTAACATTTAGGTTAGCAGTCCAGGTTTATCCTACAGTGCCACACCAGGACTCTAGTGCTTATCCTACAGCACCACACCAGAACTAAGAAGAATTAGAGGATTAGAAAAATAATCACTTGCTAATACCCACCCCAGGGAGATTAAAGGAATAAAGAAGTTCCTGAAATTCTTCAGAGGGATCAACAAAACATAAGATAGGCAGAAAAATATAGAAGATCATGGAATTCCTTAGACCTCTAATACATGTCCCAAATTCCTGTAAATCCTCTTTCCCTTCCCTCCTCATAGAGACAGTCTTTCAAGGACATGAAGTCCCTCTGTCTCTTGTATATAGATCCACAGCACACCACCAACAACAACAATAACAAATCCTCCATTCTAAAATTGACAAACATTCAATCAGGATGTGTTAATAATTACTAGTGATTGGAATGGGAAAGTTGAAAACAAAGAGGAAAGATCAGTAATGGGAAAATATGATCTTAATGATAGAAATGATGTTAGGAATTTTAGGATAAGAATTTTCCAAGACCAATGCCTTCTTCATGGCAAATACCTTATGTTTTTTTCAACAACATAAAAGGTGACTATATACATGGACCTTGCCAGATAGAACACACAAGAATCAAATAGGCTCTATCTGTGTAAACAGATGATGGAGAAGCTCAATAATATCAGCTATATGTTATGGATAAATTTTTGAATGACACAGGAAACATTGAAAGAAGATGGAAAGAATATACAGAGTCATTATTAAATTTTCAACTATTTCAAGAGGTCCCATATGAGCCAGAACCAATGCTAGTGAAGGAAGAGTCCAAGCTTCACTGAAGGCAAAAACAAGCCTCCAGGAATTAATGGAATAAAACAAACTGATACAACACTGGAGGCACTCACTCATCTATGCCAAGTAATTTGGAAGATAGCTACCTGGCCAACTGATTGGAAGAGATCCACATTTGTGCCCATTCCAAAAAGGTCACCCAGTGGAATGGAGAATTAATTCATTATACAATATAATTGTTATCACATACCAATTGTTGTTGTTGTTGTTGTTGTTAAGTGCCTTCGAGTCGGAGCCGACCCATAGCGACCCTGTACAGGGTTTCCGAGGGTGTAAATCCTTACGGGAGTAGAAAGCCTCATCTTTCTCCCGCGGAGCGGCTGGTAGTTTCAAACCACTGACCTTAAGGTTCGCAGCCCGATTCGTAACCACTACTTAGCTGATGATAATTCAAAATGGTTATAGCAGTACATCAAAAGTTGTGAGAAATTCAAGCCAGATTCAGATGAGGATATGAAAAAAAGCATATTATTGCTGACATCACATTGATCTTTGCTGAAAGCAGAGAATACCAGAAAAATGTTTACTTGTGTTTTATTGACTATGCAAAGGCATTTAACTGTATGAGTCATAACAAATTATGGATAACATTGCGATGAATGGGTATTTCAGAACACTGAATTGTGCTCATGAGGAATCTGTACATAGACCTAGAAGTGGGGGTACTTTGTGCTGTAGAATTGGTTCTGACTCATAGCGTCCCTGTATAGGGTTTCCAAGGCTGTAAATCTTTATAGAAGCAGAAAGTCTCATATTTCTCCCATGGAACCACTGATAGTTTTGAAATGCTGACCATGAGATTAAAAGCCTGACTCATAATCACTATACTATGAGAGTTCCTTAGACCAAGAGGTAGTCGTTTGAACAAAACAAAGGGATACTGAATGGTTTAAATTTATAAAACTTGTTTGTCAGGGTTGTATACTTCCACATATGTATTCAATTCATATGCTTTGCAAATAAATCTGAGAAACTGGATTATATGAAGAAGAACAAAGCTATTACTTTGAGGACTAATGTATACCTAACCCAAGTCATGGTATTTTCAATTGCCTCATATGCATGCAAAAGCTGGGCAATTAATAAAGAAGACTGTGGAAGAATGGATTCATTTGAAGTATGGTCTTGGTGAAGAATATTGAAAGTAGCATGGACTGCCAGAAGAACAAACAAATCTGTGTTGGAAGAAGTACAGCTAGATTACTTCTTGGAATGGAGGATGGAAAAGGACACGGTGCTTGGCAAAATACAGCGCCAACAAAAAAGAGGAAGACCCTCAATGAAATGGATTGATGCAGTGGCTACAACAATGAGCTCAAGCATGGCAATTGTGAGGATGAAGCAGGACTGCACTATGTTTTGTTCTGTTGTGCATAGAGTCTCTATGAGTTGGAAGTGACTTGAAAGCACCTAAGAGTATTTACTATGAGTAGATATAATTCAAACCAGATACTATCAGGAAGTTGCTCCAAATAGAGGATAGTAAAAACAGGTTATATATGTGGGGTCTATGCAGAGTAGACTCCTAAAAGTCATTGTAATTTTTTTTTTTTTTTATGTTTTCTCAAGAGATAGAATCCAACCAAGCATGTGCTGAGTTTTAGGATCAGCCAGTTGTAAAATCATTGTAAATCATTAAAGACATGCCTCCCAAGTTACTAAACCAAACCCACTAGCATCAAGTTAATTCCGACTCATTGTTATTATTGTTAAGTGCTGTCTAGTGGGTTCCAACTCATAGCAACTCTGTATAGCGTTTCAGAGGAGTGGCTGGTGTGTTTGAACTGCCAACCTTGTGGTTCAAACTGGCCTTGCAACCCAGTACATTACACTGTAGCACCACATCAGGACTCCATTCTGACTCATGTTGTTGTAGTTAAGTTCCATCTAGTTGGTTCCAACTCAATAGCAACCCTATACAGTTTCTAAGAAGCAACTGGTGGCTTTGAACTTCTGACCTTGTGGTTCAAAATTCAATGCTGATCCTACAGCACCACAGCAGGAGTCCATTCTGACTCAGTGACCCTATATAGGGTTTCTGAGCTTGTAAATCTTTACTGAAATAGACAGCTTCATCTTTCTCCCACAAAACAGTTGGTAGTTTTGAATGGCAGACCATGCAGTTAGGAGGACAGTGCTCATCTAATAGCTTCACAAGGGCTCATATATCTTAAAACAGAGTTTTCAGTCAGAACTTGGAGTGGTGTAGGTAATTCTCCAAAGACCCAGTGCCTATGGCAAAATGGTCTCAGGTAAGCTGTTTACTAGATACTTGTTTGACATGAAGTTGACTTCAGGAAAAATGTTTTTTAAGGAGTCCTGGTGTGGTGTTGTAAGATAAGCATAAGACTACAATGTCATTTTAAACCACAAGGTCGGTGGTTCAAACTCATCAGTCATTCCTTGGAAACCCTATACTGGGTGGCTATAAGTGAGAAGTGAATTAATGCAACAGCACTTAATAACAACAACAAAGAAATTTGAAAAAGACCTAAGGAAAAATGTCCTGCATGGATCAACCTAACTCCATGGACCCAGAAATCTGCATTCCAGGCGAATTAAAATGATTTCTCAGTTTCAGTGAAGGAGGAACATATTAAATCCTCATATATAGGTGTATAACTGTCTAGATCAGTTTTCTGGTTTTTGTTGTAAACTTAGTTGTTTCTTCTGTGAACCTGGAATGTTGAATTAGTTGGTGTTGTGGATTGATTTGTATCAATCAAAAAGATAATTTGAGTTTTTGTGGAGCTTCCAGTTGGTGGCAGCAGAGTCAGGTAGGGCAGGCTCCGTTGGGGGAGGGGCTGAAAATCCAGAGACTTGGCTTTCACGAAACTACACCAGAGCTTTGGATCAAACATAAAGGTCTGAGCATCAGTCCCTTAACTTCTAGGGGAGAAATCACAGTATAAAGTAAAACATTGCATTTTAGAAATTGACACGGGACTCCCTCTGTGGCCATCCCACCCAGTGGAAGTCAGAGGGCAGGACTGCAGACAGACCCACATAGGGAACCTGCACTAAAAGCAGGGAAGTGACATTGGAAAAAGGAGTTGTGGAGGAACTTTACACAATTTTTTTCCTCACCTACCCTATCATGCCCTTTTTGCCCAGCCTGGACACCTTCAGGCAGGTGGGTGCGCAACCCCAGAAAAAAGTCCAGTGTTGAGACCACAGCTTTCCCACAGCACAGAGAGAAAGAGCCCCAAAGGTCCAAGGACAAATCCTTTGGCTGTTGCTTTTGACTTCTGCTTGTGGGTCCCAGCCCCAAAGTTAACTTGTGTGGGACAATTAACCCCTTAAAGCATAGTGGTTACGAATCTTGCTGCGAACCACAAGGACAGCAGTTCAAAACTACCAGATGCTACATAGGAGAAAGATGAGGCTTTCTGCTCCCTTAAAGAATTACAGCATCAGAAACCCTATTTGGGGTCGTTATAGGTCAGAAAAAACTCAATGGCACTTAACAACGACAACAACCCAGAAAGAAAGAAAGAAAAAAAAAAAGTAGGTTTGCCTGACAGACAAACCATAGGAACAATCTGTAAAACCCCAACATAAAAAGACACAACTATTTCAAGAATTATGCTGTGCACACACAGATACTTAAGTGACCTTCAGAGACAAAAATAGTAAGCAATCTTTCTCCCACTAACTTCTCAATTTCTATCTGCTCACCACTATGGTGGTGACTAGGTGAGGGACCTGAGTGAGTGGACACCCCAACCCCCTACTGGAGGCTTCTACAGTGCACACACACAATTTTATTTTTGTTTCAAAGTGGAGGTTCTTGTCTCTGTTTTTATTTTTGCTTCTCCTTTTAGGCCTTTTGATTGCACATTTTTCCTGGAGGTGGGAACATTTTCTCCCTATGTTAAACAAGAAGAGACAGCATTGTGGCCATATAGCCAAGCTACAAGTAAACCCCATAAAATTCCACCATTGAGACAAAAGCCAATAACAGCTGCTAAACATTACATGTGAAAAAGGAAGCCTATATCCTGATCATATCCACCAGGAGACACCCAGTAAGCTTAACAACACAACAACAAACATCCATTTAAGCATTAAAAAACCCACAAAACTATTGGAAATGACAAACAAAAGATTTCAAACACAACAAACAATCTCAAAACATGTCCAAAAACAGAAAAGAATAACTGAGACAAATGCACTGGAGACAGACAAAGGCTCCCCGGAAGAGGAAGAACAGGTTTTGGATTTGCCTGAGAAAGAATTCAGAAGAATTATACGGAAACAAATTCAAATGGTCTGAAAAGGGGTGGAGGAAAACAAGGAAGAAGTCAGGAAAGTGCTACAAGTCCAATCAAACAAGATTGATACAATATTGAAAGCAATTCAAAACCTGCAAAAAGAGGTCCAGAAGATTAATAACAAAATATCAGAAATGGACAATACACTGAAAGGGGAAAGGAGCCAAATAGAAGAGATGGAAGCCAGAACTAGAGAGATGGAAGACAAATCTCTCAATACTGTTAAGACAGAAGAGCAAACTGAAAATAGGAATAAATAAAAAAAATAAAGAGAGTCTAAGATTCATGTTGGATAACATGAAGAGGAACAACTTAAGAATTATTGGCATTACAGAGTAGGAAGAATCAGAGAATTCCACAGAGGAGATAATTGAAGAGCTTCTGGAAGACAATATCCATAACATCTTGAAAGATGAGAAGATAAACATTCAAGAAGCTGAACGTACCTCAGGAAGGATAGACCCCAAAAGAAAGTCACCAAGACATATAATAATCAAGCTCTGCAAAATCAAAGACAAGGAGAGAATTCTAAAAGTGGCCAGGGAGAAGAGAAGTGTCACTTACAAAGGCAAGCAAATCAGTTTAAGCTCTGACTATTCAGCACAAACCATACAGGCAAGAAGACAATGGGGAGACATATATAAAACCCTAAAAGAAAAAAAAACTGCCAACCTAGAATCATCTATCCAGCAAAACCATCAATCAAATATGATGGTGCAATTAAAACATTCCAGGATAAAGAGAAGCTAAGAGATTTTGTCAAAACCAAACCAGCACTGTAAAACACCCTAAAGGGAGTTCTTTGGACTGAACACCAAGAACAGACAACAATCAGAGATTGACAAGCATGGCAACACCACCTGGAACTCAGTCGACAGATAGCAGAGTTCAGAACAGAACAAAACTACAAAGAATTCAAAGTAGCTGGGTGGTCAACCGAAGATCAAAATTATATCAATGTCAAAGAAGGGATAAATGTAGCAACAGAGATCCAGGTGGTGAGGATATCAGGTAGATTACAGGATACAATAGATTCTCTTAAATGTAGAGAAAAGTTAATAGACTATAAGGAAAATAAATACTTCACAACTTACGATGAAAATGAACTTCCAAGCAGAACAAGCAAACATGAAAACGAAGAAGAAACTGATAAGAAATAGCACAAAAAACACAAACTCAGCACAAGAAGGCATGCAGAACAAAGGAACAAACAGCTCTACCAAAAAAATAACATAATGGCAGCAAGTAATTCATACCTATCAATAATTACATTGAATGTAAATGGATTGAATGCACCAGTGAAGAGACAGAGAGTGGCAGAATGGATAAGAAAACAAGACCCTTCAATAGGCTGCCTGCAAGAGACACAAATTACAGACCAAGACAAAAACAGATTAAAAGTTAAAGGATGGAAAAAAATATACCAAGCTAACTGCAACAATAAACAAGAAGGAGTGGCAATACTAATCTCCAATAAAGTTAACTTTAAGACAAAAACAAGCATGAGACAAAGAAGGACACTATCTCATGATCAAATGATCAATGGAGCAAGACGACATAACCATAATACATATTTACATTCCCAATGAAAGAGCACCAAGATATATGAAGCAAACCTTACTAGAATTGAAGAAAGAAATAGATAAATCTACAATTATAGTGGGAGACTTTAATACACCACTTTCAAAAAGGGACAGAACAACGAGAAAGAAACTCAACAAAGTTACAGAGGAACTAAATAACACAATCAATGAATTTGACCTCATAGATGTGTACAGAACATTCAACCCAACAACAGCACAATATATATTCTTCTCCAGTGCACATGGAAAATTTTCCAGAATTGACCACGTGTTACATCACAAAGCAAGCCTCCATAAATTTACAAACATCAAAATACTACAAAGCATCTTTTCAGACAACAATGCTATAAAAGTAGAAATCAATAATAAGAAGACCAAAGAAATAAAGTCGGATATATGGAAACTGAAAAACACTCCGCTGAAAAGTGACTAGGTAAAAGAAGAAATAAAATTTGAATTTACAAATTTCCTAGAAAACACAACATACCAAAATCTTTGGGACATAGAGAAAGCAGTGCTGAAAGGACAATTTATTGCAATAAATACACACATCCAAAAATAGGAAAGAACCAAAATTAACACTTTTACACAGCGTCTCCAACAATTAGAAACAGAGCAGCAGAGGGAACCTACAGTCACCAAAAGAAAAGAAATAATAAAGATAAGAGCAGAAATAAATGAGATGGAAAAAAAAAAAACTATAGAAAGAATCAACAGGACAAGAAGCTGGCTCTTTGAAAGGATTAATAAAATTGACAAACCATTGACAAAACTAACAAAAGAAAAGAAGGAGAAGACACCAATAACTCTCATTAGAAACCACATGGGTTATGTCATAATGGAATCAAATGAAATAAAAAGATAATAACAGAATACTATGAAGAGTTATACTCCAACAAATTCAAAAACTTAGAAGAGATGGATACACTTCTAGAAAAACCAGACCTACCTAAATTGAAGTAGAAAACTTGAACAGACCCATAACAAAAGTAGAAATTGATCAGGTCATAAAAAACTCCCAACCAAAAGACGTCCAGGCCCAGATGGATTCACTGGTGAGTTCTACCAAACATTCAGGGAAGAGCTGTTACCAATTCTACTCAAATTATTCCAGAATATAGAAGAGGATGGAAAACTTCCTAATACTTTTTGTGATGCAAGCATAACCCTTATACCAAAACCAGGAAGGACATCACTAAGAAAGATTATTATAGACCAATATCTCCCATGAACGTAGACTTAAAAATTCTCAACAAAATCCTAGCCGACAGAATCCAGCAGCACATCAAAAAAAATAATACATCATGACCAAGTGGGTTTCACAAAAAGGATGCAAGGATGGTTCAACATTAGAAAAACAATCACCGTAATCCACTTTATAAATGAGAAAAAGGAAATGAACCACATGATCATATCGATTGACGCAGAAAAGGCATTTGAAAAAATCCAACATCCATTCCTGATAAAAACACTCAACAAAGTAGGAATTGAAGGGAAATTCCTCAACATAATCAGGAGCATATATACAAAACCAACAGCCTACATCATTTTCAATGGAGAGAAACTGAAAGCCTTCCCTCTGCGAATTGGAACTAGACAAGGATGCCCTTTGTCATCACTCCTATTCAATACTGTTTTGAAAGTTTTAGCCAGAGCTATAGGGCATGATAGAGAACTTTAAAGCATCCAAATTGGCAAAGAGGAAGTAAAACTCTCTCTATTTGCAGATGATATGATTCTATACATAGAAAACCCCAAAGATTTAGTAAAAAAAGTTACTAGACTTCATTGGAAGATTCAGCAAAGAGGCAGGGTATAAGATCAACATACAAAAATCAGCTGGATTTCTCTATATCAGCAACGACAGCACTGAAAAAGACATTAGGCAAGCAATACCATATACAATAGCCGCCCAAAGGATGAAATATTTAGGAATAAATGTAACCAGAGAAACAAAGGACATATACAAAGAGATTAACAAAACACTACTACAAGAAACCAAAAGAGACTTAGAAAAGTGGAAGAACATACCATGTTCCTGGATAGGAAGATTCAACATCGTGAAAATGTCAGTACTGCTCAAAGCAATTTACACATACAACGCAATCTCAATCCAGATTCCAACAACATTTTTCAAAGAGATGGAAAAGACAATTACTAGCTTTATATGGAAAGCAAAGAGACCCAGGATAAGCAAAGCACTGCTTAAGAAGAAGAACAAGTTTGGAAGCCTCTCACTCCCCAATTTCAAAATTTACTATGTGGCTACAGTGTTCAAAACATCCTGGTACTGGTACAATGAAAGATACATTGATCAATGGAACACATTTGAGAATCCAGAAATTAACCCATCCACACACAGCCAACTGATTATTGACAAAGTGCCGAGGTATATTGCATGAGGAGCAGTCTGTTTAACAGATGATGCTGGCAGAACTGGAAAGCAATATGCAAAAGACTGAAACAAGACCTTTACCTCACGCCCTACACAAAAACGAACTCAGCATGGATTTAAGACCTAAATTTGAATCCCAAAATTATGAAGGTCATCAATGAAATAATAGGGACAAATGTGAGGGCTATAACACAGGGAATGCACAGGCTACCAAACATTTTGAATACTACAGAAACAAAAGTATACAAAATAGATGATTGAGACATACTAAAAATTTAAAAACTTATGTGCATCAAAAGACTTCACCAAAAGAGTAAAAAGGGAACCCACAGAATCGGAAAAAAATCTTTTGCAATGACACATCAGATAAGGGACTCATTTCTAAAATATATAGGAAAGTACAACACCTCTACAAGAATAAGATAAATAACCTAATTAAAAATATGGGCACAGGACATGAACAGACACTTCACCAAGGAGGAGATCCAGGCAGCCAACAAACATATGCAGGAATGTTCATGATCACAGGGGCAGGCCTGTGGGGTATATCCTTTGGTTATTTGATGATGCATGGAGGGGATTGTAATCATTGCAATGAAATGAAATACGATAGGATGAATGTGAAGCTGGTATTGTTGCGTATAAACCCACACAACTCACAATAAAAACTTAAAAAAAAAAAAAGATAATTTGAAATCCTAACCCCTGCATAAGCTTTCTTTTCTGCATTAATTAGCTAATAACTGGAGTAGGGTGAGTCCTAAACCTAATGCCTTCTGAATGTTGTTTTATAAAAAGGAAAAGCTGACATAGAGTGACACTTAAATAAGGGGAGCACAACATTTGAAGACTCGTCTTCAGGACAAGGAACTCTAAGAAATGCCAGGGCTACCAGAACTGAAATGACATGGAATCATTTTCTAGACCTGGGTGGCACTGTAAGACAAGCACTGGTCTGATAACCTCACAGTCAGCAATTCAAACCAACAACAACTCTTCAGAAATCTTAGACAAGGTCAGTATGAGTCAGAACTGACTCAACAGCACTTTAACAACAACAGAGCATAACCCTACCCAGGTCCTAAATTTGGACTCACAGTCTCCAGAACTGTGAGGTAACAAATCCTGTTCTTTCACTTGTGATATTTTTGCTGTGATAGCACTAGGTAGCGAAGATGAATGATCTTTAAGGTCACCAGAGAGACTTTTAGAACGCTTCTGCCCCTTTTCTCCTAAATTTACCTTTGTTCTTTTTCTTAGTAAGACAATAAACTTCTGTTGCCAGCAAAACTGGCCTTACTTACCTCAGTCATCAGAGATAGGCCGTAGACTAATTATCTTGAATAAGGGCCCCTTCTGTCACTGCTTTTTAACTCACAGAACCCAGCAAGTAACATTGCCTCTTAGAGCCTTTTCTGTCTATTTTAGTTATAATTGGTCTTAACTAATAGAGCCAATAATTTGCATTTTTTCCCCTCTTCTACTTTCCCTATCATATGGGATAAAGATGAGGTGTTCTGCTCCCTTAAATATTTACAGCCTTGGAAACCCTGTACAGGGTGACTATGAGTCAGAACTGACTCCAAAGCACACAACCACCACCACCACCATATTCCTCCTCATATGCAGGAATCAGATAATAATGGTCTAAAAACTCAAATTAAAAATCTGAAGAAGAAAAAGCTGGCCCACACACAAAACTTTTGGAGTAATTTGATCCTGAATTTGGGCACAAGTATTGTTCAATAAAATTCTCAGTCTAATAATGGATCTTAGAAGTAAAAATATAATGTGAAAATTTCAGGGTGACACAACCTACATGGTTAGGGAGGAAGGATAAAGTTGGTACCAGAGATAGGAGTCAATTCCCTAGCAACCAAAAACAAGGAGAGATCTGCTAGTACCTTCTCATGTAGTGCTTGAAGGACCCCTAACTGATAGGAAGAGGAGGAATATGACAAGACACTGTGGAGCATGTTTTCACCCTTGGCTTTCTTCACTATTCCAAGAGGACTCACCCCATTTGCCCTGCCTCTGGGATTTTCTTCAGAGTACCATTGAGACATGCTGCTTACCAGATGGCTACTAATTTCAGGCTTACTAAACAACCATATATAGCAGTCACAGTGTCCAGATGTCTTTTTGACAAGGTAAGACATACCCAGTCTCAGAAAAGAATAGTTTCAGTCGGGTTCCTGAACCACATCCAAAGAGAGGACGTACTTCAGACAGGCAAACATATATTTGTTTCCAAATGGAGTGACATCTTCCCTGACTGCAAGTATTTATCTGAAAAGCAAACCACTTTTTTTGTTTGTTTGTTTCTCTATTGTTTTCTATAATGAGCTATAAGGATCTTGAAAACACAAAGGAGATAAGTATCCTTCATTGAGAAAAGCCATCATCAGTGCTGTTGCTGTGTTACTGCTGTTAAGTACCATTGAATCGGTTCCGACCCATAGCAACCCTATACAGGGTTTCCAAGGAGCATCTGGTGAGCTTGAGCCACTGACCTTACAGTTCAAACTGATTTTGCAGTCCAGCACATCAATCCACAAACCCACACCAGGACTTCTCAATGCTGGAAGTTGTTAAATGGAAGGCACAAACCTTTTCAGATCACACAGATGTGGTTCCTACAGCTAAGTGACTTCAAGAAAGAAGGTTCATTTCTATGAGCGTATGTTTCCACATTGACAGAAATAATGGTACCTCTCTCATGTGTGGTTGTGAAAATTAAATTAGATTATTCTTGTGAACACCTAAGGAGACCTGGCTGCATAGTAGATTATGAGTTGGGCTGCTAACAATAAGGTCAGCAGTTCAAATCTACCAGTCACTCCATAGGAGAAGGAGGACACTTTCTGCTCCCATAAAGATTTGCAGCCTCAGCAACCCTAAACAGGGTCATTATGAGTCAGAACCATCTTCATGGAACACAATGACCACCATCACTATAAACACTTAATTCCATGTTTGATTAATAGTGTTTTCCCCTTTCTATAATGTACAAATGTTCATTAGGCTGTGTCTTCATTTAAATTAAATATTATGAAAGAATCTTATTGTAGATAAATGAATCCACGTTTGCAAAAAAAAGAAACAAAGCAGGGTAAGGACATCCGTCATTGTTTCCTGAAAACCAAATTTACTGGCCCAGGTTCAAAGTTCAATTTCCAAAGCTTGATACTTCTTTGATGTTTTTGACTTCAAACTAGCATTTTAAATTCACCTGGGCCATTCAGACATCAGCTTTGGTGCTGTCATCTTGAGTTTTAGACTTTATAAATCTATAGCAGTTAGTGAATGACACCTGAATCCCCAGTGACCCATAGTATAAAGGATTACTCTTTAGGCTGAGTCCAAAACGAACCTAGCAATGATTAGACTGTAATATGTTTCACCCAAACACTGTTAAGTGCAGAAAATAGATGGATCAATAAAGTTGGTCAATGGAAAAGAAATAAGCAGCCTTTCAGGCAGAGGAAGCAGTTCATGTAAAGGTCTATAAAACAGAAACTCTGTTGGCAGCCTAGTTTTGATTAACTTCCGTCCTTTTCAGGTCCTCAACATGTCTTGATAGTCTCACTTCCTGAGTCTGGACATGTAAACCCATGATAAATGACTTAAGACCAATTTCTTAGATGGGAAGAGGGACGTGTAAAAGGTTAATGGTTTGCATCTGAGAAAGGTAACTAGTGAAATGATTTCTAGGATGATTTTAACTGGAAATTGTAAATTAAGACAAGTGATTAAGCTATTATTGTTCTTCATTTTTCCCTCCTCTTAATATTCCCAGCCAATGTGTGAGGTAAATGTCTTCTCTATTTTACAGATGAGAAAATTGAAACTCTGGAATGGTAAACCAGTGGATTCAATTCACACAGCAAATTTGTTGTTGGAATTTGAGCCTTGTTTTTTCTTACTTCAAAGTCCCTTTTCCTCCAATATTAATGTTTCTTTCCCTCAATTATATATAACATTTGGGCATACATGTTTTCATTGGAAAGATGCATATCCTTTTAGGGAATACTACTTTTTTGTACAAAATAACTGTGCTCCGTGCAAGGAAGGTCAATTTTGAGTCAATTTTCTCAATTCTGGGCCTTAAATTAGACAGGCACAGTGCACTAGGCCAGAGGAGGCTTGGGAAAGACAGACACATGATCCAGAAGTTTGCATCAGAAGGGGCCATGGTCCTCTCAGGAAGGCTACTTGGCCCATAGCCTTCAATTTGCTGTCTCTGAGGCCTCCTGGTTTCACATTTGCAGGAAAGCAAATCACCTGCCAGATCCCAGTCCAGGGTCTGAGCTCGGCAGGCAGGATGAGGTCATCCTTTCAGGCCTGGACTGCTTTTAACAAGCTGGAAGACATCCGGAATGAACAAGTACATAAATGTACAAATGAATGACTCTTGGTGTCCACACCAGGAAGCATTAACGTTCCTATAGGATTTAATCAGTCCAGCACAGAAGAGCAAAGTCATCCATCCATCCAATTTGGTGCCAGTGGTGATTCAGCAACCTGTGCATGGTTTATCTCATTGACTTGTGAGATCTTGTGTTAATTTTTGCTTTTCTACCTCCTGTGGGAGACTATACAAGGTTCGAGTATTCTCTATCAACTTTCTTTTGGGTATTCCTATTATTAACTTCTCTAAGGAGCTCTGGTAGCATAGTGGTTATGAGTCAGGCTGCTAACCTCAAGGTCAGCAATTCAAAACGACCAGCCATTCCCATGGATTAAAATGAGGCTTTCTTCTCCTATAAAGATTTACAGCCTCGGAAAACCTATACAGGGTCACTATGAGTGGGCCCCTACTCCATGGCACATCGCCGCCGCTACCACCACCATAGAGAGACTAATGAAATGAAAACTGGATTTGGAATTAGAGGACTAGAGTTGAATTCTGTACTTCTAGGTAGGTTAATGAATATATCATTTCACTTCTTTAAAACCTGAGTTAGTCCATGTGATCAATGGATATGATTTTAAATAAAAGAAAAGACCTACTTTACAGGGCTTTCTGAGAATCATATAAGGTAAAAGTTGAGAAAATTCTTCGCAAATGAAAAGGAACTTCTAAAATTGTCAGTTAAACTTTTGGCTCACTTAACAATTTGGACTTTGATAGTTAGCTATATCTTGAATTATTTAGTCATTTGGTGCTTCATTTATCCCCAAATATTAATTGATGAAGACTGAGAAGAGCATGGAAACTTCCTGAAGACATTAAAATTACCTTCCCAACATGCATTGTTTGATCCGTGGGGACAGAGAAAGCATCCCATTTATTCTTCTATTCCCATTCTTTCCTTCATTCTAACCCTAGCACTCAGCAAGATTCTGATTATACAATCATTGTTCAGAATATATCAAATAATGGATATATGAAAGCTGTATATAAAATTCCTCAGTCTGACCCCCTCCAGTCTGTAAACCATACAATTGCTGGTGTTAAGTCTCAAAATGCAATTCAGACATATCTATTCCTTGATTAAACCTCTTGAGAGTTTCTTCACACTCCTGAGTGTGTCCTGAGGACATAGTCCAGAAGTGTTAACCTGGCTTCAAGTTCCTAACTTTTCAAAGAGACTTTTTCCTGCACAGTGTGAATAGTCACAGTGTTTCTAAACACGAAGACACTGACCCACCTCAATCTTGTCTCACATATATGCATGCCTAGATAATTCTAACATATTATAAAGGCCCAGGTCATGACTTTCTTTACTCAAGTATGTATCCCTTACTGTCTCCTATGAGTTTATGTTGTTGCTATTGTTAGGTGCTGTTGAGTTAGTTCCTCCTCATAGCAACCCTGTTCATGGTTTTTGAGACTATATCCTTTCTAGTCATTTTCCTTGGATTTTACAATTTAACTCCCAAAGATACATGAGCTTAGAATGTTTTGTATATTCATGTGCCAAGCCCCCTTCTGGACCATCTCTGTCCAACTAACCATAAGTTATGAAAGGGCAGTGATGGTTCTCAAGTAAGTTTGGGAATCCTTAAGAGATATAAGCATTGGGTGGAAGGGTCACTCACTGTCAAACAAAATACTGGTCTACTAACAGAAATAGTCTTAGCCTTAGTGTCCTTACAATGTTGTTACCATATAATAAAAATGAATGAGCAGGACCGATGGGCCATTTCTTCTTCAAATGCAGTCAGGATACTGGAATGAGATTAGAAGTCCAGAATGAAGGAAATTGACCAGAAAATGATGGGAAGTAGTGTGATGTAATGGAAATGTTCAGGACTTTTGAGACAGACAAGTCAAGTTGAAGTATTGGATCTGCCTCTTGATGCTGAATGGCCGGAGCCTATCACTTTATATCTCCAAGTCTCATTTTTCTCGGAAAAAAAAAAAAATGGGATCATAAAATTATAAAATTTATCACATAGATTGATATAAGAAGATCTGGATACAAATAGGAATTTTGTGGAACATTAAAAAGGAGTTCTTGAGTTGTGCAAAGGGTTGTTAACAAAAAGGTTGGAGGTACCTCAGAAGAAAGGTTTGGAGATATACTTCCCCAAAATCAAGTAATTTAAAATCCTATGGAGCACAATGCTCTTCTGACACTCATGGGTTGCTATGAGTTGGAGTTGACTCAACAGTAACTGGTAACAATATACAAACATACATAGAAGGAGAAAATAATGAAAAGATGACTTGGAAGATCCTGGCAAGATCCACTTACAGGGTAGAGCAAGAATTACAATGTCAGGAAATTAAAGTTGTAGATTTAAATCCAGACTTGTCCTGAACAATATTTATGCTTCTCTTGGCCTCAATGCCCCACTGTGGAATGAAGAGTTGGGCTTGCTCAGGGATGAGAGGTTTCTTCCTGGGTGCCAACTCTCATCAATTGGTATTGGCAATGTCCTGAAAATCACCTTGAGCTGCTTCCAAGATCACTGGTGAGATGGCCCAACCACACCCCTCCTTTAGCCTCGTGGGCTTTTAGTTCAATATATAAACTCCATTATATACCTCATGAGATAAGATCATTGGCTGTTAGTTGTCAGGATAAACAAGGTAACTAAAATGCAGTAATTCCTCAGGATATGTGAGGAAGAGAGTGATTCATCCTTAAAGACATTTAAGTGCAGATTAAGCTACCGTTAGAAGGGATGTCTCTCAATCAATAACTTCTTTTAACCCAGGATTCCTTCCAATCTTCTAGAGTTAAGGAATATGCTAGGGAACATGTCTGGTGGGTTTTTTGTTTGTTTGTTTGTTTGTTTGTTTGTTTTCATGACTGCATGCCTAGCATAGAGCTAATTATATAGTATATTCTTTTTTAGTGAAAGGAGTTGCCAATATATTATTTAAGAGCTAAATTGAAGATACTGTATTGAAGATATGATGAATTGAATATTCTCCCCTGTCTTAATATTTGGATTAGTGCCAGTGTTATTTCTACCTAGAGAATTCATACTTCTAGTCTAGTGCCACACAGTCAGAAAGTAAGAGTTATTGAAGTTATCAGTCTTCCACTACTCATTGTTATGGTATGGACACTAATACATGTAGACATATGAATAGTTTGGAGAATACCTCCAATTTAACAATCTGATTTCAGTTGAAAAGTTGTTGTTGTTGTTATGTGCCACCGAGTCAGGTTCCGACCCATAGTGCCCCTGTATAGGGTTTTCAAGGAGCAGCTGGTGAACTTGAACCACAGGCCTCCTGATCCAAAGTGGACTTTGCAATTCAGCGAATTAACCGAGAGTGCCTCACCAGGACTCCAGTTGAAGAGTACTAAGAACTTTATTATGAGGAATCTGAGGAACACATAGGAAAGAATGTAGACAATGGAAGTTTATTCACATTGTTGTTAAGTGTTGTCGAGTCAGTTCCAACCCATAGTGACCCTATATAGAGTGCTGGTGAGTTTGAGCCACCACCCTACAATTCAAACTGAACTCGAGGTCAAGTGCTTATCCTATAGTGTCACACCAGGTTAGGGCTAGGGCTATTCACATTACAAGGAAAGAAAGAAGATCAAATAAAAATTCACATGTAACTTGAGAGCAAACTTGATGCTGGCATAAGTCAAAAGCCAATTAATATAGTTTCCAAAACACCAAATGGTGTGCCAAAGTCTTGTGCTGTAATAATGAGACAACTGTTTATTTTAATTGCCCCCAACATTTTAGATAGGGCTTTGGCACAAAAACAAGAGACGAAAGTGGCATTTTCAAAGCTTCCAATTTTCCTCAGGTTATAAAATAAATACATTTGGCAGCTCAGTAAGAAAAGAGGACTACTACTTTGGAGTCCTGGCATGGTGCTGTAGGATAAGCACGGGACCACAAGATCGACTTAAACTTCAAGGTGGTGGTTCAAACCCACCAGCCACTTCTTGAAAACCCTATATGGGGTGGCTATGAGTTACAAACAACTGGAAGGCACTTAACGACTTTGGCTTTATATTTGCAAAGTAATTTAACATTTACAAAATGTCTCTGAAGCATTCTCTTACTTATCATAACTACCCTTTAGGGTAATTTATTCTTTCTCTGTTAGTGGGATTGGAATGCTGGTGGCGTTATAGGACAAACACCGGACAAGCACAAAGCCAGCAGTTTCAACTCACCAGCTACTCTGCAGGAGAAAGCTGAGGCCTTCTATTCTCATAAAGATTTACAGCCTCACAAAGTCTATGGATTTACAAACCTTGATAACTCTATACAGAGTCACTATGTGTAGCAACCAATGGTCCCTAACAACAACAGCACAGATACTAGAGAGGATAGAGTTCTGGTGGCACAATAATTATGCAGTCAGCTCCTAACCTAAAGGTTTGTTGTTGTTGTTGTTAAGTGCCGTCGAGTCGATTCCGACCCATAAAGGTAAGTGGTACAAAAACATCTCAAAGCTTCATGGGAGAAAGACCAGGAGATCTGCTCCTGTAAAGAACATTATAAAGAATATTAAGTTCAGTTGAGTCAGTTCCGATTCACAGATAGGGTTTCTGAGGAGGAGTTGGTGAGTTTGAAATGTCAACCTTTTGGTCCAGTGCTTATCCTATAGTGCTACACCAGGAACCCCTATAAAGATTTGTTGTTGTTAAGTTCCATCAAGTTGGTTCTGACCCTTAATGACCCTGTATAGGGTTTCTGAGGAGTAGCTAGTGGTCTTGAAGCCTTAAACCACCAACATTGTGGTTTAAACCAACTTTGCAGCCCAGCACAGTAACCCACAGTGCTACACCAGGATTCCATTCAGTAAAGATTAAAACCTAGGACTCTATGGAGCAGTTCTACTCTGCCATGTAGGGTTGCTGTGAGATGAAATATTCTCAGTAACACATAAAGCAACAATTATAACAACTAGTGAGGAAGTTGAGTTAAACACAGTAATAAGTGGTAGACACAAAATTAAAAATCAGAGATACTGGCTTGTGGTCCAAAGCTCCATTTCTTCTCTGCAATACAGGGTATCTTGGGAAAATCAAGAAGTAATAGTGGGACTCCTGAGCCCATGGACAAGGACATAGCCATGGAGGCCTAGAACTGAGTGTTAAGCATCCAGATAATATGAAATGAGGGGAGACACACAAGAACACCCAAACTTGCAGATAGTACCCATTTGACCTAACCTCAATGGCTTGATAATCAGAACTCGACTAGAGGAAGATAAAAACAATAATTCTTGATAAAGGAAACGAGGGTAAATTGCTACAATTTGTTGAACTTGACCTATACTCATGTATGTAGAGACTCAAAATACCAACAGAGAGGGAAGGAGTCTTCTTATCAAGTGTCAATCCTATCACCTCTGTGCACAGGGTAGATAGGGATGGGCAAATTAGATATTGACTACCTAAAATGTGGTGGTGATAAAGGCACAAAGTGACTGGCCTACAAGTTTTCAAGAGAGAGTTTAGTTTAAGAGTGTGTGGAAGAAGATAGAGTCCCCACTGAATTGTTTTCATATTATCTAGATGGGTCTGGTGAAAAGAGATGGAGATAAGATTATTATGATTCAATAGTGAGTAATTGTTATCATGACTAATTGCTACGGTCACAACTGTAAAGGTAGACATTTTGTAACAAAAATGGGAGCATAGTTTATTTTACAGTCCAGAAACGGATGTCCAGAGGACCATCAAGGAAGAAGAACACAAGTGGAAGGTGGGACCCTATCCAGAGAAGCAGCGACCAAGAGATGGAGGCAGAGATGATGAGGACATGGAGAGAGGGAACAGATGAGGACTCTAGACTCATGGAAAGGGAAAGACTGAGTGCTGGCAGCCAGGAGGTAGGTTTGCAGAATGTGCCCTTTTTTTGTTTAAATGATTATATATATTCCTGAGTGTTTTTGTGTACATCTCCCCAACTGGCTCCTCTCCCCTTAAAAACAAACAAACCAGAAGGAATGGAAGCAAATACTGTTGAATGATGATGCGATGCACGGAGGAGATTGTAATCATTGCAATGAAATGATGGTGTAAAGCCAATGTTCTCCCATATAAACTATCACTCAGTTCACCAAAAAAAAAAAAAAAAAAAGGAAGGAAAAAAAAAAGATGTTAGGTGGAAGCAGAGGAGATTTTCAAGGTCACTCCCTTCTGGTGCCAACTTAATACTCTAAGCAACTCTTCACCTACAAAGAGCTTGAAACAGCAAGTGCTTTGCCTTCTCATCTTGTTTTGTAAGTGTACAGGTCAAACATCCTAACTTCAGAATCAATTGGCCAATTCTTTCCCAAGGAAATTTGCCATGCAAGAATCTACTAAAAAGAGTTCCAAAGCTAAACAATATTCTACCCTAAAAGAAGTTCTTTGTCTCAGCACATTGTGTTATCACAGACACTTTAATTTTCAATCTCAAATCAGGACATTGAATACTCCCCAGCCTCTAAAATGCAAGAATTATGCACAGAGAGATTGTTGGAAGGGTAAGAAACCTGAAAATCATGTTAGGCTTCGTGCTTCCTTCCTAAGGATTTTCCCCCAAAAACAATACTATGAGTATAATAGTTCTAAAAGGGAAAATTCTGTACAATATATCGCAATTTTTCACTCACTATAACTTCCAGAACACATGAAAAAAAAAAAAAAAAAAAGTAATGGCATTTTCTTTATTGTTTTTGTTAAATGTCATCTGACGGGTTCTGACTGACAGCAACTCTGTATAGGGTTTCTGAGGCTGTAAATCTTTGTGGGAACAAAAAGACATCTTTCTCCTGTAGAGCAACTGGTAGACTAGAACCACCAACTTTGTGGTTAGCAGTCTAGTGCTTATCCTACAGTGCCACTGCATTCTCCTTTTTTACCCTATGACCTATTTTTTATGAAAGAGAAGTTACCTAACTCTGAAATGAACTCTGATGTTCTTGAAAGGCGGCACATTCTGTTTAACTAGACAACACTCTTACCAACAATGCATCTTATCTTTTTCAATTTAAAATTAAGTTATAATCCATTTCAGTACATATGTTGAAGATTTACTATTTGCTCCCCTCCGTGTTTGAAAGGCATTTTTATCAGGACTCACTTAACTAGTCCTTGTTGTTGCTAAGTGCTATTTAGTAGGTTCTGACTCATATTGATCTTGTATAGGGTTCCTGAGGTGAGACTGGTGGATTTGAACTGCTGACCAGTGCTTATCCTACAGTATCACACAATGACTTCAACTAGTCCTTTAGTTAAATTTTATTCAGTGTTTTTCAGAGTCCAGCTGAGCACATGCTAGGTTTTGTAAATAAATTTGATAGAGACTGACCTCTAGGTTTGGTAGAAGGTGGTGGTAGTGGTATTGGTTCAGCCTTATAGTAACCCTGTATACGTTATCTGAGGCTGAAAGTCTTTATGGCTCAGAAAGCTCATTTTTCTCCCAAGGAGACACTGGGTGATTCAAACTGCTGACCTTGTGGTTTGCAGCCCAATTCGTAATCACTAAGCTGCCAGAGCTTAGCAGCCCAATATGTAAAGCACTACACCACCAACACTCCTTTGTTTGGTAAATGCTTGTGTTATTGGAATGTAACGTAAGAACTGTTACTAAGGGCCTAAAGTAAGGATGATAACTCAGTTTGAGGATTTCAGGGAAGAATTCTCAGGAAGATAGCCTAAAGGGACTTTTCCAGCAGATGTGGGCTAACTAAGAGGCTTTCCCTGAGATAGGGGACTGTTAGGACAAAGATGGTGGCCCATTATAGGGTGTTTAGGTAATGGAAATTATAATGTTATTATAGGAACAGCAGAAAAGGTAAGGAATCAGAGGAAATAAGAATAAGGTCATCAATCTAGACCATACTTTACAACATATATGACAGACTTGTGTGAACATTTCCTCAATATTTCCCAGCTATTCCAATGGGAAAACAGGATGTATTTCAGTATGAGGGAGATAAGTCACTCTGAGTAAGATAGATGTGGCAGTCTGCTTCCATAAAGATTACAGTCCTGGAAATCCTGTGGGGCAATCCTACTTTGACCTGTAGGGTTCTTATGAGTTGGAATCAACTGTATGGCAACAGATTTGATTGGGGTTTTATCAGTTAACCACTGAGTGTTGGTGATCTCACAGATGAGGAATGAAGAGATGTCGGCATTCTTTCCACCTAGCTATGTTGAAACAAAAAGGCAATTTCTTGCCACACATTTAGTGATGATAGAAAAAAACATTCCCATTTTATAACAATCCTCAAAGAAAATGAGTTCTACCCTTCCATATTTGGCCTTGGGCTTACTTGGGATACTTTCCCTCAAATGATAGTAAAAGGGATTGTTACAAACTGTTCTTGGGGAAATTAATTGTTTTATAGAGCTGAAGTGTTAAAAGTCATATTTCAAGTGATCTTTTCTCCATTAAAAAAAAAATGCTTTTGTTTTGTTTTTGCCTGTCTATAGAAACTGAGGTTCAGTGAACTGCTTCATAGGTCTCTTCTAGCCATAGTCTTTGATACTCCCACCAAACTACTTTTTTCTAATGAGTCTGGGTAATAAAAGGTGGGGGAAGATGCTGATGGATTATATGATTCATTTGTGATTATTAACATAGCTAATTGTTATTGTAAAAACTTGGAACTCTAATGTGGATATAAAATGAAACATCTCAAAAGGATAAGAGGGGATCTCACTACCTTTGAAGAAGAGCCAGGAGTGGAACACATACTTTAAACCCAGAGATTCTGCACACTCAACCTCCTCAGCCCAGGGACAGAAAGTTGTGATGCTTGAGATATAGCAGAGCAGCAGCAGCAGCATCAGGACCAAAAGCCGGAGTACAAAACAGATTGGTGGGCTTCCAAGCTCACAGAGCAAGTAAAATGAGTTACTTTGGGCTTTGGGCGACAAGCCTTTGGAGGGTTGCTTGCAGACTGGGGTGCCTCCAAACGCTTAATTGAGGAACTGTATTTGCTGACCCACAGAACTAGAGCTGAGTGTCTTCAGGCATATAGTGGAGTGGTGTACCCTGTGAGCATTTATCAGCAGCCTTAAAAGAGCTTTGCAACATTTACCAGAAAAAGAGAGGCCTGCCTGCTGGCACTGCTGAGGAAGACTCCTAACTGGAAGATCTGTGCTATGAGCATTTCTGATCTGCATTGTAACTTGTTAACTTCCTTAATAAACCCCATAACTAACAGTATGATGTTTGAGTTCTGTGTGACCATTGCAATGAGTTTCGAACCCGTCATGAGTATTGTGGGAGGGATGATTGGTGTTTTTATAGGAACCAACACAGAAAATCAGTCAAAAAGAAGAATGGGAAACCATGGTAGGAGAAGACAGAGAACTTCAGAGAGTAGAAAATGACAGTAATGTTCTTTGTCTGAAGGAGAAGACTGCAAACCATTGACATGTTCAGGTCTGGGAAATTAGGTCTTTCCAAAATTAAACTCTTGAAATTACTTAAGTTTTGAAAACAAGTTATAAAGAAAACAATCTTTCTGTCAGTTACTTAGAAAAACAAAATATTAACCTTTTAACTTGGGAGGAATCTGAAAAACCAACCAACACAATTTATCTCACAAGATATATGAGGAAATTGAAACCAAAGAAATGATTTGCTTGATGTCTAACAACATGCCGTAACATGGCCTCAAGGAAGATTAGAATTGGAATTCATGTAATATAGTAATTAAATTACATTTTCCTTTGAACCATAGATGATCTTTCAGTAACTAAAGCAATAACAACAACAAATTGAAGATGAAGTCGTGGAGGAGAAAACAGGGATGGAAATAGAGAAGGAAGAAGAGCCTGGTGCATTTAAATTTTCCTCTTGGATCAATTTAAAGTTGCTTGAAAGAATTTTTTCAAAATCACAGTAACTAAGACCCGTTCCCATTAGAGACATTCCATGGTATGTCTCACCCCATAATAAACTCTGATGAATTTTTCATCTAGCAAAGAGGGTGGTCTTGGATATCTTGTGTAACCTGTGGTGAGGAATTTTTCTTAGGAGAACTAGAATGTTTACAGGAACTTTGACCAACAATGATGTCTTGGAATGTATTCTAAATATTCAGAACAAAGATCTCACACTGGGGTATAAATTCAATGATTTGAAGTCAGGACCAGTTGTTATGGCCCCTGGTCTTGACAGTTGCTCTAAAACACCAAGAAAATATCTTCCCACCCCTCTCTACACACTGGTAGTTTAGTATCTAAAGTGGTGGGGTGACCTTGAAGAAGCTTAAAATATCCTGTTATTTGAAATCATCATATCCTGGGGCTTCTCTCTATGTGAAATATCATTCTCTTCCATTCTTTCTTTAAAGTAACATTTCTGTATTCAAATAGACATTGCAGACTTCAGGAAGACTTCCTTGTCATACAACGTCACCCTTACTCTGCTTCAATTGGAATTAAACACTCCCCTTCAGGCCTCTCACACCACCTTATCCTTATCTTCGTCACAGTACTTTATGAAATATGCCAAGGCAATAAAAATCAAACATGTCACTTTGAAAATGTGTTAACTTCCTTTATGTCACATACTTTAAAACTGCTACATTGGAATTATATCTGCACTTGGCTATTATCCTGTGAGTCTTGAATATCAGGATGTATGATGTCTACACATATGGAAATTATTATCATCAAACCCAAGGCCTAGAACGTAGTAGACATTCAGTATGTATCTGAAAATGACCTGAATTGAGCTTATAGTCGAGTTCTCTAAAATAATGAAGTTTTAATGGAGGTCCAGTCTTTCAACAGCCGAATATAAAAGGATAATTTAAAAAATGTTCATCTCTGAAAAACTGATATGGTCTCCTTCCCAATAGTTCCATGGCAAACTCATGACATCATTGTTATGGTTTGTGTCATTTATTTAAGCAATGTTTCAGTCATGCTAGTCTCAAACTGTAGCCAAAACAAGCTGTCTTCTTCCCACAGGCAATGACCAAGGCTTGGAAACCCTGAGTGTACACATGCATAAATATCAGGAGAAGAAACATGCATAAACCTTCAAAGAACTTACACATATTTAGATCTTCTAAGTTGTTGTTTGGCTTTGTGGTAAACAAGATAGAATTTTCTAGAGAGATATGACTGTTTACAGAAGGAGACATGCATATGTGGACTTCAACAAAGGTGGTAGTATTCTTTAGACTATCCAGAAAGTTACAAAAATATTCTTAAACACTCAAGAACAATTTCATCAGCGAAAACCATGTTCTACCTCTGCTTATGGTCACTTGATTCTGGTGAAAGTAATTGCAACTTTCTTCATTAATATTATTGTTCTTCCTAAATACACTCCAGTTGGTTCTAACTCATAATAACTATATGTACAACAGAATGAAATACTGCCCAGTTCTGTGCCATGCTCAAAATTGTTATAATATATAATATAATAATATAATATATTATCGGTCCCTCTACTTGTTGTAGTCACCATGTCAGTCCATCTCACTGAAGGTTTCCTCTTTTTTCCTGACACTCTACCAAACACGATGTCCTTCTCCAGGGATTGGTCCCTCTTGATAACACATCCAAAGTAAGCAAGTCCATGTTTCACCATCCTTGCTTCTAAAGAACACCTAATAACAACAACAAATATCTATCTGATATTCTCAGCTTTAATCCAAGATTCATCTAAAGTCAGCAATGGTAACCCTCATTCCATGATTACAATCTCCTCCATGCAAAATCAGCTAACAGTATTTTCCTCTATTACCTTTTTGTTGCTATTGTTGTTAATGTACATATACCATTTTGAAAATATATACTCATTTAAATGTCCATAGGGCACATTTTACAAGCCAGCCTCCTGCCTGCAGGCACATTGCCTTTCTCAAGTCCATAGGCCTATAGTCTTCAGCTACTCTGTTTCTCTATGCCATCACCTCTGCCACCACCTTTGTTGATGCCATTTTTCTGGCTAGGATCTCTCGCTCCTCTCCTGCTATTCCCTCTTGATGGCCCTAGAGTCCTCTGTTCCTGCAACAGCAGATTAATTGTTCTCCCATATAGTTGCACTTCTTCCAAATCTACAATTGTGACAATCGCCATTAGTCCTGATAACAATTGCTCACAACTGAATCATAAAATCCTATCCCCATCATCACCAGACCCATCTGGACAGCAGGAAAGCTATTCAGTATGGATTCTATCTTACCCCCTCATTCTGACCCTAAACACCCTCATGGAAGTTTGTAAGCCAGCCACTTTGTTCCTTTATAGCCCCCATTTTTGATAGCAGAAGTCTTAATTACTCATCCCTATAAACCTAGTGTTGAAAAGCAAAGAAATCAGCTTGAAGACTAGGGTGCACCTGACTCAAGCCATGGTATTTTCAATAACTTCATATGCATGTGAAAGCTGGACAGTAAATACGGAAGCCCATAGGAGAATTGATGCATTTGAGTTATGGTGTTGGAGGAAAATATTGAAAGTGCCAAAAGGAAGAACATGCTCAGCATTTCTCAAGCTGGGGAAACTGAAGTAAAAAATTCAAGCCTCAACTTTCATTATTGAAAGATTCTCTGGGAAAATTATTGAATAATGCAGAAAGCATCAAGAGAAGATGGAAGGCATACACAGTGTCACTATACCAAAAGGAAATGGTTAATGTTCAACCGTTTCAAGGGTAGCATATGTACAAGAGCCAATGATACTTAGGGAAGAAGTCCAAGGTGCTTTGAAGGAATTGGCAAATAACAAGGCACCAGGAATTGATGGAATCAAAATTGAAATATTTCAAGAAAGTGAGGCGGCACAGGAGGCACTCACTCATCTCTGCAAAGAAATTTGGAAGACAATTATCTGGTCGACTGACTAGAAGACACCCATATTTGTGCCCATTCCAAAGAGAGGTGACACAACAGAATGTGGAAATCATTGGACAATATCTTTGATATCCCATACAAGTAAAGTTTTGCTAAAGGTAATGCAGAAATGGCTACAACCATACATTGACAGAGAACTTCAGAGGTTCAAGCCGGATTCAGAAGAGGCTGTAGAACAAGGGCTATCATTGCTGATGTCCGATGGATCTTGGCTGAAAGCAGAGAATATTAGAAGGATATTTACCTGTGCTTTATTGACTATGCAAAGGCTTTTGATTGTGTGGGTCATGACAAGCTATGGACAACATTGAGAAGTATGAGTATTCCAGAACACTTAATTGTACTTCTAAGAAATCTGTACCTAGACCAAGAAGCAGTTGTTCGAACAGAACATGGGAATACTGAATGTTTTAAAATTAAGAAAGGTGTGTGACAAGGTTGTATTCTTTCACCATACTTATTTAAACCTGTATGCTGAGCAAATCATCTGAGAAGCTGGGTTCTGTGAAGAAAAATGTGGCATCAGGATTGGAGGATGACTTATTAACAACCTGCAGTATGCACATGATACAACCTTGCTTGCTGAAAGTGAAGAGGATTTAAAACATTTACTGATGAAAATCAAAGAGCACAGCCTTCGGTATGGATTACATCTCAATGTAAAGAAAACAAAAATCTTCACCACTGGATCAATAAACAACATTCTTATCAACAAAGAAAAGATTGAAGTTGTCAAGGACTTCGTTCTTCTTGGATCAACTATTAACACTCATGGAAGCAGCAGTCAAGAGATCAGATGCGTATTGCATTAGGCAAATCTGTTGCACAAGACCTTTTAAAAGTGTTGAAGAGCAAAGATGTCAGCTTGAGGACTAAGGTGCACCTGACCCAAGCCATAGTATTTTCAATAACCTCATATGCTTGTGAAAGCTGGACAGTGAATAAGGAAGACCCTAGAAGAATTGATACCTTTGAGTTATGGTGTTGGAGGAGAATATTGAAATTGTCATGGACTGCCAAAAGAACCAATAGATGTGTTTTGGAAGTAGTGCAGCCAGAGTGCTCCTTGGAGGCCAAGCTGGCCAAACTTTGTCTCTCATACTTTGGACATATTGTCAGGAGGGACCAGTCATTGGAGAAGGATATCATGTTTGGTAAGGTGGAGGGTCAGAGAAAAAGAGGAAGCCCCCCAATGAAATGGATTGGCCAAGTGGCAGCTTCAATGGACTCAAGAATGACAACAATAGTGAGGTTGGCCCAGGATTGGGCAGTGTTTTGTTCTGCTGTGCATAAGGTCATTATGAGTCAGTACCAACTCAATGGCACCTAACAACAACAACAACAACAACTCTCTAGCCTGTGAATTACTCTCCCCTCTTTTCACATCTTGCAACCATCAATGAATGTTTCTTTTAGAATGAAAACCTTTTCTTGAATTTTTACAATAGTGGTCTCATATAATATTTGTCTTTTTGTAGTTGACTAATTTCACTCAATATAATGTTCTCCAGGTTCATTCATGTTATGAAGCGTTTCACAATTTCATTGTTATTCAGTCCTGCATAAAAGTCCATTATGTGTATATACCAAAGATTTTTTTTTTTTTATCTATTCTTCCATTGATGGGCATTTTGGATGTCTCCATTTTTGCTGTTGTGAATAGTGATGTGATAAACATGGATGCATATATATCTACCCATGTTCTGACTCATATTTCTTGTGGCTATATACAAAGTAGAGGGATTACTGAGTCACGCGGTATTTCTATTCCCAACATTTTGAAGAAGTACCATATCATTTCCACAGAGGTTGCAGCATTTTACAGTCACACCAGTAATGTAGGAGGGTCCCAGTCTCTCCACACCCTTTCACCAGCATGTGCTTTTCTCTGGGTTTTTTTTTTTTTTTTTTTTTTTGAACTTTGTTATTAATTCTGGGGTTAGATGAAATCTTATTGTTGTATTGATTTACAACTCTCCAATGGATGCTGAATCTGTCTTACTGTGATGGTATCCATGTACTATGATGCTGTAAGCTATGTCACCAGTACTTTTAATACCAACAGGGTCACCCATGTTGGACATGTTTCAGCTTGGCTTCCTGACTAAAAAAGACTCAGAAGAAGGAGAAGTGAACTACTTCTGCATGTTTAGCCACTGAAAACCTTATGAATACAATAAAACCTTGTCAGATATAGTGCTGGGTGATGAAAACATTAAGAATAGCACCAGAACATTGCCAGATACAGTGCTGGAAGATGACCCCTCATGTTGGAAGGAACTCAAAATACGATTGGGGAAGAGCTGCCTCATCAAAGTACAATTGACCCTGATGACACAAATGAAGTAAAACACTCAGGACCTTCATTTGCTGCTGAGGTACCACTAAAACTGAGGAGAAATAGCTAAAAACATCCATTTATAATTGAAACATGGAATGGATGACTTCTAAATCTAAGAAAATTTGAAGTTGTTAAAAATGAAAGAGAATACATAAAGATTGATATTCTAGGCATTAGTGAGCTGAAATGGACTGGCATTAGCTATTTTGAAACTGACAATCATATGATTTAATTTTTATACCAGGAATGACAAATTGAAGGGGAATGGCGCCACATTTCAAGATAAACTTTGAAGTACAATATTGTCTTTGACATGTTAATATCCACATGCCTCCACAGAATACCAGTTAATATCATTATTTTTCAAATTTATACACCAACCACTAAAGTCAATAAGATAAAATTGAAGAATTCTACCAAATTCTTTAGAGGGAAATAGATCAAACATGTAATCAAGATGTAATGATAATTATTGATGATTGAAAGGCAAAAGTTTGAAGCAAAAAGGAAGGATCAGTAGTTGTAAAATATGGTCATGGTGATAGACATGATGCTGGAGATAGAACAATAGAATATCCCAAGACCAATGACTTATTCATTGTAAATATATTTTTAAAACAACATAAAAGTCATACACATGGATCTCACATGACGAAATATACAAAAATCAAACTGACTACATCTATGGGAAAAGATGGTGGAAAACCTCAGTATCTTCAGCCAAAAAGAGGCCAGGGGAAGACTATGGAGCAGATCATCAATTGCTTATACACAATTTCAGGCTGAAGCTGGAGAAAATAAAAACAAGTCCATGAGAGTCAAAATATGAACATGAACACATACCACCATCTCATGAACAGATTTGATACATAAGACACTAA
>NW_006408599.1:10568577-10588261 GCF_000296735.1 Chrysochloris asiatica | reverse complement strand
ATGCAGGGTGGCTATGGGTAGGAACCAACTCAACGGCACTTAACAATAACAACATAGAGATACTAAATCGAATGGAAGAAATGAGGAGGCAAAAGAGCTGAATAGAAAATTTCAAAGTGCAATTCAAGAAGACAAAGTAAAGTAAGTATTATAATGAAATATGCAAAGACCTAGAGTTAGAAAACTAAAAGGGAAGAACATGCTCAGTTCTTTCAAGCTGAAAGAATGGAAATAAAAATTCATATTCATACCTTGGCTTGCAACACTGAAAGATTCTATGGTAAAAATATTGAATATGCAGAAAGCATCAAAAGAAGATGGAAGGAATACACAGAATCACTGTACCAAAAAGAAATGATCAATGCTCAACCATTTCAAGAAGTGTCATATGATCAAGAGCCAATGCTACTGAAGGAAGAAGTCCAAGGTGCACTGCAGGCATTGGCAAAGAACAAGGGTCTGGGAATTGATGGACTACAAATGGAAAGCTTTCAATTAACTGATGCAGCACCGGAGGTGCTCACTCATCTATACCTAGAGATTTAGGAGACGTCTACCTGGCCAACTGATTGGAAAAGATTAATCTTTGTGCCCACTCTAAGGAATTTTGACTTACTGGAATGTGGAAATCATTGAACAATATTATTAATATCACATGCTAGTAAAATTGTACTGAAGATAATTTTTAAATGGCTACAACAATACATTGAAAGAAAATTGCCAAGAGTTCTAACCAGATTCAGACAAGAAGGTGGAACAAGGGTTATCATTGCTGATGTCAGATGGATCTTGGTTGAAAGCAGAGAATACAGAACAATGTTTACTTATGCTTTATTGACTACACAAGTCATAACACTGTGTGAATCATGACAATCTATGGATAACATTTTGAAGAATAGGTATTCAGAACTTTTAACTGTGTTCATGAAAACCCTATACCTAGATTAGAGGCAGCATTCAAACAAAACAAGGAGACACTGAATGGTTTAAAATCAGGAAAGTTATTCATCAGCATTGTATTATTTCACCATTTCTATTCAATCTGTACCAAGCAAATAATCCTAGAAGCTGGATTATATGAAAAATAATGGAATATGAGGATTGGAGGAAGACTCATTAACAAACTGAGATACATAGATGATACAACTTGCTTGCTGAACGTGAAGAGGATTTTGTTTCAAAGTGCACAGCCTTCAATATGTCTTGAACCTCATTGTAAAGAAAACAAAAATCCTCACCACTGGATCAATAAATTACATCATGATATATGGAGAAAAGATTGAAGTTATCAAATACTTTATTTTGCTTGGATACTCTATCAACACTCAAGGAATCAGTAGTCATGAAATCAAATGATGTATTGTGTTAGGCAAATCTGATTCACAAGACCATTTGAAGGTATTCAAGAGCAAAGATGTAAGGTTTAGGAAAAGTTGCACTGACTCAAGTCATGGTATTTTCAATAGCTTCATTTTTGTTAGGTGCCATCAAGTCAGCATGGACTCATAGTGATCGTAAGCACAACAGAAAGAAACACTGCCATGTCCCGCACCAACCTCACAATCCTTGCTAAGCCTAAACCCATTGCTGCTTTCACTGTGCTAATCCATCTCGTTGGTAGTCTTCCACATTTTCTCCAACCCTCCACTTTACCGAACATGACATCCAGGAACTGGTCCCTTCTGATATTATGTCCAAAATATGAGCGACAAAGTCTGGCCATGCTGGCTTCCAAGGAGCATTGTGGCAGTACTTTTTCCCATACAGATGGATTTGTTCTTTTGGCAATCCATGGTACTTTTAATATTCTCCTCCAGCACCATAGCTCAATTCTTTTACAGTCTTTCTTATTAACTGTCCAAGTTTTGTATGCATATGAGGTTATTGAAAATAACTTGGGCCAGGCACACCTTAGTCCTTAAACTGACATCTTTGCTCTTTAACACTTGAAAGAGATCTTGTGCAGCAGATTTGCCTAATGCAATATGTTGTTTGATTTCTTGACTGCTGCGTCCATGAGTGCTGATGGTTGATCAAAGCAAAATGAAGTTTTTGACCTCTCCAATCTTTTCTCCACTTATCATGATGTCATTTATTTGTCCAGCTGTGAGGATTTTGGTGTTCTTTACATTGCGATTCAATGTAAAAGGCTATGGTTTTTGATCCTCATTAGTAAATATCTTCACTTTCAGCAAGCAAGGTTGTACCATCTACATATCGCAGTTTGTTAATAAATCTTCCTTCAATCCTGATGCCATGCTTTTCTTCATATAATCCAGCTTCTTAGATTGTTTGCTCTCAAATTGTTCTCTTTAAAACTAGTAATGCATCAAGAATGGAGAGTTCAAGAGAAATAAATTATGTAACCTCTTCATAGAACAGTTCACATTTTCCTTAGAACCAATTAAAAAATCATAGAAGGAAAACTTTGGCCATTTAAGGACTTATTTGTCCAGAAAAGATGTACAAAGGGTCAAGATCAATGTTGATTATTGAGGGGGGCACATTGTACTGTTTGAATGCAGTATACTAGTGGAATCCTCAAAATACTTTTCAGAATGATCAGTCCATGTGAAATTCTGGAACCAACTATAAACACATGAGAGAATAATTATATTTAATATCTCTGAGCCAACCCAAACCAGCTTTCCATCAGACAGTTGTATGCTTACATGCTTGGAATGCACTAGTCTGTAAAAATAAAGTGAGGAGAAAATCAAAACCCTGAGTCTTACGGCTCTTCTTAAAAAAGAACAGTTGGATTTGAGTCTAAAACTGAATTAAAACAGTAAATAAGACTTAGCATTTATTGAGTACCTACTACATTTGGTGCACTGAGTTTATTGGGAATTCATGTAAGTATCTTCTTAACCCGAACTATGCTAATACAGTTTTCTTTTAGAGATGGAGAATCAAGTTACAGAAAAGTAAAGCTCAAGACAAGGTACATAATTTCTGAGGCCCAATGAAAAATGAAAACACAAGGTCCTTTGTTAAATAGTTGCAGATAATTTCAAGATGATGGTAGAACACTGAGCTAAACATGAGGCCCTTCTCAGAGTAGTGGTCTATGTGACTGACTGCACAGGCCGCTCACTCACAAAGCTAGCCCTGGTTGAGCAACTTACCCAGCATCCAAAGCTAGTAGATCAGAAAGTTAGGAGTTAATATTCAACCAACTACAACAAAATCTTTGACATCTGCTCCTCTGAAATTTCTAAAACCTTTAGTGTCTTGTTTCCTGTTTGTTGTTGTTAAGTGCCATCGAGTCAGTTCCGACCCATGGCGACCCTGTACAGGATTTCCGAGGGTATAAATCCTTACGGGAGTAGAAAGTCTCATCTTTCTCCCGTGGAGTGGCTGGTAGTTTTGAACCTCTGACCTTAAGGTTTGTAGCCCGATTCGTAACCACTACGCTACCAGAGCTCCTTTGTTTCCTGCTTAGAACAACCTTATTCTGTTTGACAAAAATAACTTTGATATTTGTTTCTTTTGATTTTACCTATTTCTCAGTTTTCATATGCAGGCTTTGGAGTTAAGGACTGAGCACTGATGAATTGGACAATATTTCATATCCACCTTGTTCGCTGATGTTTCATGTCAGTCAACTCCCGCTGTGCCTTAGACAAGAATCAAATTGTCTGGAAGAACTAATCCCCCAAGAGACTTGTTCCTGGAAATAGTCTCCTAGGTGGTTATAGTTGATACAATTGTTGGATGTCAGTTGTAATTTAGCAACACACAGCTTTGAGATAGAAGCAGTATCTTGATCCCAGTTTTTGTTTTATGGTTACTGTTTTTCACAATTTTTCTGGTAGGTACAAGGAAGTCCAGTAGAATCAATATGTCATGCATAAAGCAATGGGAAATTAGGTCTGGAATCACAGTATCTTAAACTAGAATCATGAAAGTATTTGTGAAAAGTGGGAAGTCGATATCTAGGTCATCTCTCCTTTGGTTCAAAAACTAGAATCTTCTAGAGTCAGAGACAGTTTTAGATGAACAAATAGTCACTTACACACACACACACACACACACAAAATTATGCTGTGAGTATGCAAGGTCCACCTTTCATGCTTCTAATTCTGCAACATGGAAAGCTGTTTCCTGGGACATGTTGATGGGATAGGGACCCCTCAAAAACTTCAGTGTGCCATTTGCATAGTTGAAATCTTGGCTTAGGTGGCTGTGGGATTTTATAGCTATTTCATGACAACCCAGCATCACTTAAAAATCTCATTAACTGCTGTTTGGAAAGACTTCAATTGCTGAAAAATAAACAGGAACCAAAAAAGCAAACGGTCTTTTATTCCTGGGAAAAGCTAGCCAAGCAAACAACTCCCTTCCCACAAGAAACTGTGCTGTGCCTGGCAAAGGGTGACTTGTTAAATGCATATTTGCAAATCTCATGTGTGTGTAATAAGAGGCTGCTTTTGAATAAATTTTAGTGTTTTTTGTAGGTATTACACTAACTTGAAAACTTCTCTCTCCCTACAATGGCTCTATCATAAAATCCCGACTACATTCCCATAAACAATCCTTATATTGGTGGGATAAACATCAGTCACACGATCAGTTCATGCTAAGTTTCCTGTAAGATGTCAGCTAAACACTATAATTATAGAAGTTGAAAACTTGATTGTATCTAATAACCCATAATTTATAGGGGTAACCTCAGGAATATTTAATTTAGGCCAATCTGATATCAGTTGTTATGCTACATTTCAGCTAAACAGATTTAGACAGTTCAGAGTTCATCCCTTTACTGTTTCCAGCACATAACTTCTTTAAGAATTCCTGGTGCCTTGAAGAAACTGTGTCTTCTTTAAAGTCAACATTAGCATGTACCATTCCCTGGGCCCTTGAATCCTAGACGGCTTGGAGAGGAAGGATCCTCAGAGCTCATTCAGCTCAGCGCTTTACAGAATGCAATGTATGCACCACTAGTGGTAGGCAAGGTGATGTGAAGTGGAGTAAACCAATCAAAGTAATATTCTAATGGATATGTGAGTCTTTGTGTGGCACAGAAAGATAAGCACTGAACTAGTAATCCCAAAGGTGGTAGGTCAAACCTACCAGTCACTCTTGGAAACCCTATAGAGGGTCACTGTGAATCTGAATGGACTCAACAGCACACAGAAAACAATGGACAAGGAAGCAGACTCAGGGGTTTTAGTTTCTCATATTAGTTCAATAGGCTGGTACAGTTCTAGTGTAGAAACATATTATGAATGATTTTGGAAGAAGAAAAAGGTATGCCTTAAAAAAAAAAAAAATTAACTACCAGTTGTTGTTGTTCAGTGTCACCAAGTCAGTTCTAACTCATGTTGTTGTTGTTGTCAGGTGCCATCGAGTCGGAACCAACTCATAGTGACCCATGCACAGCAGAATGAAACAATGTCCTATCCTGGGACAACCTCACTACCGCCGCCACACTTGACGCCATCAATGATGCCACCTGGCTGATTCATCTTGTTGGGGGTCTTCCTCTTTTTCTCTGACCCTCCACCTTACCCAGCATGACATCCTTCTCCAGCGACTGTTCCCACCTGACAATATGTCCAAAGTATGAGAGACGAAGCCTAGCCATCCTGGCCTCCAAGGAGCACTCTGGTTGCACTTCTTCCAAAACAGATCTATTGGTTCTTTTGGCAGTCCATGGCACTTTTAGTATTCTACTCCAACATCACAACTCAAAGGCATCAATTCTTCTACAATCTTCCTTATTCACTGTCCAGCTTTCGCAGCCATATGAGATTATTGAAAATACCATGGCTTGGGTCAGGTGCACCTTAGTCCTCAAGCTGACATCTCTGCTCTTCAATACTTTAAAAAGTTGACTCATAGTGACCCTGTAATAGGATATCAATAAGATTACAGTTAACACAGTGCTTATCCTTAAGTGTGTAAAGTAACACTTCTGGTGAACAAAGCAATAAAATGATGGAGGGTGGATCTTTTTCTAGGAGCATTTTCTGAGAGCTGTTGGGCCAGAGCTTGGGTTTAAAAAATGGTTCCAACACTTTCACAGGAGAGGAACTTTGGGGCCCAATTAAATTATAGGATTGGATTGGAGAACTGTCATAAATCTGGAATCTACAAAATGCAACTAATAAGTGGATGAACTAGAGAAAACCTGCCTTTCAGAAATACTCCTTGGACTCCATTGCCTCTTTTGATCTCAGTTCTAAATTGAAGTAAAAGAAAATTCTGCTCAGATTTCCCAACAACATAACCAGTCCACCAAGTTTAGAGCTATAACTCAGACTATATTTTCAGTACAAAAGCAAAAAATCAAAGGCCGAAAATTGAAATTTATTCTGGACTGTAATTATTTGCTATACAAAACCTCAAGGATTATAATCTCAGCATGTTATTGGTGTTAGATGCTGTCAAGATGGCTCAGACTCATAGCATCATTATGCACATCAGCACAGAACATTGCCCGGTCCTGAGCCATCCTCACAATTGTTGTAATGCTTGAGCCCATTGCTGCTGCCACTGTGCCAATCCAGCTTGTTGTTTTTCATTGACCTCCACTTTATCAAGTATAATGTCCTTCCCCAGGGACTAGAACCTTCTGATAATATGACTGAAGTCTGAGTGACAAAGTCTCATCATCCTGGCTTCTAGGAAGCATTTTGACTGTACTTCTTCCAACACAGTTTGTTAGTTCTTCTGACAGTCCATGGTACTTTCAATATTCTCCTCCAATACCATAACTCAAATGTCTCAGTTTTTCTATAGTCTTCCTTACTCATTTTCCAACTTTCACATGAATATGAGGCTATTGAAACTACCATGGCTTGGGTCAGGTACAACTAGTCCTCAAACTGATATCTTTGTTCTTGAATATTTTAAAGAATCTTGTGCAGCAGAGTTAACTAATGAAATACATCATCTGATATATTAACTGCTGCTTCCATGAGTGTTGATGTAGATCTGATGTATATCTGATGTCTTTGACAACTCTGAATTTTTCTCCGCTTATCATGATGCCATTTTTTTCCCCAGTTACGAGGCATTTTATTTTCTTTACATTGAGGTGCAATCTATACTGAATGTTCTTATCTTTGATCTTTGTCAGCAAGTATTTTAAGTCTTTCTCCACTTTCAGCAAGCAAGACTATCATCTGCATATTGTTAATGAGTCTTCCTCCAATTCTGATGCCACGTATTTCTTCATATAATCCAGCTTCTCATATTATTTGCTCAGCATGCAGATTGAATAGGTATGGGGAAAAGACAGAACCCTGGCACACACCTATTATGATTTAAAACCCTTCAGTATCCCCTTGTTCTTTGTACAGGTTCCTCATGAGCACAGTCAAGTGTTCTGGAATACTCATTCTTTACAGTGTTATCCATAGTTTGTCATTATCCACACAACTAAAACCCTTTGTATGGTCAATAAAGCATAAATAAACATCTTTCTAATATTCTCTGCTTCAACCAAAATCCATACGATCATACCATATCAGCAATAATATGCCAAGTTTCATTTCCTCTTCTGAATCCAGCTTAAATTTCTGGTAGTTCCCTTTTGATGATGTACTTTTGCAGCTGTTTTTGACTTATCTTTGGCAAAATTTTACTTGCATGTCATATTAATAATACGGTTACATGATTTCTGCATTCTTTTGTACATAGGAGACAACTCCAAAAACATGATTCAAAAATATGAATCTCTTCAAATCAGTTGGCCAGGTAGCTGTCTTCCTGTCATAGATGAGTGAACACCTCCAGTGCTGCATCAGTTTGTTGAAAGATTTTACTGTGTATTACATTAATTCCTGGAGCCTTACTTTTCATCGATATTTTCAGTGCAGTTTGACTTTTTTCTGCAGTACCATTGGTTATTGATGATATGCTACCTCTTGAAATGGCTGAACATCAACCATTTATTTTTGGTACAGTGACTCTGTGTATTCTTTCATTCTCTTTTGTTGCTTTCTTCATCATTCAACATTTTTTGTATGGAACGCTTCAATATTTCAAGGCTAAGCTTGAATTTTTCTTCAGTTATTTCAGCTTGAGAAATACTGAGCATGTACTTTCCTGTTTTGCTTTCTAATTCCAGGTCTTTGCACATTTTATAGTACTTGATTTTGCATTCTCAAGCTGCCCTTTGAAATTTTCTGTTCAGCCCTTTGACATCCTCATGACTTTCATTTGTGTTAGAGTCTCTGCACTGGAGAGCAGATTTCATAGTTCTGGTGTAGTGCTATAGAATAAGCACTTAACCTCTATCCATACATTTGAATCCATGGTTCAAACCCAAAAGCTACTCCTTGGAAATCCTATATAGGTTGCTATGAGTCAGAATTGACTCAATGACACTTAACAACTGAACAATTTCAAAACCATATGCTAACAAACACTAGCTTATAATAAAATATCACAAAGAACAGAAAGAATAATTGTACATAGGAGACAACTCAGTATACACATCAATAATATAATCACATGTAAAAGTCTTCTTATATAAGATACAGAATATAAAATACATATGCTTCGTATACTTTTTATTTTAATGTTTTATTGTGAATTATATGATAGTTTACATGGGAGAACATTAGTTTTACATTCATTCTATTGTATATAGTTTCATTGCCATGGTTACAATCCCCTCCATGCATCATCAACCACCCAAAGGGTATACCCTGCAAGCCTGCCTCCTACACTACCCCCCTGCCCCAGTCTTCAGCACACAGTCACTTTCCCTCTCTGGATCTAAAGTCCCCAGCTGCTCCATAACTCCACGTCATCATCTCTGCCTCCATCTCAGGCATCACTGTTTCTCTGGGTAGGGTCCTGTTCTCTGTTCTTCTACATTGATGGTCCTAGGGACCTCCACTCCTAGACTGGAAAGTTAATCACTCCCTCTCTTGCTATAAAACGTCTACCTTTACATTTCCAACCCTCACAATCAGTCCTGATAACAATTATTCACTATTGTATCACAAGAGACCCATCTGCTTTTCATTTCATCAGCTCCACCTAGACAGATTGGATAGTACTTACTGGAGATTCTGCCTTCCTCAATGTCCCCTGGCTCTAGGTTCCCTCTTGAAAGCTTGTAAGCCAGTCACTTTTCACCTTTGTATCTGCCCCCCGCCCATTTTGGGTAGCCAATGTTCAAGTTGCCCATCCCTGTCTACTCTGTGTGTGGAGGGGGTGGGAATAATTCTTGCTGTAAAGATTTGTTCCCTCTTTTGAGTTACTGCTTCCATAGGTGTAGGTCAAGTTCATCAAATTGTATCAGATTACTCTTTTTTTTTACCTCTTCTTTCTTCTTCTGGTTGAGCTCTGATCATCCAGTTGCTTCATATACTTTTGAAAAAGTATATGGAAAAAAACAAAAAAGCAAGCATAAAAATTAGGATCAAGGACCTGTTATAAAGGGCCAGGCTGATTGGGTAAAGTATAAGAAACTGTAGAAATTAAAATATGATAATTGACAGACTACCATTTTTTCTGTCAGCTTGTTGTACTGTGGTGGTTTGTGTGTTGCTGTGATGCTGGAAGCTGTGCCACCAGTATTTTAAATATGAGCAGTGTCTCCCAAGGTGGACAAGTTTCAGCAGAGTTTCCAGACTAAGACAGACTAGCAACAAGGAGAGGCAGACAGCTTCTGAATTGTTAGATACCGAAAGCCTTATGAATAGCAGTACAAAACTGTCAGATATAGAGCTGGAAGAAAAAATGTTATGAATAAAAGCAGAAGATGAGCCCCTCAAATTGTTTGGCACTCAAAATATTTCTCAGGGAGAACTGCCCGCAAAAAGTAGAATTGACTTAATGACATGAATGGAGCAAAGCTTTTGTTCATTTGCTGATAGTACACAACTCAAAATTAGAAGAAACCACTGCAAACATCTATGAATTATCAGAAAATGGAATGTATGAAATAAGAATCTAGGAAAATTGAGAGTTGTCAAAACTGAAATGGAACTTATAAATAGCAATATCCTTGACATTGTTGTTGTAGTTATGTGCCATTGAGTTGGTTCTGACTCATAGCGACGCTGTATAGGGTTTCTGAGGAGTGGGTGGTATTCAAACTGACATTGCAACCCAGCGCATTAACCTACAGCGCCACACCAGGACTCCATTCTAGGCATTAGTGAGCTGGAATGGACTGGTATTGGCCATTTTAATCCAACAATCACACGGTTTACTATGCCAGGAATATTTAATTGAAGAGGAATGGTGTCACATTCATCGTCAAAAAGAACATATTAAGACCTCTTTTGAAGTACAATGCTTCCTGTGATAGGATAAGCACTGAACCACAATGTTGGTTTGAACTACATGATCAGCAGTTCAAACTCACCAGCAGCTCCTCAGAAACCCTATACAGGGTTACTATGAGTCAGAACTGACTCAATAACACTTAACAACAACAACAACCAAAAGGAAGACCAGTTAATACCATCATTATTCAAATGTACTTACCAACTACTGAAGTAAATGATGATGAAATTGAGAATTCTACCAACTTCTTCAGTCTGAAACTAATCAAACATGCTGTCAAGATGCATTGTTAATTACTGGTGATTGGAGTGTGGAAGTTGGCAACAAAGAAGAAGGATTAATATTTGCCAAATATGACCTTAGTGACAGAAAAAAATGTTATGAGGGTAAGAGAAAAATAGGAACATCCCCAAGGAGATAAATGACACCGTGGCAGCAGCAATGGGCTCAAATGTAATAATTATGAGGATGGTACTGGACAGGATAATGTTCTGTTGTGCATAGGGTTGTTATGAGTTAAAATTGACTCGCTGACACCTAACAATTAGGTTCCAGTACTCACAGGTTTCACTGAACTACAATTCAAAGCATTTATGTCATGAGAGAAATGTTGTGAATGACCACATCTATACTTCTTGTGTTGTCTAGCAACAAGATAAATCAATGATTGTCTTTTTAAATCTTGGTAGGCAGAGTACTTAACCCAGGATAAACTCTGAAATAACAGAAATCTATTTTGAAACTTGTAAAGTAGCACAGATAAAAATAAATGCAGTGAAGGGAGGAAATCCAATCAGTCCAAAAAAAAAAAAAAATGGCAATAAAAGGAAAAGATGACAAATAGACTGCATAAAATAATATGAAAGGAGGCAATCCAAGTATAATAATAGTGAAAACAAATGAAAATGTAGTAGTACACTTTTCTTTTTTAAATAAAAAATTATCAGATTGTGTTTTGCTTTTTCAATGAGTTCTCTGATTTTTAGAACAGACATGCCTGAAACAAGGTAATAAAAAGGTTAGTAGGAAAGGAATGGAAAATATTATATTCGACAAATACTGATCAAAACAAACTCGTATAACTGTATTAAATTTTGGTAAAGTAAAGAAAAAGTGTTCACTAAAAATAAAGCTGTAGGATTCTTACATGCTGTTTAAAGGTGTATCTCATCAGAGAGCTATCATACTTGGATGCAGTTGAGACTATAGATGTAAAGTATATACAGCACAGATTGAGAAATTCTTGAAGACCAATCAGCAAGTACATCACAATACTGAAAATTTTCAGTATATCTTCCTCAATAGTTATTGGATTAAGCAGTCAAAAAGGCCCAAAGGATTTTGGAGATTTGGACATCATAATTACCAATCTTGAGCTAATGGATAACATTATCTGTGTGTGTACTTGTATGTGTTTTGGCACTTATGTATGTATGCATTGATGGATAAAATATCTTATAAAATGCCTGAAAAGCATTGACTATTTAAAACATCTATGGAATATTACTGAAAATTAACCACATATTAGTTCATAAAGAAAACTTGAAGAATTAATTTTTTATAAGCCATTGATGTTAAGTGCCGTTGAGTCAGCTCCGACCCATACCAACCCTCTACAGGGTTTTCAAGCAGTGGCTAGTGAACTTGAACCACCAACTTTATAACCTTGCAATCCAGTGTATTAACTCACAGCGCCACACCAGGATTTCTTATAAACCATATGTCTGATCAAATCACAGTCAAGTTAAAAGTCAATAACAAAAGTAATTAAAATAATCCCATGTGTTTTTGTGTTGTGGTTGTTGTGTGACGTAAAGTCAGTTTTGGCACATAACAATCCTGTATAAAATTTTAGAGAGCAGCGTTTAGCAGTTTTACACTTATTCAGTACTTATCCTACAGTGCTACACCAGCGTTCAAATAACCACGTTTTAAAATTTGAAAACATACTTCTAAATTTGTAACTAAGAATTCAAATAAAAATATGGAAATATTCATTTTTCTTTAGCCAAAATGAGAAAAAAGATTTGTGCAGGGTTGAGATAAGTCAAAACCAATTTGATGGCACATAACAACAAGAACAACAAACAATTCTCAGTTTACAAGATAAGAAAGCTTAAACTTAGTAAAATCATCCTTAACATTAACAAAAGAATATGAAGACAATTAGACCAAATGAAAAAAGAAGAAAGAAAATAATAAAAATAGATAGCAAATATACAATAAAAAAATAACTAAGAAGCCAGAGTTGGTTCTTTGAAATAATTAATAAATCTGGCAAAATTTTAAGGTTATTCAAATGACAGTGAGTTGAGAGAGGACAAGAAGACACATTTAAATAATATTAAAGAAGAAAAGAGGCCATTACTACGTTTGTTGTGTTTTTTAATGAGAGTATGAATTCTGAATGTAAACACTTAGAAGATTTTGTTGCTGTTAGATACCATTGTCAGTCTCAATTCATAGTGACCCTACGCACAGCAATATGAAACACCACCCAATCCTGTGCCAGCCTCACAATTGTTGTTACTCCTGAGCACATTGCTTAAAAAATACATACCTACAAAATATAAATTACAAAAATGACTCAAGAAGAAAAAGAAAAAATATTTTTTTAAAGATTGGGAATTAATTTGGTAGTTTTCTCTTCAACTAAAAAGAGAAAACAACAACTTTATAGGCAAATTTATCATTATTAAGATGATAAACAGTTGCACTTTTACACAGTGCTACACAACAGATAAAAAATATCCTCTTTATATTTGAGGATAATATAACCTTGATATCAAACCAGAAACCTAAAGTTCAAGTGATATTACTCATTCACAGATGACAAAATGCTCAACAAAACATTTATAATTAAAACCCAGCATTAATCCATCATCGTATTTATTTTAATCCAGATTGCAAAATCGATTTAACATCATAAAATATATTAATAGATTTCATCATATTAACATATTTCAGGTAAAATATCAGTGTCAGTATTTGCAGAAAAGAACATTTAATACAAGTCAACCTCCATCCTTCAGTAAAAACAATTCCAATTTATAAGAAGGCAGTATCTTTCTCTGAAGGATATCCACTTAATCTTCCAAGATATTGTATCAGTCATTAAAAGTTAGAATACATATAACAACGTAGCAAGCAGCCCCTATACCGCTATAGTTTTTAAAAACTGTTTTTGTCTAGTTGATTCAAACTCATGGTAATCCCATGTGTGTCAGGGAAGAACTGTGCTCCAGAGATTTAAATGTCTAATTTTTGTAAGTAGAGTGCCAGGTTTTTCTTCTACAACACCTCAAGAGGACTCAAACCAACAATCCTTCCATTACAAGTCAAGTACATTAACTACTTGTATCACCCAGGAACTCCATGGTAAAAAAAAAAAATGTTGTTGTTGTTGTCAGGTGCCATCAAGTCTGAACCGACTCATGGCGACCCCATGCACAGCAGAACGAAACAATGTCCGATCCTGGGCCAACCTCACTACCGCTGCCATACTTGAGTCCACAATGATGCCACCTGGCCAATCCATCTCATTGGGGGTCTTCCTCTTTTTCTCTGACCCTCCACCTTACCCAGCATGACATCCTTCTCCAGCGACTGTTCCCTCCGGACAGTATATCCAAAGTATGAGAGATGAAGCTTAGCCATCCTGGCCTCCAAGGAGCACTCTGGCTGCGCTTCTTCCAAAACAGATCTATTGGTTCTTTTGGCAGTCCATGGCACTTTTAGTATTCTTCTCCAACACCACAACTTAAATGTCTGTTAAAGATGAACAGGACTTCTGCTAATAAGAGCTCCTTGACAATCCAGGCTAAACAAGCATCCACTTTAGGGTAGAAGTAGTCCACATGCTAGAGGAAAAGTAAGCTTTGGAGAGTGTGGAATTAGTAATAAATGCTCTGTCTCAAAGTGGTAAACATCATTCTGCTTACTTCTTATTAGTCAATTACTATATAAATTTCACAAAATAATTTATATAGGAAATCTTTTAGATTTTCTGAGATCTTCATGAAATAAATGGAAAGGCATGGCAGTGATGGAAACACTTGACCTATTAAAATGTTCATTACCCCAAATTGATAGATATAATGCAAAACGAGTCAAACTCTCTGTAGGATTGTATGTTTGGATTGACAAGCTAAGGCTGAAAAGGGTATATAAAACTAAAGACCAAGTGAAGTTAACCAATTCTGGTAGAAAAGCAAGACTGGAACTTGCCCAGGCATAAAATATGATTTGTGTAAAGCCATAGTAATTAAATAATTTTAGATAGCTGCAGATATGGAGAGTTAAATTAATGGGATCAAGTAGAAAGCTAAGCAGTGGAACAGAATAGGCATTTGTATATACAGTACATGCCAGAAAGAGCATTGCAGAACCATGAAGAAAAGAATAGATAAGTAATTGAACGGGACTGGGCAATTGACTTTTCAAATGGAAAAATCAAAGAACACACTTACTTATACCATACACAGAAATTAAATTTTTAAAAATGAAAGGGATATATGTAAGACTCTGGAGCATAGGAAGAAAAAAAAAAAAAAAAGATGCAATTCCCCATTCAGAAGGAAAATACTGATAAATCTATCTATGTAGTTTTAAAATATATTCTATTCCTCAATAAGGAGCTCTGGTAGTGTAGTGGTTACAAATCGGGCTGCGAACCTTAAGGTTAGCAGTTAGAAACTACCAGCTGTTCTGCAGGAGATAGATGAGGCTTTCCGCTCCTGTAAAATTTACAGCCTCGGAAACCCTGTACAGGGTCGCTATGAGTCAGGACTGACTCCATGGCACATAACCACCACCACCACCACCATTCCTCAATAGTCATCACACATTTTAGGAGGAATTTGCAACATTCAAGCAGAAAGAAAGTGCTAGCATTAGATAATTTACTATACCACATTATCCATCCATCCATCCATCCATCCATCCATCCATCCATCCATCCATCCATCCAATCACCATCTATCTACACACTTTAGCTATATTTTTGTATATACAATAGCTATTTCATAGGAAAGATATAAATAAAAACTGAATAGACGCTTGCCAGTTAAAAGTCATTTATGTGCACATGTATGTACTCAAAGAATGACACTTAAGGTTGGAGAGAGTTTCAGAGTCAACTGAAAAGCAGGTATTGTTATTTGGGATGTGTGCACTCTTTGGGACAGCACTTTGTAGGTAAGTTCCCTTGTTAATGTCTCTGTCCCAGAGAGCACATGTTTGGTACAATCTTTGTTCTGCTCTCAGGAATTATTTGGAAATGGGCTGAGAACCCAGGAGCTGGAGCTTGTTTGGGAAAAGAATATGGTGCAAGATAAAGAGAATCTTGCTTAGGTTGGTTATTAACAGTGTATCATTTGGAGTCTTGGTGTAGTGCTATCAGATAAGCACTGGCCTGCTAACTGAAAGTTCAGTGGTTCAAACTTACCAGCTCCTCCTTGGAACCCCTATACAGAATCGATATAAATCAGGACCCTCTAGACGTAACAATATTTAACAATAACAACAATGCTTAGTATAGAGTTATGCTCCATTGATGTTTGGGGAATTGATGAATGAATGAATGAATGGGACCTTTGACAATGAGGAGTCATAGGAACATGTCTTTTTTGTTAGTGCTGTCTCCTCTATTCTATCTCTATCTCTCTTTCTCTTTCTCACTCTCTCTATCGCTCTTTTGTAGCTATTCTCACTATGGTTAGAGAAAATGTATAACTTTTATTCCCCTTCCTTTCAGGAGCTGGTAGGGTGGGAAGATTTGAGGAGGTCCAAGACAAACTGTGAATGGGCTTCATTTCCAATGGTCCTCACAGAGTGCTGACAGACGTCTAACATGAGAGCAAGATTGCAAAAGCTGCCAGCTGGGGCTAAAAGCCAGCTCCTTTTCTGATGGGGGTGGATCTGACATCACTGCAGACAACTTTGTGGTCTTTCCTGCCTTTTTCTTTACCCATTTCTCCAGTTTAAATTGCCTTCCACCCCTTCCACATCATACTCTTTTGCTTATGCTTCTCCAATGAACCCTTTAAATCCCTTGGCTTTGGTTAATTTCTTCTGGTACTCTTCAAACCATTATTTCTTTCTTTGGCCAGAAGGAAACAAGGAACTGAAGGCATGAATCGACGTAACATGTCATGATTGTAAATCCCATGATTCTGAGTTAATTTTTTCCTTGCATAGTATAAATTTAGTCTTAGCTCATTTTTAGTTTTTATTTTAAGCAGCTATCAAGAAATCAAACTATGTATTGCATAAGGCAAATCTGCTGTACAAGAACTCTTTAAAGTGTTGAAGATCAAAGATGTCAGTTTGAAGACAAAGGGCACCTGAACCAAGCCATGGTATTTTCAATAACCTCATATGCATGCAAGAGTTAGATAGTGAATGACAAAGACAGTAGAAAAATTGATGCATTTGAGTTATGTCATTGGAGGAAAATATTAAAAGTATCCTGGACTACTAAAAGAACAAATCTGTGTTGGAGGAACTACAGCCAGAATGCTCCTTGGAAGCCAGGATGGCCAGACTTTGTCTCTCATACTTCAGATATATTATCAGGAAGGACCAGTCCCTGGAGAAGGATATCATATTTGGTAAAGTGGAGGGCCGGAGAAAAAGAGGAAAACCCTCAATGAGATGGATTAGCATAGTGGAGGCAGCAATGGGCTCTGACATAGCAATGATTGACTGGGGACCAGGAAGTGTTTTGTTCTGTTGTCCTTAGCATTGCTATGACTCAGTGCCGACTTGATGGAACCTAACAAAAACATTATAATGTTTAAAATAAAACTATACTGAAGTTCATTATAAATGGAATTTAAAGATGCACAAAATAAAAAAACCTAGAAAAATCATACTGTGCCATGCAGAGGTAACAGTTTGTTTTTGTTTTTGTTTTTTTAATGTTTTATTGTGAATTATGTGATCATTTACATGGGAGAACATTAACTTTACACTCATCCTATCATATATCATTTCATTGCCATGGTTACAATCCCCTCCATGGATCATCAACCAATCAAAGGGTATACCCTGCAATCCTGTATCCTGGTCATCAGCACACAATCCCTCTCCCTCTCTGGGTTTAGAGTCCCCAGCCACTCTATATCTCCACATCATCATCTCTGCCTCTATCTCTGGCATCACTGCTTCCCTGGGTAGGGTCCCACACTCCACTCTTCTCCCTTGATGGTTCCAAGGACCTCGGCTCCTGTACTGCATAGTCAATCACCCCCCTCCTTTAAGCTACAAAATGTCTACCTGTACATTTCCAACCCTCGTAGTCAGTCCTGATAACAATTATTCACCATTGTACTATAAAGGTGGTACCCCATCTCCTTTCAATAGCCCCGTCCAGACAAATTTGATGCTACTCAGTGGAAATTCTGCCTTCCTCTGTGCCCTTTGGATCTAGGCTCCCTCTTGAAACTTGTAAGCCAGTCACTTCTTGCCTTTCTAGCTCCCTATTTTGGGTAGCCAATGTCCAAGTTGCCCATCCCTGTCTACTCTGTGTATGAAGGGGTGGGAATGATCTTTGCTGTAAAGATTTTTCCCTCTTTTGAGATACTGCATCCATAGATGTAGGTGAAGTTCATTAAATTGTATCAGATTACTCTGTTTTTTCCTCTTCTTTCTTCTACTTGTTGAGCTCTGATCATCCAGTCATTGAAACCAGGTTGAATGGGTATTATCTGCAAATGTGGATGTTCTTATGCAGATGCCCTCTCTTCTTATCAGCTGGATGCTTCAGTCTCCTCTCTAGTCCTCTGTGGCTATGTCACTGACTCTGTGAACAAGAGTCCACAGGTCTTGCCACACTGCTGGCCAACCAGGTCTCCACCCAGGTTCACAGGAGTCTATTGAACGATGTAGGGCTTAGCTCACAGCTTCATTGCTGTTTTTCCCTCACTTACCCTTATTGGTGATGAATGTGGTCACCAATCAGTGCACATGTCTGCTCATGTATTCCCATTCAGTCTTAGTCTTAGAAGAGGGTTTGCTCTGAGGGGACCCAACCACTTGCCTTGATGCCTCCTGGGCAAGCAACTTGCTTGTTCTTGTAGCAATCAGTCGGACTGCTGTAATTATTTTGTATTTTTCCTGTGGGTCTTTCTTTCAAGAAGTATCTTGTCTTCTTCTAGCCACTCCAGGCTGGTCTCCTTTTCCTTTCAAGTAGAAAGTTCCCTCCTCTGAAGATTCTGCATGCTGTTCAGGATTCCACCTATAGTCTTATGTAATACAGAGGCTCCACAGGAAGTTGCCTTCACTGGGCACCTTGTCACCCCATTTTTGGTATCCCAATCAGTTACAGGCAGAAGATGGACTTACAAGCTTTCTATGGTGATATTTCTGGCTATTCCTTTCTCTCCCCCTCAAGTATCTGTTTTATAATGGTATGTCAGGGAAACCAAGATTCAAAAGTCAGCCAAGCATCTTAACATTATTTCCCCCTCTTTCCCCATTCCAACTATGTCTCAATCCCTGTATCCCAGAACCCTGTTGTTCCAAGGTTGTGCATACATCATTATTTACCTCTGTCCTACTGAGCCCATGCAAACTTGCCTAATTGTTCTCCCATCTGCTTTGTTCTTCCATTCTCCTCCCCCTTCTTGTATATTACCCCCCTCCCTAGCACCCAAACTATCCTGTGTCTATTCCCTACCCTGTGCTCCACCTTCCCCTCCCTCCCCTCACCCCACCCCCATATCCCAGTAGCCAGCAAAGAATCCCGCCTCCCCTTTAGTATGGGTTCTTTTTCTTAGTCTTTTACAGTAGTGGTCCTGTGCAGTATCTCTCCTTTTGTGACTGACTAATTTCACTCAAAATAATGTCCTTAAGGTTCATCCATGTTACATGATGGCTTGCAGATTCCTTGTTATTCTTCAAGGTAGCATAACATTCCATTGTGTGTATGTACCACAGTTTGTTTGTCCATTCTTCAGTTGATGGGCACTTTGGATGCTTCCATCTTTTTGCTATTGTAAATAGTGCTGCTATGAACATTGGTGTACATATATCTACTCATGTTATGGCATGTATTTCTAGTGTGTAATACCAAGTAGAGGAATTGCTGGATCATAAGGTATTTCTATTTCCAACCTTCCGAGGAAGTGGCATATTGCTTTCCAGAGAGGTTGGACCATTTTGCAGTCCCACCAGCAATGCAGGAGCATCCCAGTCTCTCCACATCCCCACCTGCATTTATTGTCCTGTACTTTTTTGATCTTTGCTGTTATTGCTGGTGTGAGATGATATCTCATTGTTGTTTTGATTTGCATCTCTCTAATGGCTAGTGATTGTGAACATTTCTTCATATGTTTGTTGGATGAGGCGTTCTGCTCCCGTAAAGATTTACAGCCTCGGAAACCCTGTACAGGGTCGCTATGGGTCAGAACCGACTCGACGGCAC
>NW_006408599.1:10565801-10567872 GCF_000296735.1 Chrysochloris asiatica | reverse complement strand
TCTACTCCCGTAAAGATTTACACCCTCGGAAACCCTGTACAGGGTCACTATGGGTCGGAACCGACTCGACGGCACTTAACAACAACAACAACAATGGAGAAAATGTCTCATTCTAATATTTTTTTCTCTCTCTCTCAACATATTTACTTTTAAATTTTAAAGATCACTTTCATATTAACTGTTTATAAGAGGATTTGACTCATAAATAAGTTTGTGAAATAATAGAATTTTACTTCTTTGACTTTCATGATAAATGAGAGGGACTTCTTTTGCCATTTGCTTTTTGAAAAATTATTTAAATTTTTTATTGTGAATTGAGTGATAGTTTACATGGGAGGACATTGGTTTTACACCCATCATTTCATTGCAATGATTACAATCCCTTCAGTGCAGCATCATTCAACAGTATTTGCTTCTATTCCCTTTGTTTTTTGTTTTGTTTTGTTTTGTTTTTTGGCGGAGGGTAGGATGTACTCAAAAACACTCAAGAATATATAATCATTTAAACAACTAAGGGCATCTTCTGCAGGCCTGCCTCCTGGCCGCCAACACACAGCCTTTTTCTTACTGTAAATCTTGAGTCTTCAGCTGCTCTTTCTCTCCATGTCCTTATCTCTGCCTCCATTTCTAGTGTTGCTGCTTCTCTGGATAGGGTTCTACATTCCTCTCATGTTCTTCTCCATTGATGGTCTTATGGACCTCTGTTTCTGGAATGTAAGATTAATTATTCCCCCCTTTTTGTTATAAAACTTCTACCTTTACAGGTGTGACAGTCACAAGCAGTCATGATAACAATTATTCACTATTGAATCATATGAATCTTTTCCCTATATCCTTTCACCAGACCTGTCTACACAAGATGAAAGTCATTCAGTGGGGAGTCTACCTTCCTCCATACACTCTGATACTAAACTACCTTTTGAAATCTTGTAAGTCGGCCACTTCATGCTTTTATAGCCCCCCTCTCCCATTTTAGATAGCCAATGTATAATTTGCCCATCCTGCTCAACCCTGTATACAAAAAAGACAGAATTAATACCTGATGTGAAGACTTCTTCCCTCTCAATTGGTATTTTGAGCTATTACATTGATAACTATAGATCAAGTTCATCAAATTGTAGCAATTTACACTTGTTTCCTTTATTAAAAAATTTTTTTTTAATTATTTTATTTTTCTCTATTTGAGTTCTAGAGTACTGGTGTGGCACTGTAGGTTAATGCACCACACTATAAAGCTGTTTGAACTCCAAGGTCAATGGTTCAAATTCACCAGCTGCTCCTTGGAAACCCTATACAAGGTTGCTATGGGTTGGAATGGACTCGGTGGCACTTAACAACAACAATAATCCGAGTTCTGATAATCAAGCCATTGGGACTAGGTCTAATGGATACTATCTACAAGTTTGGGTGTTCTTGTGTGTCTCCCCTCATTTCATATCAGCTGGACACTTCAGTCTCAGTTCTAACCCTCTGTGGCTATGTCCTTGACCAAGGGCTCAGGAGTCGCCAGGTCAATTGTAGTCTATGGAATATTGTTGAACTCAGCCCATATCTTTATTGCTGCCTTTCACCCTCTTCCACTCAGCTGACCAATGTGGTCACCAGCAATTTTTCATGTCTGCACATGTGTTCTCTTTGAGTTTCTATTTTGGAGCGGATTTGTCCTAAAGGGACTTGAAGTAATCAATCAGACTACCATTTTTTGTTTTGGATTTTTCATGCTGGTCTTTCTTTCAAGAAGTATCTTCTGGTTCCTCTGGCTGTTCCAGGCCGGTCTGCATGTCCTTTCAAGTGAGAATGTCCTACCTTAGAAGGTTCTGGATGGGGTTCAGTATTCCACCTAGGGTCCTATACACTACAAAGGCTCTGCAAGAAACCTATTTCACTGGACAAGTTCTAGAACCCAATCAGTTAATATTGCAATTTACTTTCAATAACATTTGGTTTCTAGAAAGAAGATTTAATAGTTTGAATGTTGTTGTTGTTGTTGTTAAGTGCCTTCGAGTCGGTTCCGACCCATAGCGACCCTGTACAGGGTTTCCGAGGGTGTAAATCCTTACGGGAGTAGAAA
>NW_006408599.1:10536279-10565701 GCF_000296735.1 Chrysochloris asiatica | reverse complement strand
TTCGAGTCGGTTCCGACCCATAGCGACCCTGTACAGGGTTTCCGAGGGTGTAAATCCTTACGGGAGTAGAAAGCCTCATCTTTCTCCCACGGAGCGACTGGTAGTTTCGAACCCCTGACCTTAAGGTTCAGAATAGCATTGTGGAAGTCATTGCAGATGGATGAACCTCTGAAGTTATCACCCTAAGCTTTAAACTTTAAATCATAAACCAGAAATATCTCTTGATACCTTCTTTAAATAAAAAGTATAGTAATAATTTTAATTTATCTTAATATGTAAAGTATGTATACTTTGATCATTGTGTTCTTTTAAATACTTATGTGAGATCAAATTAACAATGCCAACTTGAAAGTTTAGATGTGAAACTTAGTGGATGGTGAGTCAAGTCAATGGTGGTGGAACAATTAGTGGAGAAGGATAGTGAGTGTTTATACAACTTGAAGAAATTAATCAGTGTCAATGAGTTCTACATGTAGAAATTGTTGAACTGGTAAATTATGGTGCAAATTTTCACACATACACAGAGAAAAATAGAAACAACTGAAAACATTCATACAAGGCATTCATGAACACAGTGAAGTTTATGGTTAGGGCTTATATTGTATTAAAACAACCAACTTAAAATGAATTGCAGTAATATTTTAAAAAATATTCTTCCACATGAGCTAGGACTTCTGTTCACCTTTTCCCAAACTCCTTTATTCTGTGAACTTTCTTTCTTCCAAAGAACCTCAAATCTATCTGCTAGGTTCCCAAAAAATATGTGTTGTAAATGCTAACCTCTATGCATTTGGTTATAATCTAATTTGAGAATGAATTGTGATTGCTATGTTAATGATCCCAGATTAGTGTAGGGTATATCTTAAGTCGATTTCTTTTGAAATGTGAAAGACATTAAGCAAGTAAGCAAATAAGAGACAGGGAAGATTGATAGTAAGTCCCATGAAGAATTCCAATGAACCAGGAAACAAGCTGCAGAGACAAGGATTTCTCCCCAGAGCCAACCAAGAAAGAATACTCTGAATTTGGGCTTCTAACTTCATAAGCTGTGAGAGAGTAAATTTCTGTTTGTTAAAGTCATCCAATTGTGGTATTGATTTCATAACAGCAATAAAAAACCTAGACACCATCCCCCTCCCATTTTTATGCACAGCTTGTTTGAATTTTTTTTCTCTGAAATGCTAGAATCAGCCAATATCTAGACCCTTGGAATATAAATTTTTATTGTAATAATGCATAAAGGAATTTTTGTCATAATCAATGAAAATTTACTCCCAAAGAAGACTCTAGTTTTGGTTGTTAAAATAGTAGTTTGCTCAACTAGTTGCATTTGCATATTATACATTGAAAACCTAGAGTTCTGCTGTGGCGTGGGAGACTAAGCACTCAGTCATAATGTCGGTTCCAACCAAAAGTTCAGCGGTTGAAACTCACCAGCACTATGAGTCAGAATCAAATCGACCACACAACATTAAAAATCTGGGAACACTTTATATGTGTGCAGTTCCGTTTGGTTTTATAAACAAAAGAACAGTGAAGAGATGACTGCTGTCTTCTTTCCTAAACCATTCATCTTGTCTATGTTGTCTGTCATTCAGAGAAAGCAGAGTTTGTTTCACATTTTCTTCTCAGATCATAATCTATAGATCCAATGGATCAAACCCAAAACAAGCAGCCTTATCCAGCACTGTCATTTTTGAGTAGGAAGCATTTTGCTGACAATTGCAAAAAAAAAAAAAAAAAGAAGAAGAAGCATAGGAGAATGGAAGTGCAAAAGTCATTAACTTCCAAACCAGTAAGATAAGTGTGGAATTAAAAAAAGCAAAAAAGGTGTGTGATCAATCACATTAAATTTATGGAAGCACACCAGAACACTTTAGCGATCTTTCCTGAACCATGGATGTAAGTGGTTCTGGGCAGGGTTTGTTTAGTGTTTTTTTATTTTTAAACATCCATGGAATAATATATGTATAGAAAAATGCTCAAATCATGTGTGCACCCTTGATAAAGCATGTACAGTAAGTCCTGGGTAAAGAACATCTGACTTTCGCTCAACTCAGACTTACAACAGCAGCCATAAAGTCTATTATTTTTAAAGGTCTGAGGTAAATATAATGGTTCATAATAACCAATGTATGCACTATGTGTGATGCTCATTAAAAACAGTACAGTTTCAGCATTTTGTAGGCTCCAGGAAGAACACTGTCTGTCTTTTTAAGTCAGAATATGTTACTGCTAACAATGTGTTTAGTATGCAACTTTGTATTTCCTTTTAAGCACCTTTGTACCCACACTTTCAAATCCTAAGTCCCATGAAAGTGCTAGTGATACATCAAAGAAAAGAAAAAGGATCACACTTTAAACTAAAGTGGAAATAACAGAGCTATCAGAAAGACGTGAAATGCCACAGTCAACTCAAAGTGTTAGGTTGTAGTCGGTCAAGGACTGGAAGATTTTGAAAGGATAAAGTAACATTATAGAGTATGTGAAAGCCTCTGCAGTTTTTAGTAAACTCAGTAGTTTAATTATTGAAATGGAAAGGCCATAGACTGTATTGTTAGAGGATGAAAATCAGCGTAAAATATCTGTTAGCTTCACTTTAGTGCAAGAAAATGCTTGAAGCCTTGTCAATGGTTTAAAAACTGCAAGTGCAGCAGGTAAATGACTGTGGAAGACTATGTTTTGAGTAAGGGTTTGTTCAATAGTTTCAAAGTAATATTAAAATCTAGTGAAAATTTTTAATTGAAAGTAAGGAAATTTTTACATAATATTAAAGTGCAAAGGGAGTAAGCCAGTCCACTTACAACAAAGTATGTGTTGTGAGTAATGTTTCTCAAGTGTTAAAAAACTTACTGAGTTAGGATGTTATTTGCCAGACCAAATATTTACTGTAGGTGACATTGCTATATTTGGGGAGGTGAAAAGCCTAAAAATACATACATTTCTAAAGAGGAAAAAATGCACCAGAACATAAGACATAGACAGATGTTGTTCTTAGGTGCTGTTGAGTTGGTTCCTACTCCCAGTGACTCCTACAACAGAACTACACACCGCCCCAGCCTCATAATCATCAGTATTTTTGAGTCTATCAGTGCTGCCACTGTGTCAAGCCATCTCCTTGAGGGTTATCCTCTTTTTCACTGATTCTCTATTTTACAAACATGTTGTCTTTCTTCATGGACTGGTCCCTTCCAATAAAATGTCCAAAAGAACATAAGATAAAATATCTCCATCCTAGGTTCTAAGGAGTATTTTCTCTTTACTTCTTCCAAGACAGCTTTGTTACTTCTTCTGGAGGACGCTTGTTTTTGTTAAGTGCTGTCGAATTGATTCTGACCCATAGTGACCCTGTACAGGGTTTCTAGGGCTGTACATCTTTATGGGAGCAGAACACCTCATCTTTTTCCCGCAGAACATCTGGTAGTTTCGAATGGCTTAACTTAAGGTTCGCAGCCCAATTCGTAACCACTACACTACCAGAACTCCTTGGACCCTGATATATTCAACATTCTAGAATGTTGGTGGTCAACACCATCTTGTCTCCTCTGTCTTCCTTATTCATTGCTTAGCTTACCCATACATATGAGGCAACGGAAAATACCGTGACTTGGGCCAAGTGTATCTTAGTCATGAAATGGATATCTTTGTTTTTTAATATTCTAAACAAGTCTTTTGTAGCAGATTTGTCCAGGGCAATGTCATTTCATTTCTGGACTACTGCTTCCATGGGCATTGCTTATGGATCCAAATACAATGAAATCCTTGCAGCTTCAGTATTTTCTCCTTTTATTTTCTTATTGGTCCAGTTGTGAGGATTTTTGCTTTCTTTATGTTGAGGTGTAATACATACTGAAATTCATAGTCTTTGATCTTCATCAAAGTGCTTTGAGTTATCTACCTTCCTTTTCAGTAAGCAAGATTGTGTCATCTTCATATCACAAATTGTTAATGAATCTTCCTCCTATCCTAATGCCATATTCTTCTTTATATAGTCTAACTTCCAGATTATTTGTTCATTATACAGAATGAATAAATATGGTGAAAAGATACAATCCTGACACACTTTGAACACTTTTGTGATTGGAAACCAAGCAGTATCCCTAACTCTATTCTAATGACTGCTATTCTATGTGCAGGTTCCACATGAACACTATTAAGTTTTCTAGAATTCCCATTTTTGAAATGTTATCCATAATTTGTTGTAATCCACACAGTTCTAATGCCTTTGACACTTAATAAAACTCAGATAAATATCTTTATGGTATTCTTTGTGTTTAGACATGCTATCCCTCATTCTATGGTTTCTTCGGAAACTGGCTTGGATTTCTTGTAGCTACCTGTCAATGAAGAGCTGCAACTGTTTTTGAATTATCTTCAGTAAAATTCTACTTCTGATTAGATCTTAAAATGCTCTTTAATTTCATCAAAGGATAAGCTATCATTATTACTTGGGGGATAACACATCTGAGAATTTTGAAGTCAAGCCTTTCTTTGCGTATTGCTCCCTAATCCAGGCTATGCTGTCGTATCATTAGGCCATGATCTCTCATTATTTGAAATGGAAATGCAAAAGCTTAGGCTACAATTACCATGTTTAAAAACTGGTTTTTGAATCATTTTGTTCCTATTGTTGAATATTATTTCTTACCAAGAAAATTTCTTTCAAGGTTCTCCATGTACTTGAAAATGCACGTAGACATCCAAGCACTTTGGACAACCTTCACCATAAATTTTACTGCCAACCCAGCATTGCTACTTCACTCAATGGATCATGAAGTCATAGTCTTCTTTAAAGTCTATTAGTTATGGTGGACAGTTTCGTAAGCAGTCAGGGCTATTCAAGATAATTTGTTGAAATTAAGGGAATTCTGGAGGAACTATAACATCTATGATTCCAGCAAAAATATTGCTAAGTCTTAAAATTAAGAAAAGCAGTCAAATATAAAAGGGTTCTGTCCCGGTCCAGAGGAAGGAAGAGTGATGAAAATCAAAGATGCATGGAAACAATTAGTCCAATGGACTAACAAACCACCTGAACACCAGTCTGCACCACCCTGATACAAGAAGAACTAGATGGTGCCTAGATACCACTATCAAATGTTCTGAAAGGGATCATATTAGGAAGTCCTGGATAGAGTGGGAGAAAATGTAGAATCAAACTGAAAATAATGAAAGAGACCAGACTTACTTGTTGGACAAAGGCTGGTAGAACCCTGAAGGTCTTTCATCATGGTTCAATTGTCAGCCAAACAATAGCTGGGTCCATAAGGGGAACCATCACAGTAATGAGGTACGTATACCTTAGAATCATCAACCATTTAATGTCACAATGGCAGCATCTGCCTCAGGACAAAGTTCTGAGGGTTAAGAAAGAAAGAGGAATGAAACAGGAAAGAGGGAGGAAGTGGGAAAAGTCATGTTCCATTGAAGGGATTGTAATCAATGAGATGCAACAAATTGTATGTGAATTGTTGAATTGAAAACTGATGATCTGCTCTGTAAACCTTGACAAAATGTACAATTAAAAAAGTTTAAAATAGAAACATAAAAATGGAAGGTACGATTAAGTAAGTCCATAACAAAAGGGGTGGGGAGGGGTGGGGTGGCTGTAGGAGTGGGTGGGGTGAGTGTATTAAACACACTGTACACCAAATTTGAATGTGCTTTTCAGGGGTTTCCAACTGAATGCCTCACCAAAGCCAGGCAAGCTGTGTTTGATATTGGTAATCAGTTGCAGTTAGACACTTGTGAAAATGTTGTTATAGAGCTCCTTAACTTCCATGCTGAAGAACTAACCAGTGAAGACCTTACGGAATTAGAACAGAAGATGACTTGACGACACACCACTACCAATGCTACCTCATGAATTTTATCATTAAATTTTTCAATCTAAATAATTTTAGGAATTATTTCTTTATTTTTTTTACAGTGCTGTATACCTGATATGCACATACTCACACACACACACAGAGATGCCCTCACTGTCTCTTCAAAGAAGTACTCTGGATGGTTACTTTTATTATTATGTTTAGTGTTTTGGGGACTGTTTCTTAAGTGTTTCATACAAGGGTAAGTCAAATATTGCTATAAAATCATGGTAGTGATGGTTATGGACCATGGAGTTGGTTCCAACTCATAGTGACCCTGTATAGGGTTTCCAAGGCTGTAAATCTCTACAGGACTAGAAAGCCTCATCTTTCTTAGGTGGAATGGATAGTAGATTTGAACTGTTCATCATTCGATTAGCAGCCTAGCCCATAATCCATTACACTATCAGGGTTCCTTATAAAACGATAGAAGCGTTTTTTTAAACAAAAAATAAAAATTGAAGCTATTGTTTCTTGACATCTCCTACAGTGATTGTTAGATAGTGATAATGATTCTATCTTTATAACTCTTCCCACCCCCTCACCCCCCAAATTCTGCCCTCTTCAATTTATATCATGTCAAAACTGCAGTTCTGGCATCATCAAATGATGATTTTACATTTTCTTTGAAATTTGGGATCAAGAAGAAATCTGAAAGGACAGAATTGGGGATGTAAGGTAGCTGGGGTAAAGTTTCCAAATGAAATTCTTTAGTCCTTGCTTTCCTCAGAGAATAATATGTGCATTTTTGTCATTGAAAAAAAAAAAAATTTCCTCAGTGTAACTTTCCTTGTATTTTTCTAACCAATTTAGTTTTCAGTTTCCTTAAAACTCTGTCCTAATAAGCCTTGTCCTGTGTTCTTTGAGCAAATCCATCAAGAGAACCCCTTTGGAATACCCAAAACAGTCACCATACGCTTCTGAGCTGACATTACTACCTAGAATTTAATTAACCTAGCAGACCCCCCTTGAAAGTCACTGTTTTGATTGGACCTTCTTCTTTGGATCAGATTGATAAATCCCACACTCATCCCCAGTTACAATTAGTTCCATAAAATTGTCTAAATTAGCTTCAATCTTGCTTAAAAGATTGATGAATAACTCAACTCATATCCTTGAGTTAGCCCTTGGTGAGATCAAGATATTCACTTGGAAACAGATCTCGTCTGTAACCAATATATTGCCTATACAGTAGTAACTCAATAATGTAGAAATGAAGAATTTTAATCAGTTCCAACTCTGATGCCTAGTTGAGAGATAGCTCTTGGTTGATATAAATACATTTTACAGGATTTACAGAAAATTTGGTGTACATTTTGATTGGCTAAGAAGTTATGTATAGCCCATTATTTTTATACAGATATGGGATGAATTGTATGCTGCTGGACTGAAACCCATATCTGTATAAAAATAATGGGCTATACATAACTTCTTAGCCAATCAAAGTGGTTGGATAACTCAGAACATGACCCACAGCACTGGCCTTGGAGAAGGACCAATGAATGAATAGTTTTTCTCATGTACCTCTCGATGCAGATCTGCCAGTGAAAGTGGGAAGTCTGGGCTTGTCTACTGGAGAGCTGGATCCTGGACTTCTGTATCCTGGACTTTGCAACTATCAGCAATGCCAACTGCACACTTATCTGACTGCCCTATCTCATTAGAGCCTGCTGTCTCTGGAAGCTGACAACCTTGGTTGGATGAACTATGGTGAGCTGAGAAGGATTTGTAATTAGAGTTTTTCTAGTATGGCCACGTCTGGTATAATTATCACACAGGCTGATGCTTGTCCATATTTTCAGATAACCAGGTTAGGCTTTTCTCTTAGTGGATATAATTGTGCATTTTGTGGATGTTTGTACAAGAATGCTGATAATATGTTGTCCTAAACTGATAATAATGTGTGCTGGAGAGCAGATCCCAACTCATAAAGACCTTCTGTGACAAATTAGAACTACCCCATAGGGTTTCCTGGCTACAATCTTTATGGCAGTGGATCACCAAGTCTTTCGCTCAGGGAGCCGCTGAGGGGTTTTAACCACTGATTTTTGACTAATAGCTGAGTACTTACCCATTGAGCCACCAGCACTCCTGTGATAATATGTATGTACCCTCTTGGTGCTGGTATGGAAGCATATGTCACTGTATTCTGGGAATTTATAGTGGAAAAGTAAACTGGAATAAAGGTTTCTATTGTGTTAATTTAAGTACTGCGGAACACACTATATATAGGGATGGGGAATATGCTCTTTATACATTTAACATACATAGATGGTAGATAGATAGATAGGGAGGTTTATAGGTAATTGCTCTCATGTGCTATAGAGTCTATTTTGACTCATAGTGACCCTATTTGATGAAGTAGAACTGCCCCATTGTGTTTCCTAGGTTGTAATCGTTATGGGGGAGTCCTGGTGTGGTATGTCAGAGCTCTGGTAGCGTAGTGGTTACAAATTGGGCTGTGAACCTTAACGTCAGCAGTTCGAAACTACCAGCTGTTCCATGATAGAAAGATGAGGCTTTCTGCTCCCATAAAGATTTACAGCATTGGAAAACCTGTACAGGGTCGCTATGAGTTGGAACCGACTCTATGGCACATAACCACCACCACCTGGTGTGGTGCTGTGTTAATACACTAGACTGCAAAGTTGTTTGAAAGGTCAGTGGTTCAAGCTCACCAGATGCCCCTCAGAAACCCTATACAGGGTCACTATAGGTCAGAACCGACTTGATGGCACTTAACAACAACAATCTTTATAGAAGCAGAATGTTAGGTCTTTTCTCCTGTGGAATAACTAGTGGGTTCTAATTGTTGATCCTTCAGTTAGCAGTCCTGTGATGAATCACTGAGCTACCAGGGCTCCTTAAATAGCTAGCTAGCTAGCTAGCTAGATAGACAGTTGTTTGTCATTGAGTCAGTTCCAACTCATAGCAACCCTGTATAGAGTTTCCTAGGCTGTAAATCTTTTCAGAAAGCCTCTTTTTTTCTGTGGAGTGGTTGATGGGCTCAAACCTCTGACCTTGTGGTTCCCATGCCAGTGGTCACCCTACAGAAATAGATATCTAGATAATTGGTTGATTGATCAATTCTATTAAATAGATACCCAGAACTCATGAAAACAATCCATGAAAACCATTCATTTCATCCTTAAAACATAGTTAAGAGATAGAGACCAGTTCTACTCTAATTTATCAGATAAGAAAACTGGAGTTAGAATACATAAAATCCTTGTCCAAGATCACATGTCAGTTAGTAATGGTCTTGTGTTATATATCAGAGATGTGTGCCTCTAAAGTCTGTGTTCACATCTTTACAGTGCCCCCACTATCCCTGAGGGACTCAACACCAGTTTGAGCCCAGGTGACCTGACTCTAATATACTATTCTTCACACCTGATGACCCTGTCTGCTCACATAAAGAGCAAATGCCATCTGCTCTCTCTACATGCATTCAGGGGTATTCCTCTCAGCTGAAACTCTGTCCAAAGTCTGTTCACAGAACCTGGGGATAATAGAGATCCCAGAAGTTGCTGGCTTCCCTGCTGACAGGAGAAGCTAAAGAATGTGAAATTGAAGTAGTAAATGCCTTCCAGGAGAAAATGGGCTCCTTGCTCAAGTAGACCTTGCTTGACCTCTTGGGAAAGTCCAGAATGTGGCTGAGAGAGAGACTCAACTGCAGAGCCCCAATCTGCCATGGAAACTCATAGTAACATGTTGTAGGGGAGCATTGTATCTTTCTCTTCTTTCTTTCAAATTTTCAAAAATTGTTCATGGAATTATTCATTCATTTTTCTGAGACTGCATTATTTGTCAAATGTGATGTTTGGTGCTGGAGAGATGATTGGAGAATAAGACATCTCTGCTCATTGCTCTGGTAAGAAAGGTAAACAAATAGCTAGGCATTAGCAATGCTTTGTAGTAGGTGCACTGAAGAAGAGAATGTGTTGTGGAAGCACAGGGAGAACACAGAAACAAATGCCTTTTGAGGAGAGTCATGGAAGGCTGCCTAACCAAAGATAGATGGTAAAGAGAATTGTTTAAGTACCTAAAGGAGTTTGAAGGAGCTCTGGTAGTGTAGTGGTTATGAATCAGGCTGCAAACCTTAAGGTCAGCAGTTCGAAATGGAAAGATGAGGCTTTCTGTTCCTATAAAGATTTACAGCCTCAGAAACCCTGTACAGGGTCACTATGAGTCGGTTCCAACTCCATCATATATAACCACCACCACCAAAGGAGTTTGGGTTTTATGCATCTCAAAGCACTTAGGGAAGGCAGAGCTTACAATGTATCTCCCATTTGTTGTTTTAAGTGCAGGGTAGTTGGTTCTTACCCATAGCACCCGTATAGGGTTCCCAGGGTGTTTAGATAGCCTCATCTTTCTCCCACGGAGAGCAGAAATCTTCATCTTTCTCCCACAGAGCAGCTGGTGGGCTCAAACTGCCAACCTTGTGGTTCGAAGCTCAATGCTTATCCTACAGAGCTACTGTGCTCCCAGGCATTGCATAAAATTTTTGGAACTGAAGCTTCAACAATATTAATCATTTGAAACTAGATACTGAAGCCAAGCTGAACTCAAAAAATAATAAAGAGGAGGAAAGAGGGCATGCTGGAATGAATACATGAGGAGAACACAACTTGCTTTCTCACCTGTAGATGCCAGTATGAGTTTGGCTTCCATCCCTCTCTGACAGCCCTTCCATATTCTCGACCTCATCTGTCAGATGAGACTACCTGATATGTCAACCTCATTCCAGGTTCTCAGCATCCTTTTGAGAGCCCTGAACTTTAGGGAATTATCATCAAGTATGAAGATAAAGTCAACATTGGTTGGGAAATGACTTTGCACGTCTTGTTCCCTCATTCCTTCAATGGCTCCAGCTTAGGAGAGATATACTCTTCAGTTACCCAACTTTTCCCTCAAAGGCTTTCTTCCTCAGCCATCAAGAACTTGCTTCTCCAACAGTGTTTCTCATGGCCTGGAAAATACTTCCAACTCGTAAACCCATTAATTAAGACTTGTCACCTCTTCCTTGTTCATATTGCTGCTGAACCTGATACTCTGGCCTTGCAGAACTTCAAACCTGGTGAGCAAAAAAACAAAACAAAACAAAGAAAATGATTCTCTCTGCTAGTCTGATACCCCTTTCTCAACACATACAGTATAAGGTTAATGGGAGAAATGTGGATATAATTCCAGGCATTTGTGCCTTTGCACAGGCCATCTCCTCTACCCACACTTCCTCTTTTTGATCATTTTCCTGAGTCATCCTCACTCCTCAGGCCTCTCTCCTTTGGGAAGACTTTTCTGACATCTGGTACAGCCAATGTTGAGATCCTTTTTCTCTGTGCCTACAGCAAAATGCATATCAAGTTAACCTCTATGAACTGCTTCATAAACTCTGAATAAAAATATGGTCATGTGATTTTCATTAATTAATCTTCCAGATTCCATATACTCTATTTCTGTGTGTTACTATATCACAACGATTCCTGGTGTGGCGCTGTAGGATAAGCACTGGACTGCAAACCACAAAGTCAGCGGTTTGAACCTACCAGCTGCTCCTCGGAAACCATACAGGGTTACTATGAGCTGGAACCAATTCAATGGTACTTAACAACAACAACAAATCAATTACAATATTTGGCTATTGTACAGGATCAATTTTTTAGAGTTCCCTTTCCATCAAAATTGTTACAATAAACAAAAACGTACCTTGGGCTTATAAAGCTCAAAAAGTAATCAGTGCATCCTCTGTAATAAAGCAAGGGCAGAACTATCAGATGAGAACATTCTTACCACAGCTTTTTTCTGTCAAATCTGTCCCTTTGGAAACTGCCAATCTCCGCTGTGGTAGACAAGGCAGAGTCATTTGCCACAGACATTAGTCGTCCAGTCATTGAGCCTCCCTCCCATTGTGGTTCTTCCAGGGAGAATAGGTTCACATCAACTAAGCAAAATTAAGGCAAGGGACCTCCCTATGATTGAGTCCTCAACCTGGAAGCTGTCATGATAATTTCTTTTAAGTACATACTCAGGTAGACCCAAGAATTCTGGATCAAAATGATTTCAAAATATATCACCAAGTTAGAGCAAGCACTGGACTGCAAGATCGGTTTGAACCACAAGGTCAGCGGTTCAAACTCACCAGCTGCTCCTTGTAAACCCTGTACAGGGTTTCTATGAGTCAGAATTGACTCAACTGCAAGTAACAACAAGAGGCCCTATCCCCTTTCCTTCCTGGAAACTGACTAAGAATGAGTAGGCTTTTGACACACAACATAGGATTGAATGTCTGGTTCCCTATACAGTGGAGCTACTAGCCTCTCCTAAAATCAGGAGATTTAGCTTTAGGTTTTAACTCCCTTTTATAATACTTAAACTTTTAGTAAGTCAAGTATGATTTCCCTTTATGATGGAAACTCATCACATGATTCCAAAGGATCCACATATACATTCAGATTTCCCAGATACCCTGCTCCACCCCTTCTAAGAAAAACTTTTTAGTGAGTGGAAAGTGGTTTCCTGGCACATACCTTGCTGAAGAAGTGGGAAAACAAAATTTATTTTTTGGCAAGTGTCCCACCACAATAAATTTTGGGATCCTGTATTGCAATTATCCAGTTTCTTGCCACGGCATGCCATTCGACCGTGGATTGCTGAGAGCAGCAATTATATCTTATTTATCTCCAGAGGTATTATAGTTTATTTACATCTAGGCCCAATGCTTCAAATAAAGACCCTGAGGTAGACCCAGATTTTATGTTGAAGAATAGAGCAGAATGAAGAAATATAACCCCTTTCTACCAGAGTCCTTTCTATGCACTATATTTGACAAGGGAAATACCCTTTGTCTGTGGCCAGTAGTGTTATGTTTCTGAAAAAGACATTAGCATTTTTCTTTGATAAATCCCATTACATGTGTCTTGGCTTTCTGATGATATTCTATGAAGAAACATTAAATTCCAGGTTGTCTAATAGCAATAGAATAACACTATGAGCAAGACCTCTCTATAGTGTTGCAAGATGGAAAGATCGAATATAAAGAACAGCTGTAGCTCTTCTTGACCATGCTGGTAGTGAGGTCAAAATATTTCACATATACACACCTGTTTGCCAACAAGTGCATTAGTTTGAACATAATGTCCACATGTTCTGGCTCCAGCTCCGTAACCAAGTCACCAGGTGATTTCAGATAAGTCACCTCTCCTCTCTGGGCCTCATCTCTTAAAAGTAGCTATGAAGCTCTTAGGTATATAAACAAAGGAATTAAAAACAAACGCAAGTAGATACTTGTTCATCCATTTATTGCAGAATTAGTCACAATGGCCAAAAGGTGGAAACAGCCTAAATGTCTATCGATAAATAAATGGCTCTCAATAAATAATGTTGTTGTTGTTGTTATATGCCGTGGAGTCGGTTCTGACTCATAGCGACCCTGTACAGGGTTTCCGAGGCTGTAAATCTTTATGGGAGCAGAACGCCTCATCTTTCTCCCTCGGAACAGCTGGTAGTTTCGAACTGCTGACCTTGCGGCTCGCAGCCCGATTTGTAACCACTACGCTACCAGAGCAATAAATAATAGACAAAATAAATCATAGATAAACTGTGGAGCATACTTGCAAACCCAACTATAAGCAAAAACTGCAGTTCTGATACATGCTACAACAAGGATGAACTTAGAAAACATTATGCTGAGTGAAGCGTGTCAGTCACCAAAGGACAAATTTTGTATGATTTCCCCTTCTATGAACTAGCTAGAGTAGGCAAGCATAAAGAGAAGCTTAGTAGGGGTTAACAGGGTGGGTGGGAGGATGGAGGAAAGGAAGACACAAATTTAGGGGACACTGAGCGTTTGTTAAGTGTAGTGAAAAGATTTGGGGATGGTTAACGGGAGGACTGGAGTCCTGGTATGGCACTGTAGGATAAGCACTGGACTGCAAGGTCAGTTTGAAGCACAAGGTCCGTGGTTCAAACTCACCAGTCGCTCCTTAGAAACCATACTGTTGTTGGTGTTAAGTGCTGTAGAGTTGGTACCAACTCAGAGCAACCCTATATAGGGTGTCCAAGGAGTGGCTGGTGAGCTTGAACTGCTGACCTTGTATAGGGTCGCTATGAGTCAGAACCGACTTGATGGCACTTAACAACAACAACAATGGGAGGATTGAACAACATGATGGACCTATTTAATGGCATTGAACTGCACATTAAGATTGTTGAGATGCCAATACTTGAACTGATGGCTATCATATGGAGAATAGAATAAGACGATGCCTGGTCCTGTTTCATCTCCATGATCATTGGAATGCCTGACTTACTGTGACTACTGTGCTGGGTTTTCAATATGTTGTTGTTGTTAAGTGCCACCGAGTTGGTTCTGACTCATAGTGTCCCTGTACATGATTTCCTTAGAGTGGCTAGTGAGTTTGAACCACTGACCTTGGGGTTCAAACTCACCCTGTGGTCCAATACTTATCCTCCAGCGCCACTCCAGGACTCCAAATAAGGAGGCTCAAAATCTAGTGTTCTATCAACCAGTATTCTTTGTGAGCATAAGGTATTCACTGGGCAATATTCAAATTAGATCCCCAGACCTTTCTTCCTAGTCTGTCTTAGTCTGGAAGATCCATTAATACCTGCCCACCATGGAAGTCCTGGTGTGGTGCTATAGGATAAAGCACTGGACTTTAGGGCAGTTTTAACCGCAAGGTCGATGGTTCAAACCCACCAATCATTCCTCAGAAACGCTATAAGTGCAATGGTACTTAGCAGGAACAACAACCATGGGTAACCGTGCTGGTATTGAATCTCTGGGGCATAACTGCCAACACCATAGCAATATGCCAGCTACCACAGTATGACAAACTGGTAGATGGGTGGTGGCTTGGAAAATGACATCCCTGCTTATTCAGTTCCTTGAAGGCCATGTGGGATGCATGCCTAAAATCAGAGGTGACATGTGCTAGTACACAGATTCTTCCCTTTGCCACTTACCATCATCTGATAAGTTAGCTGGGAGAGACTTGTTCAGTATTTGCCAGCATGTATTCCAAAGGAAATGCAGTTATCTGATAATGGGACTTGGCTTTTTTTTTTTTTTTTTCTCTTCCCCGAAATCCTGAATAGCAGCAATTTACTGCTCCCTGGTGGTGCAAGAAGTCATCTGCAGGTGGCCAAACAAAATGCCTTCTAACTTTAGCCCTACGATCAGGTCTTTGTTGGGAAAATTATTGAGCTAAATATGAAACTCACCAGCTCAATGATTTCTACAAAATAACTGTTGAATAAAGGTATGTTCACTTTTCCTTTCCAGAATAAATTCTTTAAAATATTATGGTAATAGAGCAAGAGTTTAGACCAGATAACAATAATAACAAATACTGGGTATTTATTGGAAAAGAGGTGCTAATCATAATACCTTACATATGTTTCGTGGAGATTTTTACATCACATATTTCAGTTGATACACATAGCCTACTTCTATTAAGGTGGGTATCAAATATTCCATTTTACAGGTGAAACAATGAGATAAGAACAGTTAGTAGTTCCTGGAATTTTCCCAAAAAAAAGCTTTGATGCTTGGCTAAGTCTTCCCCAGTGTGCTTCACAGCCAGGTTGAATTGCTCTATTACCTCTGACAGCTTCCCTGCTCCCAACCCCAAGGTAGAGTTTGTCCCATCTTCTGTGTACTCCTCTTTATAGGACAATTATAGCTGCCATGTTACTGTTGTTAAGTACTAAGGAGTTGGTTCTGGCTCATAGAAACCCTTTATAGGGTTTCCAAGGAGTGGCTGATGGGTTTGAACTGCCCACTTTGTGGTTAGCAGTCCAGTAGGTATCCTACAATGCCACATCAGGACTTCTCTCATTTTTCATTCCTTCTTCCATTTGATAAAAACCTATGTATTGATAGGATCCTGGCTGTCAGAATATTTACTTCATTCTAGGGCTATAACCTAGCCAACCTAATAACACCGAGTCATCCTGACTCATAGCAGTGCCACATAGGGTTTCCAAGGCTTTTTCCAAGGCTATTTCCCCCTAAATCTTTAGAGGAACAGACAGTCTCATCTTTCTCCCATGGAGCAATGATGAAGCAATTTGTGGGTTTGAGCTTCCAGCCTTGCAGTCAGCAGTCCATTGCTTACCCTAAAGGAGCACCACTAGGTTCCTCTTCCAGGGATATGTTGCTGTTGTCATATGGTGTAGAGATGGTTCCAACTCATAGCACCCCTGTATAGGGCTTCTAAGGAATGACTGGTGAACCTGAACTACAGATGTCACGGTTAGCAGGCCAGTGTTTATCCTACAGTGCCACATCAGGAATATATCCTCTAGGAATACGTTGTTGTTGTTGTGTGCCATCAAGTCAATTCCAACTCACAGTTAACCTGTATAGGGTTTCTGAGGAACAGCTGGTGGATTTGAACTGCTGACCTTGCAGTCCAGTGCTTTATCCTACAACACCACACCAGGATTCTTTTGTTGTTGTTAAGTACTGTGGAGTCAGTTCTGACTCATAGTGACCCTACACAGAGGCTGTAGATTTTTATGGGAGCAGAACGCCTCATCTTTCTCCCATGGGACCGCTGGTAGTTTCAAACCACTGACCTTGCAGTTGGCAGCCCGACTTTGTAACCACTATGTTACCAGAGACTTCTTCGGTGGTAGGTAAATTGGCCAGTGAAAATGAAAGAAATCCTCAATGAGATGGATTAACAGGTGTCTACAATAATGGATTCAAACACACCCCCAATCACGAAGAGAGCACAACATTTGGCAGTGTTGCTGTGTTGTGAGTGAAGCCTAACTTGATGGCAACCAGCAACTAAAGCAGAACAGATGAGTCTAGGGAAGTGCAACTCAGATAGAGTGAAAGAGAAAAGACACTAAAAAAATGGATCATAAATCTAACTTATGCATTAATATCAGATGTGTGTATGTGAGTCTACAAGTCAAGAAGTATTGCTAAAAAACCATAGACATCTTTATTAAACAAAAATATTGAAATGCAAAGCTATTGTTTCTCAGCATATCGTCCATTTAGTTCTAAACATTTTTGAAGGCATCGCTTCTTCAAAGTATTTTGTGCTCTTTGATTTACATCACATCAAAATGACAGTTTTAGCATCCTTGAGGGACTCAAATCTTACTCCTTTGATATTTTCTTTGAGTTTGGACACCAACAACAGTCTGAAGGGGCAAAATCTGGGCTGTAGTGTGGATAAGGTATGGCTTTCTAAGGAAGTTCTCTAGGACAGATTTTGCTACCCTCAAATAATGAATATATGCATTGTGTTGTAAAAGAAAATCCTCAGGGAAATTTCTGGGTCTTTTCCTCACCAAAGCAGTTTTTAATTTCTCCCTAATAAGCCCTCCCATGATCATTCCATGTCTTTATAAAAGATATATCAAGATTGTCCCTTTGGAGTCCCCAAAACACCGTCACAATAACCTTCTGAGCGGACCTATCTACCTTGCATTTAACTGCCCAGCAGATACTCTTGGAAGCAACAGTTATATTGAAAATTCTTTTTAAAAAACAATTTTTTTTAAGTCACCCTAAGGAGACTCATGGATGCAGCAGTCAAGAAATCAAACAATGTATTGCATTAGGCAAATCTCCTACACAAGACCTTTTTAAAGTGTTGAAGAACAAAGATGTCAGCTTGAGGACTAAGGTGCACGTGCTATTTTCAATAACCTCATATGCATGTGAAAGCTGGACAGTGAATGAGGAAGACGGTTGAAGAATTGATGCTTTTGAGTTATGTATGGTGTTGGAGGAGAATATTGAAAGTGTCATGGGCTGCCAAAAGAACCAACAGATCTGTGCTGGAAGAAGTGCAGCCAGAGTGATACTTGGAGGCCAGGATGGCCAAATTTTGTCTCTCATACTTCGGACATATTGTCAAGAGGGACCAATCACTGGAGAACGATATCATGTTTGGTAAGGTGGAGGGTCAGAGAAAAAGAGGAAGACCCCTAGCGAGACAGATTGGAAAAGTGGCAGCATCCGTGGGCTCAAGCGTGGCAACAATAGTGAGGTTGGCCCAGGATCAGACAGTACTTCATTCTGTTGTGCATAGGGTTGCTATGAGTCAGTACCAACCTATGGCACCTAACAACAACAACAACAAAAGGAGACTAAGACAAGTGTATTACTGAGTGAACTTGTCTGAAAGTCATCCACTAAAGACATGTTTAAATGTATTTTTTTTGGAGTAAATCTGTGCACAACTGAACTGGACTCCTAGTAGCATTACGTTTTTACTTAACCTCACACACACAGAAACACACAAACATAGGTTTCAAAAAGTTTGTGCAGAAAATTCATTATCTTTTAATTTCCATCAATTTTTGTCCATTAACTTTCCGTTTTTGTTTTTTGTTTTTTCCCCATGAACTTTTAAAAAGTGTATTTATACAACTATATATGGCTGCAATTGAGTAAGTTGTAAGTGATGAAGCCAGGATTCAAACCTGGCCTATGGGATTCAATATGCTTCAATTCATACTATGCTATATGGTCTCTCATGGAAATCACACAACAATGTAGATTCGGAGAGAATGAAAGCTTTTACCATAGATTCAATCTCTCTCAATTCCATGGGCACCGCCTCATGATATCAGTAAAATCTATCATATAGTATTTTGGGTGCAGTGTGTTCATGCTCACATCACATATCAGGATTTTTTTGGCTCCTAGTAACAGAGGCACCCAAAAAAAGTTTTATTATTCATATATAACAAGAGCTCTAGAAGTAAACAATCCAAGCCTACTCTTTATATTTGAACTTACAGGGCAGATCATCAGTTTTACATTCAACAAATTATATACTTTGTTTCATTACGATGATTATAATCCCCTCCATATACCGTCAGTTAACAGTATTTCTCTCTATTCATTTTAGCTCTTTATTTTAAAAAAAACAAAAAAACAAACACTCAGGCATATATAATAATTTAAGCTACCAAAGGGCACAGAATCTGCAAGTCTGCCTCCTGGCTGCCAACTCTCAGTCCCTCTCTTTCCATGAATCTAGAGTCCTTAGTTGCTCCCACTCTCCATATCTCCATCTTTGCCTCCATCTCTGGTGTCACTGCTTCTCTGGATAAGGCCCTGCATTTGTGGAAGCTCTTTTACGATGTCAACATAGACCCAGACTCTTTCTTACTGTTTGCCCAACTCTTGTGCTTGTTGCCAAAACAGCTAAACGATATAAATTCATGGTCTTAAAAGAAGACGGTATAAGCTGGCAGAGTGGAGTCGACTTTTAAAACTCTGCTTACAAGTCCTTATAACATTCTGCTATGTCTGCTATTTTCAGTTGGGTTATTAATATTGCCATACCCAAGTAAATCATTTTCTGAATATCAGTGTGCTGTCTATATATTAGGGAGTGTGGTGGCTCCATAGGATAAGCAATGGGTTCCAAAACACAAGGTTGGTGGTTTGAGTCTGCCAGCTGCCACACAGGAGAAAGACGAGGATTTCTGCTCCCACAAAGATTTTTTAAAAGCCTTGGAAACCCTAAACAGGGTCACTATGAGTCAGAACTGACTTGATGACACTTAACAACAACAACTCTATGGGTCTTTCACTTAATCCTCGGTCTGAAGAACACACAATGAATCAGAGGTGAAATAAGTTTTCTTACTTCTTACAGCTTTGTTGTGCCTTGAACTGATTCCTATCCCAGTGTTCCTTCAACCCCTCCCCTTCCTCTGAGAAGGTCTTTAATGACAGGCCACAGCACAATTTGAGATCAACCTTTTGCTTATATCATAATGAAAACCCTTTGCTGTAGCATGACAAGACTCCCACAAGGCTGAGAACTAAGAGAAACAGAAAAGATCGAGAGGACAGGTGAAGGTTTCCTAGGAGCTAATCTCACAGCCAAATACACTGGAGATGCGTAGCTTTATCTGTTTTCATCTTCTGCCTTAGCCTCTACTCCCAAGGTCCCCAAATGTAACCAATCATCAAAATCACTTGGAGCGTTCTTAAAAGTATATATTTCTGAGCCTTCTCCATAGAGTCTCTACTTCAAGAAACAGATGAGAAACCAGGGCTCTAGTTTTTGTATCCCTTTGGAAGTCTCTGGAGCCCCACTGCATGGAAACTGAGGAATACATAACCTTTATCAGATACTCTTTTTATGTTCTGTGAATGGATAGCCTCAGGGAAGGCTTGTTATTTTCATTTTCCAAGACATTCAAATGAGGCCTAGGAATTGACAAAGGCCACATAGTTGAAACATGGCCTGGCCAGGATTCCAACCTAGGTCAGCCTGATGCTGAAGCCTGTGGATTTCCACTCCGATACGCCACCGTGTCTCTGTGTGTCTAGAGAAGGAACGAATATGTCCCTGAGTCATACCAGCATCTTTTCTTACCAGCATTCTTCACAGACCCCATACTGACTAATAAATGCCTAAAGCAATTCTTATATCACTGCTTTCAAACAATCCCTGCCCCCTTGGCCTTCCCAACCCTGATTAAAGATCCCAGAGGACTGACAACTCTCTAAAGACAAATTGGAAGCAGGTTGGTGGAAGGTGGAGGGATGAATGGGAATACAGAGGCAGACTGGAAATTTTAGTTTCCAAAAAATTTTCAGTTGGCACAAAGTGATTTTTCCTTGGGCATTTTTCTGCTTCCAATTCTGTAATTCATGTTTATTTCAAGTGAAATTCAGTCCATCTGCATCTGATTCATTCACACTTAATTCATCAGTAGACTGCTTTGTCAGAGAAACAGATTCCATTATTCCACTGACATTTTACTATGGAATCAAGGTCTGTCTGGAATGCCGGTATAAGGTGGCGTGTCAGAAGCATATACAAAAACAAGTGAAATTGGTTTCATACCTCCATTCCACTGTGTACTTCTCTTTTTCCTTCTCTCTGAAGGTCTCTAAACATTGTTTTGTTAATAGGCTTATATACCAGTCTTTCTTTTCGTATTGGTTCCTTCCCATCTCCCAATAAACAAGCTTACATTTCTCTCATCCTGAGACAAAGTGATAACTAAGCATAATACCTTCCCCTACTTCCCATCCCCTAAAATGTCTTCCTGTACAATTAGCATTTGAAGCTCGACTCCTTTTCATCTTTGGATTTGTCTCCATGGCCATGCAGATCAGGCATCTTGTTCCAGAGGGAGAAGAGAAACAAATGATTGTCTGAGACCCCCCTTATGCAAGATGTTCTCATAAAATATGTTGTAAGCAAGTTACTTTCAACTGATCTTCCTTACCATGTTAAAACAATGAAGTTTGATTTATATGTAATATTCTTAAGGAATGACCACATTTATACATTCTCAGGAAAACTATATCTTAAGCTACATCAATGCCTAGGCATCTGATTTTGGAACAAGCTCTGTCTTGACATTGTTCTGTTACTAGGCTGTATAGACTCAACAGTCCTCACATCTATCTTTTACTCCCATCACTAGTAGACACATTGTGAGAAAGCTCACCTTAACTTCTGAATATTGTAAGCCCTGTTCTTTTACTAAACCCTATATAAATAACTGTATAAGTATTGTGCTTTAGACTCTGTGGTTTGATTTAAATGAATTATGAAGTTCCCAATTTGAATAATATTTAAACCTTTAATAAACCTCTTTGTCTTACTTGGAAACAGGATTCAAGTTCATTTTGCTACAACAATTGAAGTACATCAATTCTTGTTGTTGTTGTTGTTAAGTGCCGTGGAGTCGGTTTCGACTCATAGCGAACCTGTACAGGGTTTCCAAGGCAGTAAATCTTTATGGGAGCAGAACGCCTCGTCTTTCTCCCACAGAACAGCTGGTAGTTTCGAACTGCTGACCTAGCGGCTTGCAGCCTGATTCATAATTGCTACACCATATATGTTGTTGTTGTTGTTGTTATGTGCCATGGAGTCGGTTCCGACTCATAGCTATGATATGTACAGGGTTTCCGAGGCTGTAAATCTTTACAGGAGCAGAAAGCCTCATCTTTCTCCCGCTGAACAGCTGGTAGTTTCGAATTGCTGACCTTGCGGTTCGCAGTCCTATTTGTAGCCACTATGCTACCAGAGTTCCTTACACCATATATATATTATATAAGATAATATATATAATATAATATAAATGAAATATATTCATTTAATGATGGAAATGAAAATTTAAAACTAAAATAATATGTCCTTAGAGAAAACCTTTATAAGCAGAAATTATATTTTAAAAATTTCTGTGGGCTTTATTCCTTTTTAAGTTGGTTGCTTCTGAGTCCATTCTGACTTAGTGTGCTGAGTAAAACTGCTTTATAGGGTTTTAAAGACCTTTTGGAAGCAGATACCCCGGTCTTACTTCCAAGGCACCTCTGGGTAGGTTTGAACTGCCAGCCTCTGATTAGTACTCTAGTACTTAATCATTTTGTAAGATAAGCACTGGACTGCTAAGCACATGGTAAAGTGGCTCAAACCCAGCAGCCGATCCTTGGAAACCCCAAGCAGGGCTACTGTGAGTTGGAATTGACTCAGTTCCTCAACAAGGGACTTTAGGCATTGACTATAAACTCTTCGCTATGATAGGTTTACAGGTAGTTATACAAAGAAAGAATTGTATTCTGGATATAATGAAAAGCAGAAGATGTGTTCCTTTGAGTTAAAAAAATATATATATATATAAAATAACTATTTTAAACACTGGAGAACAACCAAAAGCAGGCAGTAATGGAACAGGAGTTGACCCTTTGCAAAATGGGAAGTGAGTGGGCTGAGATTTGTATTTATTTGAATATTTTTTGCCTAAAGACATTCCACATACAACCCAAAACAGGGCTACTAGAGCTTAAACAAAAAGTCTCAGCCTATAGACTTGAGAAGTCAGTAAAGAGAATCTGGATCTTCAAAACTAGCTAAAAGTAAAGGAAAATCACATTAAGGAGAAAACTACAATATCTGCATGTACTCACTCCCCAAGTACTTGGATAACTGTACAAATATATTGACTCAAAGGTACTAGCAGAAAATTAAAGGATAAAAGAACTGAGCAGGGATTTCAGCTGCTGTCTACTCTGAAAAACAGTGTGGAGATTTAACTAACTACTTGCTACTCCTGGTGTGGTACTTTAAGATCAGCACTGGACTGTGAACCACAAGGTTGGAAGTTCAAAACCACCTGTTGCTCCTTGGAAACCCTATAAAGGGTCGCTGTGAGTCAGAACAGAACAGACTTGATGGCATAGACAATGACAACAACAAGAGCAAAACCCTACACTCTTAAGAGGAAAATAACAAAATTCAATCTCTACAATACAGGATGGGGCTTCAGAAAGTTCATGGAAAATGGATTTAATTGATAATGAAAATTTTCAATGAACTTTTTGAAGTCCCCTTATATAATCCACACTCTTTAGCATATAATTAAAACAAAAAAATTGCTTGCTGTTGTACATTGTTATTCAGTCAGTTCCCATTCATAGCAATCCTATAGGACAGGCAAGAACTGCCCCTAGGATTTCCTAGGCTGCAAGCATGAGATACTACGAGCGTGGCCCTGTAAGATAAGCAAGGCTGGGGGTTCAATCCCATCAGTCACCATTCAGAAACCCTATGCATTGTTGCTATGAGTCAGAACCGACTCCATGGTACTTAACAGAAACAAGAAGCAAAAGAAAAAAATAAGATCTGTGAAAAAGACAAAACTGTAATTCAGGGTCAAGAGAATAATAATAATAATAATAAACTCTAAAATATAAATATAAAGGAGCTCTGGTAGCGTAGTGGTTACGAATCAGGCTGCGACCCGCAAGGTCAGCAGTTCGAAACTACCAGCTGCTCCGCGGGAGAAAGATGAGGCTTTCTACTCCCGTAAAGATTTACAGCCTCGGAAACCCTGTTCAGGGTCGCTATGGGTCGAAACCGACTCGACTGCACTTAACAACAACAACAAAATATAAATATCTACTGACCTCAACAAAATGCACTTAGTTTAGTCATTGTTGTTGTTAAGAGCCATTGAGTCGATTCTGACCCATAGCAACCCTGTGTAGGATTTCCAAGGAGCAGCTGCTGAGCTTGAACCAGCGACCTTTCAGTTCAAATGCCCTTGCAGTTCTGACACATTAGATCACAGCTCCACACCAGGACTCTAATTAATGTTGCTGTTGTTAAGTGCCATCAAACTGATTCTGACCCATAGCGACCTTAGGGCAAGGAGATTATTTTCAACACATGATGCTGAAAATACAGTAGACTTATATTGAAAACAATAACCTGACACCTACCTAACACCATGAGAAAGCTAAAATGAGTGACATTCTAAAATTAAGCCGGAGTTGGGGAAAAGGTACTCAGAATCCATAAAATTAAAAACTTCTGCTCATCAAAAGACACCAGTAAAAGAGTCGTAAAAAGCCACAGACTGAGAGAAAGTATTCATAGAACATATATTTGATAAAATACTTATCCAGAATACATTAAAAAATCATACATACTAATGAAATATTTTTTAAAAACTTTTAAAAATGGGCAAAAGACTTGTATCAATAAATGATGATGCGTGAATGACCATTACGCACATGAAAAGAGTTTCAGTTCCTTTAGTCACTAAGGAAATGCACATTCACACCACAATGAGAAATCACCTAAAGAATGAAAATTATGTTAAATGGATAAAGGAGAGAAAGAAAAACAAAAACACACCAGAACACCTTAATGAATTCAGAAGAATGATCGATAAGGTGTGTGTGTGGGGGTGGGGGTGGGGGGGGGGCAACGAAACTCTAATACATTGCTGTTGGGAGTTAAAAATTGCACAATTACTTTGGAAAAATATTTTGGTACTTTCTTAAAGTTAAACATACTTCTGTATGACCTGGCAATTCCACTCCTAGATATTTAACCAAAAGAAATAAAAATAAATAATTTTAAAACGAGTTGTAGAATGATCACATACATTTTATTCATTAATAGCTAAAACTAGAAAGGTAAGCAAATTACAGTATATTTGTATAATGGAATAATATACAATAATAAAATAGACAAATAATAAAAGACACATAAACTCAGCAATATGGTTTAATTGAACAGACATAATGCTGAGCCTAAGAAGCCAGCAGAAGAGTTTATGTTGAATGGAATCATTGATAATGATTTCTCAGTATAAAACTCGTATATATATATAAAAAGAAAAAAAAAATCAGAGAATTTATTGTCTCCGGGGAATGTTTTATGTAAGAAGGGACTAAAAGGAAATTACTTTGTTGACACTGTATTCTGTAGATAGTAGTCTGGGTTATATGGGTGAATATATATGTCAAATCATAACAAATAGTAAATTAAGTAAGATGTATGTGTCTCTTAGAATTTAATTTTCTCTTAAAAAAGAAAGAAAAGTAACTGTCTATAGAATACATGAAGGAGCTCTGGTAGCGTAGTGGTTACGAATCGTGCTGCAAACCTTAAGGTCAGCAGTTCGAAACTACTAGCTGTTCTGCGGGAGAAAGATGAGGCTTTCTGCTCCCGTAAAGGTTTACAGCCTCGGAAACCCTGTACAGAGTCGCTATGAGTCGGAACCGACTCTACGGCACTTAACAACAACAACAACATAGAATTCATGAATATATATATATATGTATACGGAACGCTGTTAGCGTAATGGTTATGAGTCGGGCTGCTAACCTCAAGGTCAGCAGTTTGAAACTACCAGACGTTCCACGGGAATGGGAGAAAGATGTAGTGTTCTGCTCCTGTATAAGATTTACAGTCTCGAAAACCCTATGCAGACTCGCTGAATTGAAACCTACTCCACAGCACACCACCACCATATATACCTGTATATCCTTGATGCCCTTGGTTACTGGCTTGGTTGATCTTCAACAGCAAAACATAGTGATGAAAGTCAACCCTAAATGGAAAGATACTGAATGCAATATTGAAAGACTTCTCAATTTCCAATATGTCCATTGTATTTGACTTTGTGTATCTGAGTTTTGCTGTCTTAAAGCCAATATCAAATTTATCTGCAACTTGAGAAACGCTTCTCTTTTCAGAAATGTGTGAGTTCCCTTTCCTTTGGCAATACATGGAATAAGTTATTCTAAACATTTTTTGAAAATGAATAATTGGATATTAATTTCCTTATAGCTCAACTTCCCAGTTTCCCAACAGTATTGTTTTCATGTGCTTAGTCTTTCATTGATGGAGAACTAGATATGAGTCTCCTCCTTTTTTTAAATTAAAGAGGTATTTAGTTTACCTTACATTTTCTCTCTAATCAATTTTGAAACATAATACTCTTTTTACCTTAACTTTACTTAGCAAGAAAGAACGCTCACTAGAATCATCTGCAAATGCAATCATTGTTAACAACTAGATAAACAAATGTATTTATCTTGTTTTTGCATGACATTGAATATATATTAGACAATGGAAAGTGATCGGGAGAGGTATATAAAATTCTGCTGAAATGTTTGGTATCAATGTGTGTTGTTGTTAATTCCCATCAAGTTAATTCCAACTCATAGCAACCCTGTATATTGTTTCTTAAGTTGGTGGAATCGAACCAACAATCTTGTGGTTCCCAATCCAATGCTTATCCTACAGAGACACTGCTCCCCATTGTTGTTGTTGTTAAGTGTCATTGATTATTTTCGAGGAACAGCTAGTGGGTTTGAACTGCCGACTTTGTGGTTCACATTCCAGTGCTGATTCCATAGCACCAGCCCAGGAGTGCTCCCCATTAATGTATATTATATACTTAGGCAAATCTGCTGCACAGGACCTTTTTAAAGTGTTGAAGAGCAAAGATGTCAGCTTGAAGACTAAGGTGCATCTCACACAAGCCATGGCATTTTCAATAACCTCTTATGCATGCAAAAACTGGACAGTGAATAAGGAAGACAGTAGAACTGATGCTTTTGAGTTATGGTGTTGGAGGAGAATATTGAAAGTGCAATGGACTGCCAAAAGACCCAACAGATCTGATTGGAAGAAGTGCAGCCAGAGTGCTCCTTGGAGGCCAAGATGAGTAAACTTCTTCTCTCATACTTTCGACATATTGTCAGGAGGAACCAGTCACTAGAGAAGGATATCATGTTTGGTAGGGTGGAGGGTCAGTGAAAAAAGGCGGTGGAGGGTCATCTCAATCCCAGTGAGATGGATTCGCAAAGTGGCAGCATCAATGGGTTCAAGCATGGCAACCATAGTGAGGGTGGCCTAGGATCGGACAGTTTTGTTCTGCTGTGCATAAGGTCGCTATGAGTCGGTACTGACTCGATGACACCTAACAACAATATACACAATGTATTTTAAAAATCAAAATTTATTCAAAATCTGGTTATTCTACAGGCCTAATAAGGTACAATATTCTATCAGTTCAACAAAGATTTCTCAAAATTTTTGAATAGCAAACATTGAAAATATACAGAAAAAAAAATGTCTTAATGAAATGCAGTGTAAGATAGGACGTCAGATAACTATGCTGTTGTTATTGTTGTTGTTGTTGTTGTTGTTAGGTGTTAGGTTTTCTGATTCCAGATATTTGCACAGTTTGTTGTAATATTTGGCTTTATCTTCTCAAGCTGATCTTTGAAATTTTCTGTTCAGCTCTTGTACCTCCTCACTTCTTCCATTTGCTTTAGCATCTCTACATTGGAGAGCAAGTTTCAGTGTCTCTTCTGACATCCATTTTGACCTTTTCCTTCTTTCTTGTCTTCTCCATGACTTGTTGCTTTCTACCTGTGTGTTGTTCTTGATGTCATCCCACAACTCTTCAGGTCTTCTGTCTTTAGTGTTTAATGTATCAAATCTGTTCTTCAGATGAACTCTAAATTCAGGTGGGATATATTTAAGGTCATATTTTGGCTCTCATGGATTTATTTTCATTTTCTTCAGCTTCAGTTTGAATTTGCATATGAGCAATTGATGGTCTGTTCTACAATCTGTCCCTGGCCTTGTTTTGACTGATGGTATGGAGCTTTTCCATCATCTCTTTCAGCAGATGTAGTCAATTTGATTTCTATGTATTCTATCTGGTGAGGTCCATGTGTATAGTCATCTCTCATGCTGTCTAAAGAAGGTATTTGAAATGAACAAATCATTGACTTTGAAAAATTCTATCATGCGATCTCTAGCATAATTTCTATCGCCAAGGCCATATTTTCCAACTACTGATCCTTCCTCTTTGCTCCCAACCTTTGCACTCCAATCACCAGTAATGATTAATACATCTTGATTGCATGTTTGATCAATTTCAGATTAAAGATGTTGTTAGAATTCTTCTATTTCATCCTCATCGGCTTTAGTGTTTGGTTCATAAATTTGAACAATAGTGATATTAATTGGTCTTCCCTGGAGGTACATGGATATTATCCTATCACAGACAGTGTTATATTTCATGACTGATCTGGATATGTTCTTTTTGACAATAAATACAACACCCCATTCCTCTTCAATTTGTCATTCCCAGTATAGTAAACCATGTGGTTATCAAATTCAAAATGGCCAATACCAGTCCACTTCAGCTCACTAATGCCTACAATATCGATGCTTATGCATTCCATTTCATTTTTGACAATTTCTAATTTTCCTAGATTCATACTTTGTACATTTCATGTTCTTATTATTAATGGATATTTACAGCTGTTTCTGTTCATTTTCAGTTGTGCCCCATCAGCAGATGAATGTCCCCTGGACTTTACTCTCATGGACTTTACTCCATTCGTATCATCATGGTCAACTGTACTTTGAAGAGGCAGCTCTTCCCCAGTAGCATTTTCAGTGCCTTCCAACCAGCACTATATCTGACAGTGTATCTCTGCTATTCAGAAGGTTTTCAGAAATAAATATTGGGAAGTAGTTTGTCACTCCTTCTTCCTAGTCTGTCTTCGTCTGGAAGCTCATATGAAACATGTCCACCATGGGTGACCCTGCTGGTATTTAAAATACTGGTGGTATAGCTTTACAGTATCACAGCAACTCACAAACCACCACAGTATGACAAACTTAACATCCATGATGCATTCTCTGAAATAGGACTTTGTGTGATTTTGACATGTGGGAACACCATATTGTGTACATGCAATCCCCAGATTATTAAGAAATTCCATTCTTAAATCTGTCTGTAAATCCAATTTCTACATAAATTAACAGGTATGATTCATATCTAATGTCAGTTTGTCAATTGTTTGCCTTTGTATATGTATAGTAAACATTTCTGTGCATTGCTGTTGTTAACTGCTGTCAAGTTCTGGCTCATAGCAACTCTGTGTAGGGTTTCCAAGAAGCAGCTGGTGGCTTTGACCTACCCACCTTGTGGCTAGCAACCCTACGCTTATCCTACAGCACCACACCAGAACTCCTTTCTATGCATAAGAAACATTATTAAAGTAATGCTTCCAGATGCACTAAAACATTTTTAATGTAACAGTGCATTATATCCTCTAGAGAGTCACTATGGGTTGGAACCAACTCAAAGGCGCTTTACCGGGGTCTGGCCTCGGCAAGGGGGTGAGGACCCGAAGATGGGGTGTCCGGTGACGATGGAGAGAGAGAGAGAGAGAGAGAGAGAGAGAGAGAGAG
>NW_006408599.1:10507371-10535678 GCF_000296735.1 Chrysochloris asiatica | reverse complement strand
TTAGGGGAATATTGCATTTCTCTGTGGACATCCAGGGCTCATGTTTGGAATTAAATAAATATAACTGAACACTAAAATGAAAAACAATTTGCTATTAACTGCCAAGTGGCTAGATCTGATACACTCAGGCCTATAGGTCCTCGAACCTCTGCACGGTCTGCAACAGCACTTAATATCAACAAATACATTATAATAATGTTTTGATCCTTGCTGCAAAGTGGCATCCATTTATCATGATAAACATTTTAAAAATTTAACATATAAGACTTTACATGGGTTCAGACCATGGATATATATGTGGTTGGAAGTTGCCTGAAGGGACATTTTGCCACACATGTAATAAAAGCAATTGGCTTCAGGTATAATTATGAGGGACAAGTGATCCAACTCTAGAGGAAATACAGGAATCGTGGTGTGGTGCTGTAGGATCAACACAGGACTGAAAACCACAAATCCACCTGCTGCTCCTTGGAAACCCTATGCAGGGTCACTATGAGTTGGAGCCAACTCAAAGGCACTTAAGAACAAGAGGAAAAGCATGCAATAAGATTCCAAAATTTGTATCCACCTTCCTTACCTCTCCCCAGAAATCCATTACAGGGTTGCTATGAGACAGAACAGAATCAATGACACTTAACAACAACAAGGGCACATGAAAATAAGACATTGACAAAAAGGTAGGCGAAGGCCAGATTGCAGAACATCTTGAAAGTCAAGTAAGGAATTGAGGCTCCGGTCTGCAGAAAGAAGGAGCTATCGAGAATGGTTTAGGATGCTGTAGGATAAGCACTGGACTGTGAACTACAAAGATGGGATTCAAACCCACTAGCTGCTCCTGGGAAACTCTATACACTGTCTGTGTGAGTCAGACCTGACTGGATGGCACTTAAACAACAACAAATGAAGACTGGAAGTTTCTGGGTAATGCAAACTGTAGCACACATGGATGCTAACTGAAAGACTGGAGATCAAATCCACCCAGACATGCCTCAGAAGATGCCTGATAGATTTCTGAAAACTCAACCTTGGAAAGTCCTTTTGGAGCACTGTTCTATTCTGATTTACATGGGGTCACCATGAGTAGAGATTAACTCAGTGGCATCTTGTTTTGACATTTAAGGAAGAATGAGAAATTGAAAGAGAGTGCATCCGAAGTTAAATTCTCTACATGTATAATTCTACATATGGACTACTAATGGCAATATCTACAGTTCAAAACCATCAACCCCTCCATGGGAGAAGGATGAAGCTTTCTGTTCTCGTAACATTTTATAGCCTCAGAAACATATACAGAGTCACTATGAGGTGAAGTCCATTCAATAACAATGGGTTCTGGGGTTTATTTAAAAGCAAAATAGAATAAACTTCATGTCAAGATTTAGGAAAACTCACTCTTGTCAAAAATGCAGCTATATTATTTGATTTGTTATTGTTAAGTGCTATCAAGTAGGATCCAACTCATAGTGACCCTGTATAGAGTTGCTGAGGAATGGCCAGTGAACTTGAACCTTGCAGTTCAAAACAACTTTGTAGTCCAGTGTACTAGCCTGCAGCGCCACACTAGGACGCTGTAAGCAAGTCCAAATGAGCTGCTTTAATCTGTTTACTTTTTCTTAAGATGTACTTTGAAGATAATTTGTTAAGTGTGACCTATAAATAGAATATAAGCCTTAATACTTATGCTAATTAGACACACTGCTTAAAACAACTTTCTTTAGATCATCTAGATCTTTTATCACTGCAAAGAAAACAGAATATCATTTTAATTACTTTTTTGATTTCTAATTGAATTTTCCTAACTATAATATTTATAAATCAGGAAGTTCATAAACATCATAGAAATTCAGCTCAGTGCCTTTCTTATAATTTAAGTTCTGTAGAAGATTAAAAAAGATGTCCAGGCTATAAAAGTTGAAAAAAATCTAACATATGTCGAATAATTGTGATCAAAGCTAAAGTCCAAACAAGTTAAAAATTGTTTTACATCTTTTCTTTCCAAAGTTTTTCTTCATTTAGATCACCACTAAGATATTTTTCTTACTAACCTATTTCCCAAGCAACAACTATTCCTTTTGAACTCTCTCCTCGCCTGATTCCTCACCAACCACAAACACGGACTGAACTTCTACTTATTCACCTCTGTGCTATTCAAAACACATTCAGCTATCTCTTTGCTACTACCCTCCCAAATTATGGCCAAGACTCAACAAGGTGCTTATCAAAAAAGGGTGGCAGTGCCCAGCTTCTTAGAAGATGCCTTAACTTCCAAATTTTTCCATCTAAAATGTAATGCTTTCTCCAAGACAGTTTGGTGAATGTGATTGTTAGCATTCAGTTAAATGAATCTTTAATTATTGGGTTGTCTTTCTTGTTGACACGACAAATGATTAGAAACATGCAGAATTTAGATAAAGAAATAAAGTTAATTATGACAGAAGTAGGGCTAGAAGCCAATTGACATAATTCTCTGTGTCTCCCTTCTACATCCAGAGCAGGAAGGAAATGGAGACTAGAAAAATAAGGAAAGGAAATATTCTCTACCATTTAGTTCTACTTTATTGTGCTAGGTGCTTCACAAAACAGACTCTTTCACCTGTAAGGTAGACATTACCCCCATTTTATAGATTAGGAAACCAGTTTTCAGTGTCATGAAGCACTTTGCCAGGCTAGGCCTGCCTGGTGACCTGTGCTTTCCCGCAAAACTCTGACACAACTAATTCTAGTTTCAATGAAATAAGGAACTAGCTTTGGGGAGATGCTTTTGGCAGGTTAATATTTATTTGAATGATTTTGGAAAGAATATCACATGCCTCTGTAAGTCAGAACTTTCTTGCATCAAGTTTGTTTAAGGTGGAAGTGGTAGGCACTGCTTGGATTAGAGGTTGTCTTAATAAGGATAAAAACTTGGACTGAAATGTCCAGTGCATATTTACATGGCACACCATGGGGAAGTCAGCCTGCTGAGAAAGTGATGTATTATATCATGGGACAGGAAGGAGCTCGAGGTCACAGAACGTCAACGGCAATATTTGGTGCACACGATTCTCTGGAGTGGCCTCAGAATGTTGTAGCTGGTTCATTGAGGTCACTGGGGAAAGACTTTGACAAATAGTATATGGCATTTTAGGAACAATCAATCGCTTCCTTGAGGCTTTTCTGGAAAAACTATTGGTAGGACAAATATAAACAAGAGTTGTTTATATGTTACTGATACTTGTTCTGCTCAGTGTGGCCAGTGTAAATAAGCCACCAGGCTGAGTGCCTCTGGACACAGGTTGTTTTTGTTGCTGTCAGATTCTGTCGCGTCAACCCCAAACTCATGGTGACCCCCTCACACAATGAAACAAAATTCTGCTATTTCTGGGTCAGCCCATGGTTGACTCCACTTAGGACCATTATGATCCATTGTGTTGTCGATGGTTGATTTTCCAAAGTTAGCTGTGAGACTTTTCATCCAAGTTGCACTTAGACTGGATGTTCTGCTGAAATCTGTTCAGCATAATAGTAACACAAAACCCTTCACTGACAGGTAGGTAGTGGCTGATTGTGAGACCAAGAATTAATCCAGTTTCTCCTGCTTGGAGACCTGGTGTGGCACTGTAGATTAAGCACTCTACCACAAAGACATTTGAATTGTAAGGTTGGTGATTCAAACTCACCAGATGCTCTTCAGAAACCCTATACAGTGTCACTGTGAGTTGGAACAGACTCAACGGCACTTACCAACAACAACTCCTGCATAGAAGGCACAAATTCTACCAGCGAACCCTGCTATGCCTATAGAACACAGGTCTTGAAGTTCATTAATCTTAGTATTGCCTACTTCTAGCATATTGTTTGTAGTGTGCCTTTGTATAGTCCCTCATGCCTGACAGCTATCTGTGGCTTCATTTGGGAAAACATGGAAGACCATAACATGTAGGACTTCACAGAGGAGACAATGTGTACATTAAAGTTTCAGAAAGGAAAGGAGTAACCAACAAAGAAGGGAAGTGAGGACAGTCAACTCAGAAAGAGAAAACAGTATATTCAAAGGCACTGAGGATGAAAGCAAAAGAGCACACATTTGATACATGGACCTGAGATACATATGCATAGTGGGCAATGCCAGGGGTTGATGCTAGAGAACTTTCCAGGAACTATATTACGAAAAATCAAACTAAATCCACTGCCACCAAGTTGATTCTGACTCATGTTGTTGTTAGGTGCCACCGAGTCGGTACCAACTCATAGCAACCTTATGCACAACAGAATGAAACACTGCCCAGTCCTGCACCATACTCACAATAGTTGTTAAGCTTCTGCCCTTGCTGCTGCCACCATGGCAATCCAACTGATTGGGGGTCTCTTTTTATCTGACCCTCCGCTTTTTCAAGCTTGCTATCTCTCACTAGGGTCTGGTCCCTCCTGATAATATGCACAAAGTATGAGAGATGAAGTCTCGCCAACCTAGTTTCTAAGAAGCATTCTGGTGGTACTTGTTTCAAAACAGATTTGTTTGTTCTTCTGGAAGTCCATGGTACTTTAATATTCTCCTCCAACACCATAACTCAAGTGCATCAATTCTTCTATGGTCTTCCTTATTAACAGTCTAACTTTCATACATATATGAGGTTATTGAAAATACCTTGGGTTGGGTCAGGTGCACCTTAGTCCTCAAACTGACATCATTGTTCTTGAACACTTTAAAGAGGTCTTGCGCAGCCGATATGCCCAATGCAATAAGTCATTTGATTTTTTGATTGGCACGTCCGTGATGGTTGATCCAATCAAAATGAAGTATTTGATAACTTCATGCTTTTCTCCATTTATATGAATGTTGTTTATCAGACCAGTGGTGAGGACTTTTGTCTTTTTTCCATTGAGATGCAATCCATACTGAAGGCTGTGGTCTTTGATGGTCATCAGTAAGTATTTTAAGTTCTCTTCACTTTCAACACGCAAGGTTTTATCATCTACAAATCACAGGTTGTTAATTAGTCTTTTTCCAATTCTGATGCCACATTTTTCTTCATATAATCTCCCTTCTCAAATTATGTGTTCAGCATACTGATTCAATATATACAGTGAAAGAATACAACCCTGGCACACACCTTTACTAATGTAGAACTATTTGGCATGTGTTCCCTTGTTCTGTTCAAACAATTGCCTCTTGATGTATGTACAGGGTCCTCATGAGTACAATTAAGTGTTCCGGAATACTCACTCTCCTCAGTGTTGTCCATAGCTTGTCATGATCCACACAATGGAAAGCTTAGTCAATAAAGTGTAGGTAAACATCTTTGTGGTATTCTCTGCTTTCAGCCAAGATCCATCTGATATCAGCAATGATATATCCCTCATTCCACATCCTCTTCTGAATCTGATGTGAACCTCTGGTAGATTTCTGTCAATGTACGGTTGCAGTGTTTTTGTGTAATCTTTAGCAAAATTTTACTTGCACATGATATTGTGATATTAATGATACTGTCCAATGATTTCCGTATTCTGTCTATTCATCTCTCTTTGGAATGGGTGCAAATATGGATCTCTTCCAGTCTGTAGGCCAAGTAGTTGTCTTCCAAATTTCTTGGCATAGATGAGTGAGTGCCCCCAGCACTGCATCAGTTTGCTGAAACATTTCAATTTGTACTCCAGCATTCCCAGAGCCTTGTTCTTTGCCAATGCCTTCAAAGCACCTTGGAATTCTTCTTCAGTATCATTGGCTTTTGATCATATGCTACCTCTTGAAATGCTTGTATATTGACCTTTTTTTTTTACAGTGACTCTGTATTCTTTTAATCTTCCTTTGATGCATTCATTCAATATTTTGTCCCCAGAATCCTTCAATACCACAAGTGTAGGATTGGATTTTTTATTCAGTTCCCTCAGCTTGAGAAATGCTGAGCATGTTCTTCCATTTTGGTTTTCTAACTCCAGGTTTTTGCAGATTTCATTATAATATTAGAGTTCACCTTCTCAAGCTGCCCTTTGAAATTTTCTATTCAGTTATTTTACCTCCTCATTTCTTTCCTTTGCATTAGCATCGCTACACTGGAGAGCAGGTTTCAGAGTCTCTTTTGGTCTTTTCCTTCTTTCTTGTATTCTTAATGACCTTTTGTTTTCTTCCTTTCCAATGTTCTTGATGTCATCCCATAACTCTCTGGTCTTCAATGTTTAGTGTTTAATGCATCAAATCTTTTATTCAGATGATCTCTAAATTTAGGTGGGATATGCTCAAGTTCATGTTTTGACTCTTGTGGATTTGTTTTAATTTTCTTCAGCTTCAGCCTGAACTTGCTTATGTGCAGTTGATGATCTGTTCCACAGTGTACCCCTGACCTTGCTTTGGCTAATGATACAAAGCTTTTCCACCATCTCTTTCAACAGATATAGTCAATTTGATTCTTGTGTATTCCATCTGGTGTGGTCCATGTGTATATGGACTTTTATGTTGTTTAAAAAAGGTATTTGCAATGAAGAAGTCATGGGTCTTGCAAAATTCTATTATGCAATTTCCAGCATCATTTCTATCACCAAGTACATATTTTCCAACTACTGATTCTTCCTCTTTGTTTCTAACCTTTGCATTCCAATTGCCAGTAATTATCAATATATCTTGATTGATCCATTTCATACTGAAAAAGTTGATAGAATTATTCAATTTCATCATCACTGGCTTTAATGGTTGGTGTGTAAATTTGAATAATAGTTGTATTAACTTGTCTTCCTTGTAGACATATGGATCTTGTTTCATCACAGACAGCATTGTACCCTAAGACAGATCTTGAAAGATTATTTTTGGCAATGAATGTGACGTCATTTCTCTTTAACTTTTCATTCCCAACATAATAAACTATGTGATTATCAGACGTAAAAAGGCCAATTCCATTTCAGCTCAGTAATGACTAGGATATCGAAGTTTATCTACTCTATTTTAACTTTGACTATTTCCAAATTTTCCTAGATTCATCCTTTGCACATTCCATGTTTCAATTATCAATGGATGTTTATAGCTGTTTCTCTTCATTTTGAAATGTGTCCCATCAACAAATGAAGGTCCCAAAGCCTTTACACCATTACATCATCATGATCAACTCTACTTTGAAGAGTCAGCTCTTCTCCAGTCATGTTTGGAGTGCCTTCCAACCTGAGGAGTTCATCTTCTGGCACTACATCTGACAATATTTTGGTCCGCTTCATCATGTTTCAATAGTCAATATTGTAGTGCTATCATAAGGTGTTCAGTGACGAAATATTGAGAAGCAGTCTGTCTCTCCTTTCTAGTCTGTCTTCATCTGGAAGCTCAGCTGAAACCTGTCCACCATGTGTAACACTGCTGGTATTTAAAACACCAGTAGCAAAGCTTCCAGAATAACCATAGCACACAGCCACAGCCACAACCACAGCCACCACAGTATGACAAACTGACAGATATTATGGGAACCTAAAAAAAAAAAAAAATCCACTCATATTGACCCGATAGTGTTGAGTGAGTGGGTAAATGTAACTGCCCCTTAGGGTTTCTGAGATTGTAAACCATTATGGGAGCAGACGGCCTCCTTGTTCTTCTTCAGAACATATGATGGGCTTGAACTAACAACCTTATGATTAACAGCCCAACCTTATGGTTGTCAACCCAATTCTTAACCCACTGTCCCTCCAGAGCTCCTGATATTGGGATGTTGTTGTTGTTGTTAAGTGCCATCGAGTCGATTCTGACCCATAGCGACCCTGTAGAGGATTTCCGAGGAGCAGCTGGTGAGCTTGAACTGCTGACCTTGCAGTTCAAACGGCTTTGCAGTCTGGCGTATTAACCCAGAGTGCTGCACCATGACTCAAGCCTTAAATCAGCAAAGAAATTTGGACTTATCCTAAGGCAAAGATTAGCCAAATATCAGGGTTTTAAACTGAAGGTCAAATTTATGTTTTGAAAATTTGACTCTAAACATGCTTCTCACTCCAAAAATAAAATAAAAACAACTGTAACATAAGCAAAGAAGAAAGACAAGTGAGCTAAAGATTAGCAAACATGAACCCTAGTTTGCTAATTTTTACAGGAAAATAAATCATGCTCAGACTTACTAGTCATCTAGGAAATGCAAAATCAAATGGGAAGTAATAATTTTGTCAATTTGATCAATGCATTTCAAAAGACTTTAAAACATCTGCTGCTGATGAAAGTGTATACACAGTGTTGGTGAAATTGCTATAGCTTTTTGAAAATTTAAAACTTTAGAACTTACAAATCTATTGATTTCACAGTCCCACAATTAACAATCTATCCTATGGAATTTAAAACCCATGGTGCAAAAATATTCAGAAAATACTCATTAGAGCATTGCTTGTAAACAAAGTAGAATTTGTTGTTATTTATTATTATTATTATTATTTTGCCAAAAATTCCTAACAGAGTAAAATTTTAAAAAAGAGAAAAACAATAAATTTTCTTGGTTAATCTCCTTTTGGAGTCCTAGTTCAAATGATGCTGCCAGCTAACATGCTGGACTGCAAAGGCAGTTTGAACCCCACGTTCAGCAGTTCAAGGCTCACCAGCTGCTCCTTGGAAACACCATACATGGTCCTTAATGGGTCAGAATGTACTCAATGGCACTTAACAACAACAGTCTCCTTCTATTTTCCCAGATGCATTTTCAGCCCCTTACTGAAAACATGTTGTGGGGTTTCTGTCCTCTGGTTCTCAGAATGGAAGTAGAGGATAGGAAGAAAAAAAAGTAGGGTTGTCTCTGTTCCCTGTGCCTACTGGTTTACACAGATGTTGTGCTTTCCCACTAGGAAAAACACTAACTGTTCTCTCTCACAACCATAGCTCCTTTTAGGTTCTGGTAACGTCACTCTTCCACCCTCCCTTTCAGGTCTGTGCATAATGGATTTCCTTTTTAAGTAAAGGCAGTCCCCAACATACAATGGGGTTCCATTCTGATGATTCCATCATAAGTCAATTCTGACATTAATTGAATACCTCTTTTTTCATTAGCATTCATTATTAATGCCTTTTTAAATAAAGATTAATCTAACTTTATTAGTCAGCATTCCTGAACTGATCAGGGTAGTTAGCTACCTTGGAGGGAACTGGTCAGGACCAGCAGTCTTTATCAGAAAACATCCTTCTTTGTCCAGGCACACAGAATATGTATCAGAGTGAGGCATTTTATCCCACTTAAGCCCATTGAACTAGGAACTCTGGGGTAAGGGCTACAGAGTGGCAATCTGCAGAATGCTTACAATGGTTTGATCTAGGAGTGAACTGAGAAGAGTTTCAGGCAGACTGAGATTGGGACGTGAATAACTCAAGTCTCTTATCTGGTAGCGTAGTGGTTACGAATCGGGCTGCGAACCTCAAGGTCGGCAGTTCGGAACTATCAGCGGTTCTGCGGGAGAAAGATGAGGCTTTCTGCTCCCGTAGAGATTTACAGCCTCAGAAACCCTGTACAGGGTCGCTATGGGTCGGAATCGACTCGACAGCACTTACCAACAACAACTTATCATTGAAGAACCAGGAACAGAGATAATAAGTGAAGGAGGCTCCATTCAATAACTCAGTCTAGTGTATGAGTCATGGAGACACAAAAACGAAATGTGACGTAACTTTGTAGTTGTTAGTTGGCATCAAGTTGGCTCCATCTTGTATAATAGTAGGAAGCACTGCTCAGTCCAGTGCCAGCTTCACAATGGATTGTTGGTACTCTTGAGTCCACTGTTGTGGTCACTATGTATTTTGGGAGTCTTCCAGCCTACAGGATCATCTTCCAGCACCACATTGAACAATATTCTGTTGCGATCCATACAGTTTTTTTTTTTTTCCCCAGCTAAGGCAGAAGAGATGATTTATTGCACATGTTACATTCAGCCACAGCAGAACAGACCTAGTCCAGAATGTCATTGGTCCAGGACAAAGGATCAAAACAAACTGAATTGGTACAGCAAGGTGGGTCTCAGCTGTTCGTAGTGTTTGTCGAATGGTGATGGAAGTTCTAGATCCACTGGACCATAAGTTCTAGATAGTAGCACGTAGTCAACTTGCACCAGCATTGCAGCCTCTGGCATTCTACCTTCCTAGTGCTGTGGCTTCCGTGGGTGCACACGCTAGCCTGTACTTGGACCTCTGCCTCATCTTTCTTCTTTTGCCCTTCAACCTGTGCATTCGCTTCTTCCTCCACTTGGCTTTCATGGCTCTGAGGCTTCTAACAAGATGGCGCTAAGGCCGAGAGAAAGCATCAGTATGGTTTTCATTGGCTAATTTTCAAAAGCTTATCACCAGGCCTCTCTTCTTAGTCTGAAAGTTCTGTTGAGACCTATCACTGGTATAGCTCCCAATATCATCTCAATATGCTAGCCACCACAGTCTAGCAAATGGACATCGATGTCATTTCCATTATTCTGCAGTTCATTTTTTTTTTTTTTAAGGTTTTATTGTGAACTGAGTATTAATGACTTTAGTTATCAGTATCTTTATCATCTTTGTATTTGGGTGTTTGAAACATTACATATAACCCTACAGATATATCTTAATACATACAGGCACACAAATGTAAAAATAACATACAAATCATAAAAATCTACTCTGATAATGATGATGAAAAGTTGAACAACTCTTTTTTTTTTTTCTTTTTTTGTCAGTTGTGGTAATAACTCCACCTGTGGAGGGTTCTTGTTCATCTGGATTATTCTTGGGAAGGGGGAAGGGGCCTTTAGTGTAATATTGAAATACCCGACTTACACTCTGCTAGAAATAAAAACAACAAATTTTATTAAAGGATATAAAAAAAAACATGAGAAATGGGGAGACCTAAGAGCACTCAGGTGTTAGGCTGCAGAGTATAGTCTGAATTGCAGAGAGAAAAAGGTTTTTGTTTTTGTTTTTGTTTTTAATGTTTTATTGTGAATTATGTAATAGTTTCCATGGGAGAACAATAATTTTACATTCATTCTATAGTACATCATTTCATTGTCATGGTTACAATCCCCTTCATGCATCATCAACCATCCAAAAGGTATACACTACAAGCATGCCCCCGGTCATCAGCACACAGCCCCTCTCCCTCTCTGTGTCTAAAATTCCCAACAGCTCCATCTCTCCACGTCATCGTCTCTGCCTCCATCTCAGGCATCACTGCTTCTCTGGGTAGGGTCCCCCTCTCCCTTCTTCTCCCTTGATGGTCCCAGGGACCTCCGCTTTTAGGCTGAAAAGTTAATCACTCCCTTCCTTGCTCAAAAACGTCTACCTTTACAATTCCAACCCTCACAAGCAGTCCAGATAACAATTATTCACTATTGTATCACAAGAGATCCATCTGGATTTCGTTTCATCAGCCCCACCTAGACAGATTGTATACTACTCAGTGGAGATTCTACCTTCTTCCATACCCTATGAATCTAGCTTCCCTCTTGAAAACTTGTAAGCCAGTCACTTCTTGCCTTTGTAGCGCCCCCATTTTGAGTAGCCAATGTCCAAGTTGTCCATCCCTGTCTACTCTGTGTATGGAGGGGGGGAATGATCCTTGCTGTAAGGATTTTTTTTTTTTTTTTTTTAAATGAGTGAAACAAACAATAGGACTGTGCCTCACAGTCACAGAAGTGGGAGTGTGGAGCATGACAAAAAGTTACAGGATTTGTTAACTAATACTCTTTATTTATTATTAATATTGTGAACTATGTGGGTTTACATGGGAGCACATCAGTTTTACATTCATCCTATCGTATTTTGTTTCATTGCAATGATTACAATCCCCTCCATGTATCTTCAAATAATCCAAGGGTACACCCCACAGGCCTACACCCCCCAGCCATCAGCACACAACCCCTCTCCATCCCTGAGTCCAGTGTCCCCAGACACTACATCTGCCCACATCATCATCTCTGTCTCCATCCTTGGCATCACTGCCTCTCTGGGTAGGGTCCCGCTCTTCTCACTTGATGGTCCCAGGGACCTCCATTCCTGGACTGCAAAATCAATCGCTCCCCTCCTTTTGTCAAAAAACATCTACCTTTACATTTCCGACACTCAGTCAGTCCTGATGGCAATTATTCACTATTGTATCACAAGAGTCTTATCTCCATTTCCTTTCGCCAGCCAGGTCCCAACAGATTGGAAATCATTAAATTATACTCTTAAACTTTTTATCACCAATTATATCATGAATTTGTTTAACAAGACATTCTGTCAAGGATAATTAAGTCAATATTCTACCACTACTGAAGTCTTAGGAGCCCTGGTGTGGTGCTGTGGGATAATGCACTGGACAGCAAGGTCAGTTTGAACTGCAAGGTAGATAATTCAAATTTAAGAGACCTTATACAGGGTCTCTATGGTCAAACTCGAAGACACTTAACACTAACAACAACAATAACTGAAGTTTTACCTTTCCACTTATATTGAAGTAACAAGTTTGTGCATTTAGATCTTACAAAGAGTCAACAGGAATGGAGTGAAGATTTCAGTGAGTAAAGTCTCATATCCAGTAGTCAAGAAATAAAAACTGAGACTTGGTTAACCAGAGCTTGTGTTACCTTGGTTAGAGTTTGGAAACCCTATACAGGGTCTCTATTGTCGAGAACCGGCCTCAACAGGGGAGTTCGGTTCACGAAGTAGGGAGATCTGGAGGTGACAGAGATAGAGAAAGAATACACACAAAGATGCAACAAGAGAGACAAGAAGACACCCCAAGACCAGAGTGGATGCGACGCTGGCGTCAGACAGATCCTGCATTGTAAACATCATGGCTATGCAAACAGTATGCACATCTTGCCAACTGCAATGCCTGCCCGTAATGCATGCCCTGCAAGCCGTAACGCATGCGGGCTGCAGTCTGCACCTCCTTTTTATTTCAGGGAGGAGCTTTACACAAAGGAAGGCGGGGATTATTAAGACAGGTACAGAAGTGAAATGTGATTAATCATTCAAAACAGGACTCAATTATCCACAGGAACAAATTCTAAAACATACATGACAAATTGTCTTGATAATCTAACATCCTTAATTTTCTAGAAATTCAAGCAAATTGTTATATAGTACTTTGTAGGTTCGAATCCCAAGGCAGCAACTTGAGGTTTCTCAAGGCTAATTAACATACCTATAGCACCTAATCTTCAGTGAGAAAAGGATTCAAAAGGTCTGAAAGGAATCCAGCTGTTTCAGCTACCTGGCTGAGGCTTGCAGAAGGAAGGAGGACACCTATGTTAATAGTCTGCACCTGGGGACGATCTGAGACGGCTGACAGCCATTATTTTCTGAACAAAAAACCAGAAGTCGCCAATCTACTTTGGGTGAATTCCTTGGGGGAAATTTGCCTTTGGAACTTTTTACAGCCTCGGCTTTAGGAGAGGTTTTTGTTTTAATATTTGTCCATCGGTATCAAGGGCTCATGTATTAATATTTGTCCATGGTTATCAAGGGCTCATGTATTAAGTTAATATCAAATATAACTGAATAATCTGATAAAGAACAGTTTTGCTATGTTTGCCAGGTGGCCAGAGTTTGTTCCTCAGAGAGATTTGTTCCTAGAACCTTAAGCAATGCCAACACAGTGGAGACATTAAGAGAGGCACATAAGAAACCATTTTCTCAGAAGCTACAATTACTGGAGTTCAAAGCATAGAATGAATTAATAGGACTAAAGGAAATTACACAGAGCTAGCCCAACAGTGAGTTCGTAAAAGCCAATGAACCCGGGATGTCCGGAGATTACTTCCTTGGGCCCTCAGGTTCCCTGGCTAGCAAGCCTGAGAGCGGCCATCGTGTTGGATTTTCGTCCATGATGCTGGTCCTCAGCATCTCAGTACTTGCGGTCTCCTACACTCTATGAATCAGAACTGACTCAAAGGTATTTAACAACAACAATAGGCACCATCTAACCTCATCAATTCTAATCTTATTTCCTAGGCTTTGGGGATGAGCTTGAGTAAATCATTCTTTTCAGACCAAGCTGACTAAACATTCTTAACAGACATCTTTAATTAGAAATTCCTCACACCAGGAATCCTGGTGTGGACTGTGAATCACAAGGTCAGCAGTTCAAACCCACCAACTGTTGCTAAGAAATCTTATGCAGGGTCACTATGAATCTGAATTGACTTGACCACACTTACTAACAACAACATCCAAACTAGAATCTTGGCTCCTGCTCTGTTTGTGTTACAAGTAGTTAAACATTTACAAAGAGGCTGCACTGTCTCTTTAGAACAGTAGAAGTAAAAAATTTCATTTTAATTCAGAAAAGAGTTTTATTTTTGGCCTGGTGTCATCCATTTCAGTTATGTCAATACATCACTTTAAAGGCTTATATATATATCCAGGAGCTCTGGTAGCGTAGTGGTTACGAATTGGACTGCGAACCGCAAGGTCAGCAGTTTGAAACTACCAGCTGCTCCGCAGGAGAAAGATGAGGCTTTCTGCTCCCTTAAAGATTTACAGCCTCGGAAACCCTGTTCAGGGTCGGGTCACTATGGGTCGGAATCGACTCGACGGCACTTAACAACAACAATATATATATATATATATCTCACTTTAAAACTTAGTGAGAGAGTGTGTGGCTCTTTACTTTGTTTCTTCATTTTGTGGTACCATATCACCACTTCTAGAATCTGCTTATTGAATTTAGCAAAACTATCAGCATTTGGGTCTATGTTTTAAAAAAAAACAAACTGTAGCCCCTGATAGTTGTTGTTGTTATTAACTAACGTCAAGTCAATTCCAATCAATAGTGACCCTGTATAGGGGTTCTGAGGAGCTACTAGTGAGCTTGAACCACCAACCTTATGATTTTGCAGTCCTGTGCATTAACACATGCTGCCACAAAACTTCAGCTAGTCCTTTCACTGCAAATCATAATATTGAACATCTGAGAATGATAACATCAGCAAGTTATGCACTCAACATTGTATGTATTATGTGTTACTAATGATAAGATGTGCAAACAACAGAGAGTCATAAGTGTACTTCATTTGAACTTAAATACATCATAAGTTGGGGAATACTTGTATTTGCTTTATTAAACTTTCTTTAATCCATGTTTTGAGTGTGCCACCTGTTATGCTCCCTAGCCCAATTGAAGAATGGAGGATAAACTGGAGGCAGTAAGATGGAAGTCACCATGGCACATGAGCTGATCCTTTAAGAATGTCCTCTGTGGCATGAGTGATAGAATGGGGACATATTCTGGTTCCATTTAGGACCGTATCTATCTCTTCCTTAGGTATCCCCCAAAAGAGGGCTCAAAAGGAAGCAGAGATGTTGTCTTACTCATGGGAACTTTCAAGGAAACTTAAGTTTTCCCAAAGTTTCCTTGTCTTCTAACGCTGGGAATATGATTGGTTTCCAACCAAATTCTGGTGCTCATGGAGGCATTAGAGAAAACTTGACAGTTACATATTCAGGCTCTGGCAGCAGCTGTCTGGGTTTGCGTTCTCATGCCTCAGTCTCTAATCTGGGAGTTTAACAATCTCTGTTTCTACTATTTTAAGATGGTGATGCTGCTAGTACTTGGTTGGTTTACTAGTTCTGAGGAGTAAATGAGTTGCTATTGTACATAAGGATCTTATAACCAGTCATGCCAGGCACATGGTAGAAGCTTAATAAATATGGGCAGTCATTGTTATCTACGCACTTGAGATGTTGTTGCTGTTGTTAAGTGTCTCCAAATTGGTTTCAATTCATAGCATCTCTGTATAGGGTTTTCCGAGGAGCTGCTTTTGAATTTGAACCATGGCCACTGTGGTTCAAACCAACCTTGTGATCCAGTGCATTATCCCACAGCACCACACCTGAGGGTATTATAGACAAAACTGACACAGGGAGCTGCTTATGGTGGTGACCTTACATGGCTTCCTTCCTTTTGGATGTGGTTTGGAACCAAAAAACATTAAAAAAGAAGACATATGGAAGTCATTATCCAGACAGTTTCATTTCCCTTTTTGATGGGGTTACTAGACTGGTATATTGGGAACTGTTTTGGAAGCAGAAGGCCTCAATTTATAAAGACACTTGATAGTGTTCTCCTAGGCTCGATTCAAACCTCTCTCTCTAGGAAGCTTCCAGATCACCTGAGTCTGTGTTATCCTCTTGCCTCCTCTCACACTAGATCCCTGTGAGCTTCTCCTCTCCAGCAGAAGCATCAGTTTGCCCCATGGTAGTGTCACTATGTGTGTGCATGATGGCCCCCTAGACTTGGAGCTACAGAAGGTTCATATCTACTATGCTCTATAGTTGGAAGGTTTGCATAAACACACTAGACTTTGCAGCCAAATTAACATGAGTTCAAATACAGATTTTGCCTCTCACCAGTGGCATGTTCTTGAACAAGTGATGTAGGTTCTGTAAAGTCTAAATTTCACTATCTGTAAAACTGAATCAGAAACATCATTCTTTTTATTATAGCTAACATGGCCTGGTGTCAATGTAAAATAGTCAGTAGACTACTAAACAAAATATCAGCAGCTCAAAGCCACCAACTACTCTGAGGGAGAAAGATGAGACTTTCTGCAATGAAAAAGATTTAAAGTCTTGGAAACCCTACAGAGAGTCACTATGAGGCAGAATTGACTTCTGTATTGTGGTGTCTTACATGTCTCTATGATGCTGGAAATGTTTCCATTGTGTCTGAAATATACCCCTCAGGATGGAAGGCACTCAAAATGTGACTGGGGAAGAACTGCCTCCTCAAAATAGAGTTAACAGTGATAACATGAATGTAGCAACGCTTTGGGGATCTTCATTTGCTGATCGGGCCCAATTCAAAATGAGGAGAAACTGCTGAAAACATCTATTAATAATCAGAATATGAAATGTATGACGTATGAATCTAGGAAAATTGCAAGTTGGTAAAAATGTAATGGAACACACATAGATCAATATCCTAGGCATTTGTGAGCTGAAATAGACTGATATTGATGATTTTCAATCAGACAATCACATGATTTATTGTGCCAGGAACAACAAGTTCAAGAGGAATAACAGAGTACTCATCATCAAAAAGGACATTTCAATTTCATATAATGCTGTATGTGACAGGATAATATCCATATACCTACAAGGAACATCAGACTCCTGGTGTGGTGCTGCGGGTTAATGTGCTGGACCCCAAGGTCAGTTTGAACTGCAAGGTCAGTGGTTTAAGCTCACCAGCTGCTCCTTGGAAATCTTATACATGGTCACTATGAGTCAGAACCAACTCGATGGCATTTAACAACAAAACAAAGAACTCTAGTTAATATCACTATTATTCAAATTTATACACCAAGCACTAAATCCAGTGATGATGAAATTGAAGAATTCTATCAACTTCTTCAGTTTGAAATTGATCGAAGATGTATTAATAATTACTGGTGATTGCACTATTAAGGTTGAAAATAAAGAGGAAAGATCCGTAGTTGGAATATCCTTGGGGACAGAATTGATACATGATAGAATTTTGAAAGACCAATGAATCATAGTGAAAATATTTTTTAAACAGAATAGGAGGCAACTATACACATGGACTTTACCAGATAGAATACATAGAAATCAAATCGACTACATCTGTGGCAAGAGACCATGGAAAAGCTCAATGTCATCAGCCAAACCAAGACCAGGGACAGACTGGAAAAAACCATCAATTGCTCAAATGCAAGTTCAAGCTGAAGCTGAGGAAAAGGAAAACAAGTCCATAGAGAATGGTAAACATCTTTTGTAGTTACTGCTGTTAGCCAAGATCCATCTGATATCAGCAATGATATGCCTTGTTACATGTCCTTGTCTGAACCCAGTTTGAACCTCTGGCAGTTCGCTGCTGATATGTTGTTGCAGGCATTTTCAATTACCTTCAGCTATATTTTACAAGGATATATAACAAGGGATATCATTGCTGATATCAGATGGATCTTGGCTGAAAGCAGGAATACAAAATTATGTTTACCTATGCTTTATCGACTATGCAAAGCCTTTCAACTGTGTGGATCATTACAGGCTATGGATAACATTATGGAGAATGGGTATTTCAGAGCACTGAATTGGGCTTATCAGGGATCTATACCTAGACCAGGAAGCAGTTGTTCAAAAGACCAAAAAGATACTGAATGGTTTAAAATCAGGAAAGATGTGTGTTACAGAAGTATTCTTTTACCATGCTTATTCAATCTCTATGCTGAGTGAATAACCTGAGAATCAGGATTACATGAAGAAGAATGTGGCATCAGGATAGTTGGAAGACTCATTAACATCCTGTGATATAACCTTGCTTGCTGAAAGTGAAGAGAATTAAAAATACTGATGAAGACCAAAGACCACAGACTTCATTGTGGGTTGCATCACAATGCAAAGAAATCAAAATCCTTTCAACTGGACCAATAAATAACATCATGATAAATGGAGAAAAGAGTAAAGTTGTTCATAGACTTCATTTTGCTTGGATTCACTGTCAACTCTCATGGAAGCAGTCAAGAAATTAAATGTGTGTTGTGTGAGGCAAATCTATTACCAAAGATCCCTTTAAAATATTAGAGAGCAAAGACATGAGTTTGAAGACTAAGGTGTGTCTGACCCAAACCATAGTATTTTCAATAATCTCATATGCATGTGAAAGTTGGACAATGAATAAGGAAGACAGGGGAAGAATTCATGCATTTGAGTTATGGTGTTCTCTATGAGTTGGGCTGACACAATAGCTATGAGAGTGGACTCAAAATACCAATGATCGCGAAGATGGCACAGAATTAGGCAACATTCTGTTCTGTTACTGAATTAAAATGGACTCAATGGCAACTGACATGTTTACTCTTCAACGCTTTAAAGAGGTGTTGTGCAATAGATTTGCCGAATGCGATACATCATTTGATTTCCTGACTGCTGTGTCCATGAGTGTTAATAGTTGATCTGAGCAAAATGAAGTCTTTGACAACTTCAACATTTTCTTCATTTATATGGATGTTGTCAATTATCCAGGGTGAGGATTTTTGTTTTCTTTACATTGAGATGCAACCCATACTGAAGGCTGTGCTCTTTGATCTTCATCAGTAAGTATTTTAAGTCCTATTCACATTCAACAAGTAAGGTTGTATCATCTGCATATCACAGTGTACTGAGTCTTCCTCCAATCCTGAGCAACATTTTTCTTAATATAATCCAATTTCTCAGATTATGTCCTCAGCATACAGATTAAATAAGAATGGTGAAAATACAACCCTGGTGCACAGCTTTGCTGGTTTTAAACCTTTTGGTGTTCCCTTGATCTATTCAAACAACTGCGTCTAGGTCTATGTACAGATTCCTCATGAAAAAAATTAGGTGTTCCAGAATTCTCATTCTTCTTAATGTTGTCCATAGCTTTTCATGATCCACACAAATGAAAACCTTTGTGTAGTCAATAAAGCACAGGTAAACATCTTTCTGGTATTCTTTGCTTTCAATCAAGATACACTTGACATCAGCAAGATATCTCTCACTCCACATCCTCTTCTGAATCTAGCTTGAACCTCTGGAGGTTCTCTGTCAGTGTATGAAATTTGAGAACTAAGGTGTGCCTTCCCTAAATCCTGGTATTTTCAATAACCTTACATGCATGCAAAATTTGGACAGTGAATATGGATGGCTGCTGAAGAATTTGATTTATGGTGCTGGTGGAGAATATTGAAAGTATCATGGACTGATAAAAGAACAAACAGATCTGTGTTGGAAGAATTACAGTCAGAGTGCTCTTTGGAAACCAGGATGGGAATTCTGCATCTCTCATACTTTGTACATATTGTCAGGAGGGATCAGTCCCTGGAGAAAGATCATGTTTGGTAAAGTGGAGGGTTGGAGAAAAAAAAGGAAGACCCACAACAAGATGGATTGTCACAGTAGCAGCAGCAATGGGCTCAAGTGTAGCAATGATTGTGAGGTTGACCAAGGACTGAGCACTGTTTCATTCTGTTGTGAATAGGGTTGCTATGAGTCAGTGTCATCTCAATGGCACCTAACAACAACTACGACAATGACAACTACTAACAATAACACTCTATTGTATATCACTCCTTGAGAAAGCTACCATTAAATTGATGTACAAAAAGTCGTTAAAAATTAAAAGGTCACCCATGTTTCCATAGCTCTTAATTCATTCAGAATTGGACTACAGGAAGGTGGAACCCCAGCCTGTATCTTTAATCACCACACTGCACAGTTTACAGAATGCCTATGTAGAATTATCTGTGGAGTGTCACATAGTGTGCCCTGCATAACACCTGGCTCATCATAAATGCTTAGTAACCAAATCCCTGATCTACGATGCTTCTTGAACCAGATGCTGCACAGAGCAGTGATGGGACAATGAAAGCCTGATCTCATATTCATTACCTTCCAATGGGAATACAGACAATAATCCACTACAAAACCAGTGACTATAACTTGTAATTAGTAATATGAAGGAAATAAATACGGGGCTAAAATAGAAAACACCGGGATAGTAGAGAAGACTAATTAGAGTACTTCATACTTAACAAGGACTCAATATTTATTGACTTTAAATATGCCTGGAAACAGTGATAAGAGATGACTGTGGAGTGCTAGGTAGGTTTGTAACTGGTTAACTCACCAGTTCCAAAGAATGTTGATCAACGTACTGCTGTTGGTTTGGAGAGAATAGTTGCTAAGGTTAAGTCCTAATACATTTTTAAAGGATATATCATTCAATATCTTACAGAAATTAAAAAATTGGACTTTGCGACATGGAAAGGAAATGATAGGAAACACACTATTTATTTAAAAAAATATCATGTAAGTCATTCATTTCAAAATTCCATGAACATGGGATTCTATATTGAGAGTCCCAGCATTTCCAAACCTCATTTTCTCCCTCGCGTCTTCGTATTTTAGAGATTAGCTAAGAACCAACAAAACCACACTGACTAGCCAAGAGTCTGGAGGAGTTTTGTTCCAAAGTAAGTAGAATGTTCCAAGTGTTTTCAGTAACTGATTTCTCATCCACACACCAAATAATTTATGAAGCAGGAAAGACACAATATGTTATGTCACACAACAGTCATCTGAAACATATTCTCCTCAACTGCTGCATGTGTTACTATTTGCTTTCAGCTTCCCATCTTCTGAACTTGGCTCCATTTCCTCAAGCTCTGAATTCCTGAGAGAGGATGTTATCTTGATCAAAAAAAGGCCTCAGAAATCTCATACTAGCTAATATGCAGTCAAATAATGATTACAAAGAAAGTTCCCCAGTCCTGTTGCATCTTACAAAATACACCACTGTGAGTACATTTTGAAAATTAATTTTTGTTGGCAAATAAACTCTTCACATATTTTTCTAAGTGTCAGTATTTGTTCCAGAATTGAATATTTGAAATGCTCTAGGCTGGAACATACCAAGAGATTTTATAAAAAGCATCTGACAATGTAACAACAGCTTCAGGGGGTGGGTGAACACTGGAAACTGAGAAGGCCTGTTAGTCAGAGCTGGCTCTGCCACTGATTTGCCATGTGACTTTGGGCAAAAACTTTACCCATTCTGTTAGTCTTATATTCACTAGATCTTTCTTTGAAAAATGAGGCTATGAAACTATGTAAGAGATTACATTCTGGGTCTGTATAAATGCAAACAGTTTTCTTTTGTTCTTTTGTAGTGGTGGCTTTGATTGTCTTATTCTCTTTGAATTTTTTTTGATACATTTTCTCTTGCTGACATTTCTAACTTTTGGAGTAGTTGCAAAGGTAGTATAAAAACTCCCCAAATTTAAACATAAATGATAACTTTTCCAGTAGAAAACACAGAAGAAAATCTTTGTACTCTTAGGTTATACAAAGATTCCTTAGAACCAAGACACTAAAAGAAAAAAAATATGAAGTAATTGGGCTTCCTTCTTAGGATCATAGACTTCAACGTGAAATGCAAAGCAAAAGCTTTAGAATAAAGCATAGGGAGATGTCTTTACATGAAGTTAGGCAAAGCTTTCTTAAGTATGGCACATTAAAAATCAGCCATTAAAAATGACTGAGAAATTAGATTCCATTAAGTTTAATTTTTTTTTTTTTTCATTAAAAGGCAGCATTTAAGAAAGGTGAAGCACATACTGCTCTTATCAGTTCCTGTCGAATCTGTCTCAGCGGCTTCCTGGATAACAGAATGAAGTACTGCTTGGTGCGGCACCATCTTTACAATTGTTAGGTCATTTGTTGTCAATTCATCTCATTGAGGATCTTCCACTTTTTCTCTGACCCTTTACTTTACCAAGCATGATGTCTTTCTACAGGAACTGGTCTCCCATGTCCAAAGAACAGAAGATGAAGAATCCTTATCCTCACTTTCAGAGAACATTCTAGCTGTGCTTCGTTCAAGAAAGATTTGTTTGTTCTGCTGGAAGTCCGTGGTACTTTCAATATTCTTCCCCAACTCTGTAATTGAAGTGCATTGATTCTTCTACTGCCTTCCTTATTCATTATTCAGCTTTTGCATGCATATGAGGTATTGAAAATAACATGGCTTTGGTCAGATGTACCTTAATCCTCTGATTGGTATCATCGCCCTTGAACATTTCAAAGCCTTTTGCAGCAAAGTATCCTTTGGTTTTTTGACTGCTGCTTCTATGAGCATTGATTAAGAATTCAAGTAAAATGAAATTCTTGACAACTTTAATCTTCAAGTTTTCATCGTTCTTTCTTCTCCACATAAAGAGAACAATCGTTGCACCTTGGATGACTATTCATGCCCTTTTAAGGGCTCAGTTGCTATTCACTAAAGTAGGACGTAGAACATCGTCTTTGTGGACTATGTTATACCAACTGACCAGGGTGTCTCCACAAGCCCAGCACATCATTGCTTTAACATGTTAGACAGTATCTAAGAAATTTTCATTATTTGACCTGCTGTATGCTTGGAGTCCTGGTGTGGTGCTATAGAATCAACACAACACTGGACATCTAACAACTAAGTTTGATGTTTAAACTCAACATCCACTCCTTGCCCTATACAAGGTCGCTAAGAGTCAGAACTGACTCCATGGTATTAAAAAAACAAAACAAAAAAAATTATACATATATATATATATAGCTCTGGTAGCATAGTGGTTATGAATTGGGCGGCGAACCTTAAGGTCTGCAGTTCGAAATTACCAGCTGCTCCACGGGAGAAAGATGAAGCTTTCTGCTCGCATAAAGATTTACAGCCTCGGAAACCCTGTTCAGGGTCGCTATGGGTCGGAACCGACTCAATGGCACTTAACTCCACCACGTTCATAAGTGTGTTTGCAGCAAAAATAAATACATATGTACAAATATCCTCTTTTACTCCCTTTTATATTTGTGGGTATATTCCTACTCTCCCTTGCACACCATTCAGTCTATGTATCTGTTCATGCATCTACCCTCAGAGCACTATTGTTCCAAGGTTATGTATATAACAGCATTTTCTCCTATCCCCTTAACCCTTGCAAACCCATCTGTGTCTTCACCAGTCTTCATAATTCTGCCAACCTCCTTCTTCTTGTATCTCATCCTCTCCATCACCTGAATTAAGATATGTCTACCTCCTAGCCAGTGAGTTCATCTCCCTGCCCTTTCACCCCTAGTAACATCTGTGGTCCCTTGAATTTACTTGGTGTGTCTTTCTATCCAAAGTCTTCTTCATTCCCACCAAGTGATTGGGTTGGATCATGCAAATAAGGTATACAGGACTCTAAGGCTTGGATTGGTTAGTTTTGCCCTCCAGCTAGGTTTAAAAGGAACCATCTCAGAAGCAGAGACAGAAGATTCCAGGACCATCAGGAAGGAAGAGCATGAGCAGAGTGTGAGAACCCTACTTAGAAAAGCAGTGAGAGCAGAGGTGTTGGCAGAAGCAACAGCAGAAGTGATGGCATGCTGTGGGTCTAGGCCTGTGAAATGAGGCAGGGGCCTAAAGATCACATGACTGAAAAGCCAATGACAAGACTGAAGCATGTCTTCAGTACAGCAGAGAAGAGGTATTCCTGACTAGAGAACTGCTGTATTCTCAGTTGTCTTTTAATCCTGAATTGTACCCTGTACATGTCCCTAATAAACCCCATAATCATGAAGTTCTGTGTGGCCATTGCAACAGATTATTAAACTCAGATGTGAAGCAGAGAGGACTGTGGGAGGGATGGCTGGTGTCAGAACAGGGTAAAGAAGGTTGTAGGGTGGCAGCATGTGGCAGCATGTCTGACCTCCACTTCATAGGAATCGACCTTGGGCTGACTTGGAGTTTGAGCCTCTTTTCTGCTTGTGAAGCCAGGGGAAGTCAGACATGGCCCCCACATGGTTTTTTGTACCATCAAAGAATGTTACTTTTAGCATGAGAGTCTTTCCTTAAGCTTTTACAATAGTGATTGCTTATAATATCTTACCTTTTGTGACTGAGTAATTTCACTTGTCCTACATGCTCATTCATGGCATGAGATGTTTTGCAGATTCATCACTGTTTTTCAGTGTTGCATTGTATTCCATTGTGTGTACGTACCAAAGTTTGTTTATCCACTCTTCCTTTGGTGGGCATTTAGGTTGTCTCTGCATTTTTGCTAGTGTGAATAATGCTGTGATGAATGTAGTTATGCATATATCTATTCATGTGACTCTTATTTCTTATGAATATATGCCAAGTAGAGGGAGTGCTGTGGATTTGTTTTAATTTTCTTCATCTTCAACTTGAACTTGCATATGAGTCTGTTCCACAGTTGGCCCTAGCCTTGTTTTGGCTGATGATATTGAGATTCTCCATCATCTTTCCTCACAGATGTAGTCAATTTGACTCTTGTGTTTCATCTGGTGAGGTCCATGTGTTTAATCATCACTTATGTTGTTGAAAAATGTATTTTCAATAAATAATTGGTTGGTTTTGTCAAACAACAAGGTCAGCAGTTCAAACACACCAACTGCTCCTCTGAAGTGCTACACTGGGTTTCTGTGAGTCAGAACCAACTCAACAGCACTTAACAAGAGCAACAGTGTTTAGGATATTGATCTTTATACATTCCATTTCATTTTTGAGAATTTCTGATTTTCCTAGACTCATACTTCCTACATTCCACGTTAACGATTATCAATGGATGTTTGCAGCTGTTTCTTCTCATCTTCAGTTATTTTCCATCAACGAATGAAGGTCCCGAAACTTTTGCTCCATTCATGCCATTAAGGTAAACTCTACTTTGAGGAGACAGTTCTTCCCCAGCCATGCCTTGAATGCCTTTCAATCTGAAGTGTTTATTTTCAGGCACTACGTCAGACAATGTTCTACTGCTATTCATAAGGTTTTCGGTGGCTAATCCCTAAAAAGTCGACTGTTTATTCCTTCTTCTTACTCTATCTTACATGGAAGCTTCACTGAAACCTGTCCACCATGGTAACCCTGGTGGCATTTGAAATATCAGTGGTGTAGCTTCTAGTTTCACAGCAACATACCACCACAGTAAGACAAACTGACAGTCATACCACATACTAGCCTTAGATATTTGCATATTTTGAACCACAGGTCCTGATTTTATTTTTCAGCCCAGAATTTGTCTGGTGATAGAAGTGGTGATTATGTGCCATGGAGTGGGATCCAACTCATAGTGACCCAGTATAGGGTATCTGAGGCTGTAAGTCTTTATAGAAGCAGAAAGCCTCATCTATCATCCATAGAACAGCTGGTAGTTTTGAACTGCTGACTTTGAGTTTAGCAGCCCGACTCATAACCACTGCACTTACCAAAGCTCCTTGTTGACATGACTTGTTGTTAAGTGCCATCGAGTCAGTTCCGACCCATAGCGACCCTGTATAGGGTTTCCAAGGAGCATCTGGTGAGCTTGAACCACCAACCTTACAGTTCAAATGGCTTTGCAGTCTGGTGCATTAACCCACAGCGCCACACCAGGACTCCTTTGACATGACATGACATGACATGACTAGGGGCAGATAATTAAATTGTGTATGGAGTGGGGGTGGGAGGGCTCATTATCCTGCACACTGTAAGTTGTTTACCAACTTTTCACTAGATACTAGTAGCACCTACCCCTAGCCTATTGTGACAACCAAAATTACGTCTATTGTTGCTAAGTGCTATCCGGGTAATTCTGTTTGATAGGAATGCCATGTGACCCTAGAACTTCACCGTAGGTTTTTCTTGATTGAAACAGATCACCAGGTGTTTCTTCCAGTAGCCATCAGATGAGTTCAAACCATCAACCTTTCAGTTAGCTGAGTGCTTAAACATTTGCCATCAAGACTCCAGGATATTGCCAACTATCCTCTGAGGGTGCTAAATTATCCCCTCCAATTGAGAACCACATGCACTTATGATGATAGTATAAATTGGTGTAACAAAGGAGTCCTGATGTAGGATAAGCACTGGACTGCTAACTGCAAGGTTGACAGTTCAAACTCATCAAGTACTTCTTGGAATCCCTATATAGGTTCATTATGAGGTGAACTAACTCCATGTCACTTACCAACAACATTAACAAATAAATATGAACATACTCATCTCCTTCAACCCAAATCTAGGTAGATATTTGAACACAAAGTATGTTCCAGAATGCTCGTCTAAGCATTATTTCTAATGTCACTGAACTGGAAACAACCTTGAAGTCCATCAACAGGAAAATGGATCAATACATATTCATATAATGGAATGCTATACAATAATGACACATGCTTGGATCTCAGAAAAATAAAGTTTAGTCAAAGAAGCCAGACTCAAAAGGAGTATATAATTTCAAAAACAGGCAGAAAGTATTTATAGTGTTAGAAGTCATGATAGTGGTTATTCTTGGCAGGAAGAGAGTAACAACTACAAGGGAGGCTTTTGATGGTTTAGGCCAGGTTTCTTGACTTGGATTATGGTTATATGTGAGTTCACTTTGTAAAAATTAATTGAGCTTCAAAGTTATGATCTGTGTATTTTCCTAAATCTTTATTATAATGCAAATGTTTATGTATCAAAAAGATTTTTAATAACATTTTATTGTGAATGATGTAATAGTTTACATGGGAGAATATTAGTTTTACATTCATCCTATCGTATATCGTTTCACTACCATGGTTACAATCTCCTCCATGCATCATCAACCAACCAAAAGGTATACCCTGCAAGCCTGCCCCCAGGCCATCAGCACACAGCCCCTCTCCCTTACTGGCTCTGAAGTCCCTAGCCATTCCTTCTCTCTATGTCATTGTCTCTGCCTTCATCTCTGGTATCACTGCTTCTCTGGGTAGGGTCCTGCTCTCCGCTCTTCTCCCTTGATGGTTCCAGGGACCTCTGCTCCTAGACTGCAAAGTTAATCACTCCCCTCCTTGCTACTAAACATTTACCTTTACATTTCCAACCCTCACAATCAGTCCTGATAACAATTATTCACTATTGTATCACAAGAGACCTATGCAAATTTCCTTTCATCAGCCCTACCTAGACAGATTGTATACTACTCAGTGAAGATTCTACCTTCCTCCACGCCCTCTGGATCTAGGCTCCCTTTTGAAAGCTTGTAAGCCAGTCACTTCTTGCCTTTGTAGACCCCCCACCCCCTCCATTTTGGATAGCTAATGTCCAAGTTGCCCATCCCTGTCTACTCTGTGTATGGAGGGGCTGGGCATAATCCTCACTGTAAAGATGTGCTCCCTCTTTTGACCTACTGTATCCAGAGGTATATGACAAGTTCATCAAATTGTATCAGCTCATTTTTTCCCTCTTCTTTCTTCTTCTAGTTGAGCTCTGATCATCCAGTCATTGATGTCAGGTCAAGTGGGTATTATCTGCAAGTGTGGGTGTTCTTATGCATATGCTTTCTCTTCTTATCAGTTGGACACTTCACTCTCCACTCTAATCCTCTGTGGCTATGTCCCTGACTCTGGGCCCAAGAGTCTGCAGGTCTTGCCACACTGCTGGCCAACCAGGTATCCACCAGGGTTCACAGGAGTCTATTGAATGTTGTAAGGCTTAGCTTCCAGCTTCATTGCTGTTTTTTCCTCACTTCTCCTTATCGGTGATGAACGTGGTCACCAATCAGAGTGTGTATTTCCATTGAGTCTTAGTCTTGGAAGGGGGTTTGCTCTGAGGGGACCTGACCACATAACTTGATGTCTTCTGGATTAGCAACTTGCTTGTTTTTATAATAGTAATCAGTCAGTCTGCCTATATTGTTTTGTAGTTTTCCTGTCAGTCTTTCTTTCAAGAAGTATCCTCTGTTCTTCTAGCCACTCCAGGCTGGTCTCCTTGTCCTTTCATGTGGAAATTTCCCCTCTCTGAAGATTCTGGATGCTGTTCAGGATTCCACCTATGGTCTTATGTAACGCAGAGGCTCTGCAGGAAGCCTCCTTTACTGGGCACCTTGTAGCCCTATTTTAAGTATTCCAATCAGTT
>NW_006408599.1:10487140-10505461 GCF_000296735.1 Chrysochloris asiatica | reverse complement strand
GCTGTCATTTTTGGTTTAGAGGAATCCCACTGATTTTTTATGTTGATCTTATACCCTGCCACTTTGCTAACTGTTACAATGAGCTCTAGTAGCTTTTTTACTGAGTCTTTGGGGTTTTTAAGTATAGGAACATATCATCTGCAAATAGAGAGAGTTTTACTTCTCCTTTACCAATTTGGATGCCTTTAATTTTCCTGTCTTGCCAAATAGCTCTTGCCAAGACTTCCAGCACAATATTGAATAGGAATGGTGACAAAGGACATCCTTGTTTGGTTCCTGTTCGCAAAGGGAAGGCTTTCAGTTTCTCTCCATTGAGAGTAATGTAGGCTGTTGGTTTTGTATATGTGCCCTTAATTATGTTGAAGAATTTCCCTTCAATTCTTACTTTGTTGAGTGTTTTTATCATGAATGGATGTTGGATTTTGCCAAATGCCTTTTCTGCATCAATTGATATGATCATGAGGTTCTTTTCTTTTTGCTTATTTATATGGTGGATAACATTGATCATTTCTCTAATGTTGAACCATCCTTGCATCCCTGATGTGAATCCCACTTGATCGTGATGTATTATCCTTTTGATGTGTTGCTGGAATCTGTTGGCTAGGATTTTGTTGAGAATTTTTGTATCTATGTTCATGAGGGATAACTTTCTTTCTTAGTGATGTCCTTTCCTGGTTTTGGTATGAGGGTTATGCTTGCTTCATAAAATGTATTAGGAAGTTTTCCATCCTCTTCTATCTTCTTGAATAATTTGAGTAGAATTGGTGACAGCTCTTCCATGAATGTTTGGTAGAACTCACCAGTGAAGCCATCTGGGCCTGGACTTCTTTTGGTTGGGAATTTTGTGATGACCTGATCAATGTCTTCTTTTGTTACAGATCTGTTCAGGTTTTTTACTTCACTGTGTGTAAGTTTAGGTAGGTCGTGTTTTTCTAAAAATGTATCCATCTCTTCTAAGTTTTCAAATTTGTTGGCGTACAACTCTTCATAGTATTCTGCTGTTACCCTTTTGATTTTCTTTGGTTCCATTGTGATATCACCCATGTGGTTTCTAATGTGTGTTACTTGTGTCTTCCCCCTCTTTTCTTCTGTTAGGTTTGCCAATGGTCTGTTTATTTTGTTAATCCTTTCAACGAACTAGCTTCTGGTCCAGTTGATTCTTTCTATAGTTTTTCTGTTTTCCATCTCATTTATTTCTGCTCTAATCTTTATTATTTCTTTTCTTTTTGTAGCTGTAGTTTCCTTCTGTTGGTCTCTATAATTGTTGTAGATGCTGCATTAATGTGTTAATTTTGGTTCTTTCTTCCTTTTGGATGTGTGCATTTATTGCAATAAATTGTCCTTACAGCAGGAAGTACAAGGTGCATTGAAGGAATTGGCAAAGAACAAGGCACCAGGCATTAATGGAATACAAATTGAAATCTTTCAAGAAAGTGAGGCGGCACAGGAGGCACTCATTCATCTCTGCCAAGAAATTTGGAAGACAACTATCTGGCTGACTGATTGAAAGAGATCTGTATTTGTGCCCATTCCAAAGAGAGGTCACCCAAAAGAATGCAAAAATCATAACACAATCTCTTTTAAATCACATGCAAGTAATGTTTTGCTAAAGTGCAGAAACGGCTACAATCATACATTGACAGAGAACTTCCAGAGGTTCAAGCCAGATTCAGAAGATTCCATGGAATGAGGGATATCATTGTTTTTGCTCAATGGGTCTTGGCTGAAAGCAGACACTATCAGAAATATGTTTACATGTGTTTTACTGACTATGCAAAAGCTTTCGATTGTGTGGATCATGACAAACTATGGACAACTTGGCGAAGTATGAGTATTCCGTAATACTTAATCGTACTCATGAGGAATCTGTACCTGGACCAACAAGCAGTTGTTCAAACACAACATGAGAACACTAAATGATTTAAAATTTAAAAAGTGTGCAACAAGGTTGTATTCTTTCACCCTACTTATTCAACCTGTATGCTGAGCAAATAATCTGAGAAGCTGGGTTATATGAAGAAAAATGTGGCATCAGGATTGGAAGAAGGCTCGTTAACAACCTGCGATATGCAGATAATATAACCTCGCTTACTGAAAGTGAAGAGGACTTAAAATATTTACTGTTGAAGGTCGAAGAGCACAGCCTTCAGTATGGATTCTCAATGTAAAGAAAACAAAATTTTTCACCACTGGACCAGTATATAACATTCTTATCAACAGAGAAAAGATTGAAGTTGTTAAGGTCTTCATTCTTCTTAGATCAACTATCAACACTCATGGAAGTAGAAATCAAATGACATATTGCATTAGGCAAATCTGCTGCATAAGACCTTTTGAAAGTATTGAAGAACAAAGATGTCAGCTTGAGGACTAAGATGTGTCTGATCCAAGCCATGGTATTTTCTATAACCTCATATGCATGTGAAAGCTGTACAATGAATAAGGAAACCATAGAAGAATTGATGCATTTGCCTAATGCTGTTGGAGGAGAATATTCAAAGTGCCATGGGCTGCCAAAAGAACCAATAGGTCCGTTTTGGAAGAAGTGTAGCCAGAGTGCTCCTTGGAGGCCAAGATGGCCAAACTTTGTCTCTCATACTTCGGACATATTGTCAGAAGGGACTAGTCACTGGAGAAGAATATCATGTTTGGTAAGGTGTAGGGTCAGAGAAAAAAAGGAAGACCCCAATGAGATGGATTGGCCAAGTGGCAGCATCAAAGGACTCAAGTGTGGCAACAGTAGTGAGGTTGCCCCAGGATCGGACAGTGTTTCATTCTGCTGTACATAAGGTTGCTATGGGTCAGTCCTGACTCAATGGCACCTAACAACAACAGCTCCGTTTTCACCGTGTTTGAACAATATTTTCTGTTTTCATTCTCATTTGTTTCTAGGAACTTTGTGAATTCACGTTTAATATCTTCTACTACCCAGTCGCTTTTCAGCAGGGTGTTATTTCAGCTTCCATGTATTTGACTTAATTTCCTTGGTCTTCTGATTGTTTATTTCTAATTTGATAGCATTGTGGTATGAGAAGATGTTTTGTAGTATTTTGATATTTGTAAATCTATGGAGATTTGTTTTGCGGCCTAAGACATGGTCTAGAATGTTCCATGTGCACTGGAAAAGAATGTGTATTTTGCTGTTGGGTTGAATGCTCTGTACACATCTATGAGGTCCAGTTGGCTGACTGTGTTATTTAGTTCTTTTGTGTCTTTGCCAAGTTTCTTTCTGGTTGTTGTATCCATTTTTGAAAGTGGTGTATTAAAATCACTCACTATTATTCTAGATTCATCTATTTCTTTCTTCAAATCTATTAGAGTTTGCTTTAGATATTTTGGAGCTCTTTCATTGGGAGCATAGATATTTATTATGGCTATGCCATCTGTTCAGTTATTCCATTAATCATGAGATAATGTCCATCTTTGTCTATTATGCTGGTTTGTGCTTAAAGTTTATTTCATTAGAGATTAGTACTGCCACACCTGTTCATTTTTTATTGCAATTAGCTTGGAGTATTTTTTTCCCATCCTTTGACTTTTTATCTGTTTTTGTCTCCATTGATAAGAATGGAAGGAAGACTGGCCACATGGTGGAAAGAAGTCACTGGTGCCGCATTATGTTATCTAAATACCATTATATCTGTGCCACTACCCAAGCCCTACGTGTCCTAATTGACCAGAAGCAAGCATTCCTGAGAGTGCCAGATGCCCTGTGATTGGAACATGGGCCAGTAGAAAGTTATTGTTAAGTGTCGTCAAGTCGGTTCCGACGCATAGCGACCCTGTACAGGGTTTCTGAGGCTGTAAATCTTTACGGGAGCAGAAAGCCTCATCTTTCTCCTGCGGAGCAGCTGGTAGTTTCGAACTGCTGACCTTGCAGTTCACAGCCAGATTCGTAACCACTATGAAAGTTATAGGTGAAACATTTGTTACTCTTTCAGCCCAGCGTTTGCTTCCCCATCCTCTGGTTCAATACTTTGGAAAGTATTAATTTGGGAAGCCAACATTCCTCTCCCTCATAACATGAGCTTATAGAGTTAGGGGGACTCAGCATATGTTGTTCTCCTGGTCAGGCTTGCCTTGAAAACAGACTGGGAATGAGACTCTCTAGTGGGTATTCTGCTCCTCTGAACTAAATTTGGCTAGCCAGACGATGTTGGGCATACATTTTGGGATGGCAATTTATAGTGTCTTTGCAAAGTTATCTGCTATATATAACAAATGGAGTTGAGTTTTCACTTTTTATTTGTATGTACATTATTAGAATTCAATATGTGTCAGTTTCATTATTTGGAGGAAAAACTCATTTTGAGAAAAAGAAATCAAAGCAAAATAAAAAACTATATATGATGCTGTGAGTAACTTATTCATTGTTCTTTCTCACTGTGCAGCATAGGAAATTGCTACCTAACAAGTACTTTTTGCTAAACTGTATAGCCAGTATTTACCAGCAAGACTGCAATTTAAAAAAAAAAAAAAAAAAAAAAGAGTCTATTTGTAAAAAAGTCATTGACTTTCAAGGCTGGTCACAGATGGCTGATTATTTGATCCTCCAGATCAGTTCATGTGTTTAGGGATCAAATACTGAAGGTTAAGAAAACTCTCTCAGCGTTATGATTAGGTGCAATGAAATAAGCCAATAACAATATTATCATTTGTTTGGGATTTTCAAAACAAATTCCTCAGTATCCTTGCTTGATGAGATGAGTCTGTCAGATATGACTCTTTCCATTTGAAAATGTCACAGAAGTCAAATGATTGACAGAAAATTAACCAACAGATTCATTATGTGGTCAAAACTAGTGGATCCTCAACCTACAGATAGACTGGAAACAAAACTTCCCAAGAAACATTCTCCTAAAATATGATAGTAGGTTACCTAGTGTGTCTTCTACCTGGTACTGTTACAAGTACTTATGAAATATCAACACATTAAATAGCCACACCAACTCCAGGATTTCAATGATTGTATTTTCCTATGGGAAAGTGGATACACTCAGAAGTTAAGGAATTTTCCCAAGGACACACAGCTACATGTCACTGAACTGGAAGCCGGACAATGAAGTTCAAAACCAAAGCTGTCCTCTGGCTCACTCCCAGGAGACACAAAAGTAAATTGTCTTTTGAAGAAAGCACCCCCAAATTAAGGAGTAAGGTTTTCCGTAGATGATAGTCAACCAAATATGATCTAATGATTTAAATTATTAAACACAGAGGGACAAAAGCTACCATGAATGAGCATTATTACAAACAAATTCAAATATTATAATTATCAACTGTTGTTGTTGTTAAGTGCTGGTGGGCAATTCTGACTCATAGTGACCCCTTATAGAGTTTCTGAGGAGGGGTTGGTGAGTTTGAACTGCCAACCTTACAGTTCAAACCAACCTTTCAGTCCAGTGCTTACTCTGCAGCCCCACACCAGGAATCAACTATAGAATATAAAATAGTTCTGGAAGAGAGGTTTCAAAATAAAGTTATTGTTGTTAAGAGTCATCCAGTTAATTCTGACTCCTAATGACCCTGTGTAGGCTTTCCAAGGAGCAGCTGGTGAGTTTGAACTGCTGACCTTGTGCTTCATAGTCCGGTGCTGATTCTACAGTGCCATACCAGGAGTCCAAAAATAAAGTAAGAGGCTGGAATTTTCAAAGTACCAAATGTTCAAAAACGGCTAGCTGCCCTTCTTCCTTATAATCTCCACTCCCCACTCGCTCCCCACCACAAAATAGAGACTAGTGATCAGTTCCATTTTTTAAAAATCTACAAATTAGAACAATCCAAACAAAAACCCATTGCCAACAAGTCGATTATGACTCATAGGGACCCTATAGAAGAGAGTCCAACTGCTCCTTAGGGTTTCTGAGGCTGTGAGACTTTACAGGCACAGACGGCCTCCTCTTTTTCCTGTCCAGTGGCTGGTCCTTATGGTTTAAGGCCCAATGTTTATCCCTCAGAGCTGCCAGGAATCCTTCATTAGGACTATGTGTTGGTGGTTCCAACTCATAGCGACCCTGTATAGCGTTTCTGAGGCTGTAATCTTTACCAGAGCAGAAGGCCGCATCTTTCTCCTACGGACCGGCTGGTAGTTTCGAACTGCTGATCTTGAGTTTCGCAGCCAGACTCCTAACCCCTACACTACCAGAGCTCCTTAATATGACTATTGTTGTTGTTGTTGTAGTTAGGTGCCAACGAGTCGGTACTGACCCATAGCGACCTTATGCACAGCAGAATGAAACACTGCCCGATCCTGGGCCAACTTCACTACTGTTGCCACGCTTGATTCCGTTGATGTTGCCAGTTGGCCAAATCATCTCGTTGGGGTTCATCCTCTTTCTCTGACCCTCCACTTTACCAAACATGATATCTGTCTTCAGCAACTGGTCCCTCCTGACAATATGTCCAAAGTATCAGAGACGAAGTTTGGCCATCTTGGCATCCAAGGAGCACTCTGGCTGTACTTCTTCCAAAATGGATCTATTGGTTATTTTGGCAGCCCATGGCACTTGCAATATTCTCCTCCAACACTGTACCTCAAAGGCATCAATTCTTCTATGGTCTTCCTTATTCACTGTCCAGCTTTCACATGCATATGAGGTTATTGAAAATACCATGGCTTGGGTCAGGCGCACCTTATTCCCCAAGGTGACATTTTTGCTCTTCAACACTTTAAAAAGGTCTTGTGCAGCAGATTTGCCAAATACAATATGTCATTTGATTTCTTAACTGCTGCTTCCATGAGTGTTGATAGTTGATCCAAGAAGAATGAAGTCCTTGACAACTTCAATCTTTTCTCCATTGATAAGAATGGTGTTTATTGGTCCAGTGTTGAGGATTTTTGTTTTCTTTACATTGAGATGCAATCCATACCAAAGGCTGTGCTCTTTGATCTTCATCAATAAATGTTTTAAGTCCTCTTCACTTTAAGCAAGCAAGGTTGTATCATCTGCACATCACAGGTTGTTAATGAGTCTTCCTCCAATCCTGATACCATGTTTTTCTTCATAGAACCCAGCTTCTCGGATTATTTGCTCAGCATACAGGTTGAATAAGTATGGTGAAAAACTACAACCTTGTTGCACACCTTTCTTAATTTTAAACCATCCAGTGTTCCCATGTTATAAGAAATGAAAACTACATATATTCAGTTTAGAACTTTAGTGGACTGATTAAAAAACAAATCAGGCAAAATTCAACAGAGGGGGTTTATTATTTGAAAAATCCTGAAATTAAAACTAGAATACAGCACAAAACACTGGGAGATGCAATATCACAAACAGGCTAAGTTGCATGGAATATCGAATAGGATGGTATAATAATGCATACTGTATTGTTACTGAGGAACAGCAATACAAGAGAATACCTTTAAAGTAGCCACAAAAAAAGCCTTAATATCTACAAAAGAAGTGCAACTGGACTAAGAGTAAACTAGACTTCTCAGCAATAGAAATAAAAGAGAATTCGCAAAATAACCTCAAAGTAGTAATAAAAAACAAATGTGGGCTAGAATTGTGCATGCAGCAAACTCTTTTTCAAGAGTATAAAATATAGGCAGCCGTGGGGCAGGCTTGCAGGGTATACCCTTTGGTTGTTTGATGATGCATGGAGGGGATTGTAATCATTGCAATGAAACGAAATACGATAGGAGGAATGTAAAGCTAGTATTTTTTCATGTAAACTATCACATAATTCACAGTAAAAACTTTAAAAAAGTAGTATGAAATATAAAAATTGGTTGCTGTAATCCAAATTCCTACTCAATAGTGGGAAAACATAAACTAATTCTTAAAGTACCAGCAGGTGTCGCTAGAGTTATTCTTAAAGGATGCACTTCAGCCAGGAAGAAAATTTATTTCCAAAGGAAAATTTGAGATTAAAACAAAACCAAACTAAACAAAACAAAAAGCATTATGTATATAGAAGAATAATAAAAAATAGTTAGCTAATGGGTTACAACCAAGTACCAAAAAACACAACAAAAAAAATCACATCACTTAGGGAAGGGTGCCAATTTTAGAGTGATCCTAGGTTATTGAATTCAGAATGTCAGTTAAAATTCAGATATTAAAATATTCATGCCCCAAATTGCAGGGTAAACATTAAGGGGCTAGGAGTAAAGTATCTGATTTCTGGACTAGAGGAAGAACAAACACAGGTTAAGAAAAAAAAAAAAAAAAAAAAGTAGAAAATTATCAATGCACACAGAAGATAAAGAAGAAAGAAAAAGATTTTTAAAAGCCACAAAAATAGCACAACGTAACTGAAATAAGTATATACAAATGTATTAGTTATCAGAACAAATATCCCACTGCAGTTAAGTCTATTCTGACTCATAAATACCTCATATAACAGATATAATAGTACTACCCGATAGTTTTATAGGGTTTCCAAGTATGTAGACTTCATAAAACCAGACTGCTACATCTTTCTCCCAGAAAGTGGCTAGTGCGTTCAGACTGCCATCCTTCTGACTGAGTTCTTAACCTCTCCTCACCAGGGAGCCATACAATCAATATTTTTACTAGTTTTGACTGAAGATTATCAGACAACCAAAATGCCCATCAATTGAAGAATGGATAAACAAACTGTGGTACATACACACAATGGAATACTGTGCTACCTTGAAGAACAACAAGGAAGCTTCAAGCCACCGCATAACATGGATGAACCTTGAGAACATTATGCTGAGTGAAATTAATCAGTCACAAAAGGAGAAATATTGTAAAAGAGTAAGAAAACGAACCCACACTAAAAGGGGGGAATATATATATATATGTTTGCTGATTCCCAGGATGTATGGAATGAGAGGATGGGAGGGAGGGAGGGGAAGATGGAGCACAGGGTAGCTTGGGTAGGCGGGCATGCAATGAACAAGAAGAGGGATGGGAATGTAAGAACACGGCTGATGGGAGAATAGTTCAGTTAGGCAGGTTTGCATAGACTAAGTGGGACAGAAGTAAATGATATATGCATAACCTTGGAACAACAGGGCTCCAGAATACAGGGATTGAGGGACAGTTTGAAGGGGTAAAAGAGGGGAATAGTGTTAAGATGCTTGGCTGTCTTTTGAATCTTGGTTTCCTTTGCCTACCATGAGTAAAATAGACACTTGAGGGGGAGAAAGGAATAGCCAGAATCATCACTACAGAAACTTGTAAGTCCATCTTCAGCCTATAACAGATTGGAATACCTTAAAGGGAGCAAGAAGTTGCCCAGTGAAAGAGGCTTCCTGTGGAGCCTTTACATTGCACAAGATCATACGTGGAATCAGAACCCTATCCAGAACTGACTGACATAGGAAATTTCCACTGGAAAGGATGAGTAGACCAGCCTGGAGCGGCTAGCAGAACAGAAGATACTTCATGAAAGAAAGACCGGCAGGAAAAACCTGACACAATAATGGCAGTCGGATTGATTACTACAAGAACAAGTAAGCTGTTCACCTGGGAGGCATCAAGGCAAGTAGTCAGGACCCCTCAGAGCAAATCCTATTCTAAGACAGACTCAAGGGGAATACATGAGCAGGCATGTAGTCTGGCTGGCTGGCGACCACGTTGGTCACTGATAAGGGAAGAAGGGAAAAAACATCAATGAAGTTGCAAGCTAAGCCTGACCACATTCAATAGACCCCCATGGGACCGGGTGGAGACCTGGATGTCCAGCAGTATGGCAAAACCCGGGGACTCCTGGGCCCAGAGGCAGTGACATGGCCACAGAGGACAAGAGTGGAGAGTGAAGCACCCAGCTGATATGAAGTGAGGGGAGATGCACAAAAACACTCATACTTACAAACAGTAACCACAGGACCTGGCTTCAATGGCTGGATAATCAGAACTCAACTAGAAGAAGAAAGAAGAGGGGAAAGAAAAAAAAAAAAAAGAATAACCTGCTACAATTTGATGAACTTTACCTATACTTATGGATGTAATAGCTCAAAAAAGGGAACAAATGTTTATTGCAAGGATCACTCCCACCTCCTTGATAGGGTTGATAGGGATGGGCAACATAGACATTCGCTACCTAAAATGGGGGAGAAGGCTCTAAAGGCAAGAAATGATGGGCTTACAAGCTTTCAAGAGGGAGCCTAGTTCCAGATGGGATGGGGGAAGGTAGAATCACCACTGAATAATTTCCAATTCGTTGGGACTGGGCTGGCAAAAGGAAATGGGGATAAGACTCTAGTGTTACAATAGTGAATAATTGTCATCAGGACTGACTGTGAGGCTAGGAAATATAGAGGTAGATGTTTTTTGACAAAAGGGGGAGAGTGATTGATTATGCAGCCCAGGATCGGCAGTCCCTGGGACCATCAGTGAGAAGAGCGGAGAGCAGGAACCTACCCAGAGATGCCGTGCAGGGATGGAGACAGAGAAGATGACGTGGACAGATGGAGCAGCTGGGGACACTGGACTCATGACGGGAGAAGGGCTGTGTGCTGGTGGCTGGGGGGTGTACCCTTTGGAGTTATTTGATGATGCATGGAGAGGATGTGGTCATTGCAATGAAACGAAATACGATATGATGAGTAGAAAGCTGATGTTCTCCCACGTAAACCTCACATTAAAAACTTAAAAAAAAAAAAGTTTATCAACTAATAAAAAAAAAAAAAAAGAGTTTAAAACAGTACATTGATAGATAACTGCCAGAAGCTACAGCTTGATTCAGAAGAGGACATGGAACTAGGGATATAATTGCTGATGTCAGATGGATCTTGGCTGAAAGCAGAGAATAACAAAAAAATGTTTACTTGTGCTTTATTGACCATGCAATGGCATTCTATTATGTTGATCATACCAAACCATGGAAAACATTGAGAAGAATGGATATTCCAGAGCATTTAATTGTGCTCACGAGGAACCTGTACATAGACCAAGAGGTGGTCATTAGAAAAGAACAAGTGATACTGAGCAATTTCAAATCAGGAATGTGTGTGCCAGGTTGTATCCTTTCACAATTCTTATTCAATCTGTATGTTGTTGTGCTGTTAAGTTGGTTCTGACCCATAGTGACCCTGTGTAGGGTTCTCTAGGAGTGGCTGGGGAGCTTCAACTGCCTACTTTGTGGTGCAAACCAACTTTGCAGCCCAGTGCATTAACCCACAATGCCACACCAGGATACTGAGCAAATAATCTGAGAAGTTGGATTATATGGAAAATAAACATGGCATCAGAATTGGATGAAGACTCATTAACAACTCATGATTTGCTGATAATGCAACCTTGCTTGATAAAAGCGAAGATTTGAAATACCAATTGATAAAGATCAAAGACAATATGAACTGTGCTTCAATGCTAAGGAAATAAAAATCCTGCTAACTCAACTAATAAGTAACATCACGGTAAATGGAGAAAAGATTGAAGTTGTCGAAGACTTCATTTCACTTGGATCTACAATCAACACTCATGGAAGCAGCCATCAAGAAATCAAACTATGTATTGTATTAGGCAAATCTGCTGCACAAGACCTCTTTAAAGTGTTCAAGATTAAAGATATCAGTTTGAAGACTTAGGTACGTCTGACCAAGCCATGGTATTTTCAATAGCTTCATAGACATATGAAAGTTGGGTAGAATAAGAAGACCATAGGATAACGGCTGTATTTGAGTTATGGTGTTGGAGGAGAATATTAAAAGTGTTATGGGCTGCCAGAAAACAGACAAATCTGTGTTGGAAGAAAAACTGCTAGAATGCTCCTTGGAAGCCAAGATGATGAGACTTCTTCCCTCATACTCTGGACATGTTATCAGGAGGGACCACTCTCTGAAGAAGAGCACCATGCTTGGTAAAATGGAGGATCAGGGTAAAAGAGGAAGACCCCCAATGATATGAATTGAAACTGGTAGAAGCAATGTGCTCAAGGGTAACAATTGTGAGGATGGTGCAGAACTGGGTAGTGTTTCATTCTGTTGTGCATAGTGTTGGTATGAGTTGTAGTCAACTTGATGGTATTTAACAACAACAAAACAGTATGAGATAGATACTATTGTATTTACTATGGGATAAGCACTGAACCAAAAGGTTTCAGTTCAAATCTATCAGCCACTTCTCAGAAACCCTATACAGAGTCGCTATGACTCGAAAGCACTTAAAAACAATGACTACATAGATGCTTAAATTGAGACATAGAAAACACAGTTGAAAAGCCTAAGTTTTCTAGCCTTTTGTGACACAGCTAGTGGGCGAAATTGAAAATTAAAAGCAGGTTGTGTAGTGGTTAAGCACTCAGCTGCTAACTGAAAAGTCAATAGTTTGAATATAACAGCCATTCCACTGAATAAAATTGTGGCAGTCTGCTTCTATAGAGACTACAGCTTTGGAAACCATATGGGACAGTTCTACTCACTCCTATGTTGTTGTTGTCAGGTGCCATCAAGTCGGAACTGACTCATAGCGACCCCATGCACAGCAGAACGAAACAATGTCCGATCCTGGGCCAACCTCACTACCACTGCCACACTTGAGTCCATCAATGATGCCACCTGGACAATCCATCTCGTTAGGGGTCTTCCTCTTTTCCTCTGACCCTCCACCTTACCCAGCATGACATCCTTCTCCAGAGACTGTTTCCTCCGGACAATATGTCCAAAGTATGAGAGACGAAGCTTAGCCATCCTGGCCTCCAAGGAGCACTCTGGCTGCACTTCTTCCAACACAGATCTGTGTTCTTTTGACAGTCCAAGGCACGTTCAGTATTCTCCTCCAACACCACAACTCAAAGGCATCAATTCTTCAACTATCTTCCTTATTCACTGTCCAGCTTTCGCATCCATATGAGGCTATTGAAAACACCATGGCCTGGGTCAGGCGCACCTTAGTCCTCAAGCTGACATCTCTGCTCTTCAATACTTTAAAAAGTTCCTGTGCAGCAGGAACTCCTATGGGGTCTTATAAGCCAGAATCAACTCAGTGTCAATGCTTTTGGCTTTGCATTTTTTTAGTTTCATTTGTTTTTATTCTGTTCTTGAGCCTGTGTTCTTAACTGCTATATTGTTTTCCCAGCTAACCACACACCCAATAATTAAAGAACACAACATGTATATATCATATACGTACTGGGTTACAAAGCCATGTTTACCATATTTCAAATAATAGGTGCCAGACAACACATGTTGTTTGACTATAAAGACAAATTAATTGAGCAATACATAACAAAAGTAGTAACCATATAAATAAATAAATAAAATCACATACAAATATGCAGTTCAAATTCTCTAAGTGACTGCAAGAAAATACCTGGTGATGTGCTTCCTGGAAGAAGTACTACAGCCTTATGGCGCAGTTCTACTATGCCCATGGTCACTATGAGTTAAACACCAACTTGGTAGAATTTAACAGCAACACCATCAAAGTTTTGAGATGCAGTGAATACAGCATTTCAAGAGATAGTCATTCTGGCTGTGCTTCTTCCAACACAAATTTGTTTGTTCTTCTTGAGATTTTTAATAATTTTTTCTAATGCTGTAACTCAAATGCATCAAATCTTCTACGGTCTTCCTCATTCTTTGTCCAACTTTCACATTCATGTGAAAATACTATGGTTTATTAAAGCACACATTAGTCCTCAAATTAATATCTTTGCTCTTCAACACTTAAAAGATGTCTTTTGCAGCAGATTTGCATAATGCAATATGCCTTTTGGTTTTCTGAGTGCTGCTTCCATGAGAGTTGATTGTGGATCCAAGTGAAATGAAATCTTTGACAACTTCAATCATTTCTCCATTGATCATGATGTTATTTATTGGTTGAATTGTGAGGCTGTTTTTATGTTCTTTATGTTGAGTTCCATCCATTCTTTGACCTTCACCAGTAAATATTTTAAGCCCTATTTACTTCCAGCAAGAAAATTTGTATAATCTGTATATCACAGGTTGTTAATAAGTCTTCCTCTAAATCCTGATATCATGTTCTTTTACATGTACTCCAGTTTCTTGGAATATCTGCTTAGTATATAGATTGAATAAATATGGTGAAAGGATAAAATTCTGATGCATACCTTTCTGATTTTGAACCATGCAGTATTTCATTGTTTTGTTTGAACAATTCAAATACATCGATTCTCCTTTGTTCCTCATTTTCCAGTTTTCCCATGTATATAAGGTGATTGAAAACTTTGTTGTTTGATGTTTTTGTGGTTTGAGTAATGTGTACCTTATTACTCAAAGTGCCTTGACAATTTAAAGAAGTCTTTTGAAGCAAACTTAGTCTATGTACAGATTCCTCATGAGTGCAATGAAATGTTCTGGAATACCCATTCTTTGCAAAGTTATCTATAGTTTTTTATGATCCACACAGTTGAAGGTCTTGGCATAGTCAATAAACAATAATAAGCGTCTTTCTGGTACACTCTGTTTTCAGCCAAGATCCATCTTAAGTCAGCAATGATATCCCCAGTTCCATATCCTCTTCTGAATTCAGTTGGGATTTCTTGAAGTTCTCTGTAGATGTATTGTTGCAACTGTTGTTTATCTTCAGCAAAATTTTATTTGCATGTGATATTAATGATAATATTCCATGATTTATGCATTATGTTGGGTCACCTTTCTTTGAAATGACCACAAATATGGATCTCTTCTAATACGCAGGCCAGGTCTTCCAAATTTCTTGGCATAGATGAGTGAATACCTCCAGTGCTGCATTGATTTTTTAGAAAACGATTACAATTTGCTTTCCATCAATTTCTGAAGCCTTGTTTCTCATCAATACCTTCAGGACAGCTTGGACTTCTTCCTTAAGCACTATCGGGTTTTGATCACATGCTGCCTTTTGAAATGGTGGAACATCAACTATTTCTTTTTAGTACAGACTCTGTATGTTTCTTCACTCTTCTTTGATACTTTGTGCATCATTCAATATTTTGCACATTGTTGTTGTTGTTATTAGGTGCCATCAAGTAGGTACCAACTCATATCCACCTTATGCACAGCAGAACGAAACACTGCCCGATCCTGGGCCAACCTTACTACTGTTGCCTCGCTTGAGTCCATCAATGATGCCACTTGGCCAATCCATCTCATTGGGGGTCTTACTCTTTTTCTCTGACCCTCCACCTTACCAAACATGATATCCTTCTCCAGTGACTGGTCCCTCCTGACAATATGTCCAAAGTATGAGAAACCAAGTTTGGCCACCCTGTCCTCCAAGTAGCACACTGGCTGCACTTCTTCCAACACAGATCTGTTTGTTCTTTTGGCAGCCCATGGTACTTTCAATATTCTCCTCCAACACCTAACTCAAAAGCATCAATTCCTCTACAGTCTTCCTTATTTAATGTCCAGCTTTCACATGCATATGAGGTTATTGAAAATACCATGGCTTGGATCAAGCTGACATCTTTGCTCTTCAACACTTTAAAAATGTCTTGTGCAGCAGATTTGCCCAATGCAATACGTCGTCTGAACTCTTGACTACTGCTTCCGCGAGTGTTGATAGTTGATCCAAGAAGAATGAAGTCCTTGACAACTTTAATCTTTTCTCCATTGATAAGAATGTTTTTTATTGGTCCAGTGGTGAGGATTTTTGTTTTCTTTACATTGAGATGCAATCCATACTGAAGGCTGTGCTCTTTGATCTTCATCAGTAAATATTTTAAGTCCTCTTCATTTTCAGCAAGCAAGGTTATATCACCTGCATATCGTAAGTTGTTAATGAGTCTTCTTCCAATCCTGATGCCACGTTTTTCTTCATATCCTTCAATATTGCAACCTAAGGCTTGAGATTTTTCTTCATTCAGCTTGAGAAATTCTGAGCATGTTCTTACCTTTTGTTTTTTTAGCTCCACATCTCTGTACTTCTCAATATAATTCTTTAATTTGTCTTCTGGAGCTGGCCTTTGGAATTTTCTGTTCCACTCTTTTATTCATTGGCTCTAGTTTTCTACATTCAATAGTACATTTCAGAGTATCTTCTGACATCCATTTTGGTCTTTTCTTTCTTTTCTGTCTTTTGACCCTTTGCTATCACAGACAGCTGTTCTTCAAGATAGATCTTAAGATGTTCCTTTTGATGATGAAAACACCTCCATTCCTCTTCAATTTGATGTTCCCAGCATAGTGACCAATATCAGTCCATTTTAGCTCACTAATGATTTGGTTGTTGATCTTTATGTGTTCCATTTCCATTTTTTGACAACTTCCAGTTTTCCTAGATTCATACTTTCCACATTCCTATTATTAATGGATGTTTGCAACTGTTTCTTTTAATTTTGAGTTGTATCCCATTAGCAAACGAAGGTCCAGAAAGCTTTGCTCCATTCATGTCATGGTCAACTCTAATTTGAGAAGGCAACTTCTCCTCAATTGTATTTTTAGTGCCTTCTAATGTGAGGGGCTGAAGTCCCAACACTAGATCTGACAATGTTCTGCTGTTATTAATAATGTTTTCATCTTCTGGCCACTGCATCTGATAGTGCTCCTCTGTTATTCATAAGGTTTTCAATGACTAAACCATTCGCAAGTAGTCCACCTCTTCTTCCTCATCTGCATCTGTCTGCAAGTTCTGCTGAAACATGCCCACCATGGATGGCCCTGCTGTTATTTAAAAGTCCAGTAGCATAGCTTCCAGCACCATAGCCACATGGAAGCCACCACAGTATGCCAACTGAAAGATGAGTGGTGGTACCTTAATATACTCTGATGTACTTAGTATTGGGCATAATTAGTTTTTGAAGTTTTCAAGGTCATTCTAATGTATGCTGTTATTGCTTTTTGTGCTGCAGAATTGCTTCCAACTCATAGCAAACCTGGATAGGCTTTCTGAGGAATAGCCGGTGGGTTCAAACTGCCAACCTTGTGCTTTGGGTCCAATGTATATCCTACAGTGCAAAACCAGTACTCCATTGAAATGTATGTTGTTGTTGCTGTTAAGTGCTGTCAAGCTGGTTCCAACCCATACTGATCCTGTATAGGGTTTCTGCAGAGCAACTGGTGAGACTGAACTGCCTATCTTGCTCTTCAAACTGACTTTGCAGTCCAGCACATTAACCCACAGCGGTGTAGTAGGCCTCCATTCTAATGTATGTTGTTGTTGTTAAGTGCTGTCAAGTTGATTTCAACCCTTAGTGACCCTATATAGGGTTTCCAAGGAGCAGCTGATGAGCTTGAACCACCGATCTTGCAGTTCAAATGACTTTTCAGTCTGATGCATTAGCCCACAGCGCCACACCAGGCCTCCATTCTAAAGCATAGCACAGGCTAATGTGACAATAGAGTAATAAATGGAATAACCAGGGTAGCTTTTGACTGCTTGGAATGGAAGAACCCTTGCTGCCAAGTTACATCAAGTTATGATACAAGTAAGAATAAACTTTTATTGTGAACACACCTTTGAGCCTTTGGAGTTACATGATAAAGACATTTAAGTTCTTGACTAATACATTAATTGATAATAAAAGTAACACTCTTATCACAAAAATTAAATATTTGTCTTTGGCTTATGGTTGGTCAGCTAGGAACTTGATATTAGAGGCAGGGTCAATGAGGGAACATGTTATGTAATAAAAAGCAGTTGGTAAAATAGTCATCTACAATAATGTGTAAGGAAAACCATTTGGTTGAAGATCAGTGGTTTTAAGGGGAGTAGTCAGAAAGAAACTGAGTATTTGTGGCTTCATTTGACTGATATTGGCATGATACAACAAGAAAGAGATGAACTCTGTAAAGAACTTGCCAGTTTGGAAGCACAACAGAAAAATGATCAGAAAGAGTTAAAAAAAATGTGAGGTACTGAAAGAATTAGAAAAGCCCACTGATTCTAGATCTCAAAAAATAAAAGATATCAAGGAAACAAATCTTAGTAGTAGGAGTCGAGTAAATGTTCTCAGTTTTTAAAATGAATAAGTGGTTCAGCCTTTCAGTTAAAATCATTTTGAAATAGCCAAGCTCAAGATTGTTGCCATTAATTGAAGAGGAGTTATATGGTAGGTAGATGGGTCAGGTGGGACACAGCTTTGTGGGTGGCCACTGGTACAGGCAGCTCATTGGAATCAAATAAGTTATAAACCCACCATGTTTTAAAAGGAACAGTATTGCAGTCTCATCTGAAACCCTGTGACCATTTGGCAAGCTTTAAAACCAACTTTGGACTGGAAACAAGCTCCAAAGCATGAGTGGACCTCAACCCAAAACCAAAAACCCGTTGCCAGTGAGTCAATTTCAAATCATATCAACCCTTATAAAACAGAATAGAGAATAGAACTGACCCAAGGGGTTCTAAGGCTATAATCTTTATGTAAGTAAAGTAAACTGCCACATCTTTCTCCCATGGAGTGGCTGGTGGGTTTGAACCACCAGTCTTTTGGACATATTCCTCTATACTCATACAAGCTCAG
>NW_006408599.1:10443597-10487040 GCF_000296735.1 Chrysochloris asiatica | reverse complement strand
AGAGAGAGAGAGAGAGAGAGAGAGAGAGAGAGAGAGGATATAAACTTTAATTCTTTTCAGTTTTGTCTAGTCCTGGAGAATGAGGTCAGTCAGAAATGAGAAATGGCCTATATCCTTGTTTCCCATATCCCTTAATCTGTAGGGGAGCAAATACAAGCTACATGTGGTATGTTATTTAGGTTGATATTAGGTGCCATGAAGTCATTTCTGACTCATAGTGACCCTATGTACAACACAATGCCATACTGCCCAATCCTGCATCATCCTCAGAATCATTGCTCTGTTTGAGCCCTTTGTTGGAACCACCGTGTCAATCCATTTCAATGAACATGAGGTCTTTCTCCAGTGACTGGTTCCTCTTGATAATATGACCAAAGTATGTGAGACAAAGTATTACCATCCTCACTTCTGAGCAACATTATGTCTGTACTTCTTCCAAGACAAATTTATTTGCTCCTCTGGCAGTTCATGGTATTATTCAGGTTATTGCAGTAACAAATACCTGGAAAATCTCACTGACAACATGGCAGAGTTTATTTCTTGCTCACACTACCATCATGGATTGACATACTCTGCTCTTCATAGTTCATGTAAGCACACAAGCTGATAGAGGCTTTGTCCTGATATGTCCTACCAAGCAAGCATCGTTGGTAAGCATTACATTGGACCACAGAAGAATCGGAGATTCTCTGTGATCCTCACTCGAACCAGCTTTAAAGTGGAGCTTAATGTTTGATACAGCAGGAAAAAGAACACTAAATTAGCAGTTCTTAAATTGTGTTTAAAGGAGTTTTTATGTCACTGATTAGAATTATTTAATTTTTCAAGTTGTCTTCCCTTGTCTTATATTTTACTCAGCACATCTTGATAAATACCAGATGAAAAGTAACTTCAATATGCTCTGGTGTTGTTGGCATCATTGTGTTCCTTTGAGAGTTATCTGGAAGATCACACCAGACTTGCATAGGTCAAAAAATTCTATTTTTATCTGTTTGGGTTTTCAATTCTGAAATGTGATCACAGGCATCTTCATTTTTTGAAGGAAAACAACCACTAGAGGGAAGCAACCACCAGACTGTGTATCTTGAGCATTTGGATAATTAAATCTCTCTTGGCATGTGTCTAATGGTTTGAGCAAAATACCTATTTCTATCCGGGTTTTTGGGGTCAAGGTACCTGACTAGAGTCAAGCTGTTTCACTGACTTTAAGCAAATCACTTTCAGACTGACTGTGTCTCAGTCCCTTTAGGCACAAGGCACAGCTTTCAGAAACAGGAGTGACTTCGTTGTTTCTTTTCCTTACCTTTCCCTTGCAAGGTTCCTTCATCTCCACTTTTTTAACCTATCTGTGTAACATCAGTGTCTCAAGCAGTGGAAAGCTGATCTTCTCTCCATCCAGCTAGCTTAACCCCAACATTCTTGAGAAACAGCACTCTTCTCTGAGCTGGAAGGGATTTGGAGACAATTGTTGTTGTTATTGTTAAGTGCTATCTAGTTGCTTCTGACTCATAAAAACCCTATACAGGGTTTCTCAGGAGTGGCTGGTACGCTGCCAACTTTGCAGTTCAAACCCACCTTGTGGTCCAACACTTATCCTACAGTGCTGGTGTTTATTAGTTCTCCATACAATGAACTTTTCTAAATTCATACAGATTAATTCTGTAAAACAATCTCAACACCAACGCCATATTGCTTTCATTTTCACTGGTCAAGAAATCGAGCTTCAGTGACTTGCCCAAGTGCACATATATTTTAGAACCAAAGTGTATCTGTCCTGGTTTCAGACAGGATTGTTTCCTTGCATTAATGTCTTTCAATCTAGTATAGATGTTGTTATTGCTGTAAAAATCAAACTATCAATCCCAACAAGTCTAGTTGGTTCCAACTCACGCAATCTGACGTGTTTCAGGTTAGAATTACAGCATAGGGTTTTCAATGGCTGTAATCTTACAGAAATGGATTGCCAAACCTTTCTTCTGCAGCACCTCTGAGTGGACTCAAACAGCTAATCTTCTATTATAAATTGAGGGTCCCCACCCCACTGCCATCAAGTAGATTCCAACTCATTGCAACCCTTGATAGATTTTCTGAGACTGTAAATCTTTACAGGAACACACAGCCTCTTCTTTCTCCTGAAAAGTCACTGGTAGATTCGAATTGCTGATCTTGGGGTTGTTGTTGTTGTTAAGTGCTGTCAAGTCTATTCCAACCCATAGCAACCCTGTATAGGGTTTCCAAGGAGCAGTTGGTAAGCTTGAACTGCCAACGTTGCAGTTCAAAAGGCTTTGCAGTCTGGAGCATTAGCCCACAGCGCCACACCAGGCCTACGAGTTAGCAGGCCAATATCCACCCCACAGCACCACCAGGGCTCCTTAGTTGAGGGTTAAGGAACACATTTCAATGTTCCCCCCTTTTGTTTCCAGTATGTGAACAAACTGCAAATACCCACAAGATGGTGCCGCCATCCTAACTTTAGATAGTTTTTGTTTCCATCTCCTGAGTGAATTAAAAATTTACGTTCTACATCGACAGACCTAAATCTTGACATAAATCCCAGCTTGTGAGAATCATATACTTGCAAAGATTTTTTTGAAAGGATTCATGGTGAACCCTAGAGGCATAGTTGTGTTACTTAAAAATGCAGACCAGAATTCTATAAATTCATCAGCTGAGGCCCTTCTATGGCCATGAGTGATCTCAAAGTGCTGTGAGTCGGTTGCAGTGTGTTGAAAATTATTCGTAGCTTTTTTCTCTGAGTGCACAGATCGATGGGCTTGCAAGAACCCACCAGCAATCTACGACATCTGCTTACTGTTGGGAAAGCAGACACAGACCATAGGCTAGGCTCATAGCTGGTGTGAGGATGGAACTGTCCCTGCATTCCTTCCTTTATAGCCTATCACATAGCACAGCTTTGTAGGAATAATGATAACAACAATAGTAACTAAATCTCTGGATCATCATAGCAGGAAAAAGATGAATCTCTCTGCTCCCGTCAAGATTTACAGCCTCAAAGACCTGGGGGGTATGGGGGAAGGATTGCATGGAGGGGAGTGTAACCATGGCAATGAGACATATACTATAGAATGAATGTAAAACTAATGTTCTCCCATGTAAACTATCACATAATTCACAATAAAATATTTAAGAAAAAAAAAAATGATTTACAGTCTCAGAAACACTATGACGCAGTTCTGCTTTGTCCTGTAAGGTTGCGATTAGTTGGAATTATCTCAAAGGCAATGAGTGTATATTGTCTTATGGGGACCGTGATGGCTCAGTGGTAGAATTCTTATCTTCCATGGATTTGATTCCTGGCCAACGTAACTTATGTGCAATTACCACACATCTGTCAGTGGACGCTTGCATGTTTCTATGATGATGCCATAATAAGACGGTAAAGAAAACGTGGTCTGATGATCTACTTGCTGAAATCAATTAGTGAATATCCTATAAATCACAACATTTCCACCCACAACCGATTATGGGATTGGCGTGGGATCGATCAGGAAGCATTTCATTATGCTGTGTATGGGGGTCCGATGAGTTCGGGGCCAAAACTGAACGGCAGCGAATCATCTTTTATAGTTTACAAGGTGTGGCACTGTAGGATAAGCACTAGAACACAACGTTGGGTTGAACCTCAAGGTCGACAGTTCAAACTTGGAGCTCTGGTGGCGTAGTGGTTAGGAATTGGGCTGAGAACCGCAAGGTCAGAAGTTCGACACTACCAGCTGCCCCACGGGAGAAAGATGAGGTTTTCTGCTCCCGTAAAGATTCTACAGCCTCGGAAACCCTGTACAGGGTCGTTATGGGTCGGAGCCGACTCGACGGCACTTAACAACAACAAGGAAACACTTTACAGGGTGGCTATGAGTCAGAAGCGACTCCACAACACTTAACTATATCAGCAATAGATTTAAAAGCTATTCAATTAACCTGATTAGAATTATTTACTCCAGTTTACAGAGTTGAAATTGAGTCTCAAAAAATTTACATGAATTCCTAAGAGTCTACAAGATACTTGATTAGAATGTCAGAATTTGAACGCATGCGTTCTGATTATAAATATGTTCATACCTGTACATGAGATAAAATCTGTAGTTCATCCTGAGCAATAAATTCAGAGTGAGAATTCTCTTGTGACTTCTTTCCTATTCTGATTAGCTCTTAATTTTACCTTTCCCCAAAGTTCAGACCGCGGAAGAAAACAGCGCTCCCTCATTCCTTCCTCCCACTCTCTTTTTCTACTACCTAGCAGTAGATATCGTGGGAGGTACCGAGAGACGCAGTGTAGCCAATGTAGCTACAGAACACCAGAGCTGGAAGGGAACATTGGGATTATCTCATCCAACTACTCCTTGTATTTGCAAGGGAACCATGCCCAAGGAGAGAAAGAAATATTCCTATATGTCATGCCATTATCACCAATGACCCACTTTTCACTAAAGTCTATACCCTCATACCCATTAGTTTGCAAACTGTTCATGTCAGCTGCATTTATTTTCAAATAATATCTAATTTAAAATTTTCACTAATAGAATGCCCCAGCCTGTACACAGACCTGCATGATAACACTGGAAGGTTTTTTTTTTTTTTTGACTTTTTCAGAGATAAAATCTTTATGTCATAACTTTTTTACTTTAAGGTCTAAGGCAAAGCAAGTCCACTAGAAATCTGAGTTACAACTGGCCTTTCTATTTTCATTTGTCATTTATTCCCTATTTGTGTTCTACAAGCATCTAATATTGAATTATTACATGTATTACAGTTGCCTTTCCCCTTGGAGTATAATATCCTTGAGGACAAGGACTAAACCTTAGAAATCTTTGTAACTCCAGAGCTTTTGGGCAAAGAATAGATGATCAGTAATTAATTTCTAAATTGAATTACATTATACTGAAGTAGACTTATACTTCCCTGGAAGCAAATCTTCAGGATTTTAAATACAGATGAATATAGACAAAGATACCTAAAATAGGTATTTTAGGAATGCAATATGCCAATTCCTTTTGTTATTTGACCCTTAGGGTCCTTTCAGTCTCAGTGGTCAGATTAGGGTACCTGAATCCAAGATTAAGTTACACAGAATCTAGTAATTCAGTAAATATTCATTGAGCTGCTTCCATGTGGAAATGAAAGTCAAAACTTCTAAAGACTGCAAACTTCCAATGGACAGGAACAATCAGGGAACACCACTTGGAGGAGGATGAGTGGAGCCAGGTCTTGAACAGAGGGCTGAATTTAAAGAGGTAGAGCCAGAACGAAGGCTGCACGGTTTAGGCGTGACAGTGATAAGAAAGCCTGTCTGTGGTCATGCTCCATGGATAGTCTCATCACTTTCAGACATAGAAGAGGCTTTATGTCTGGCTCAACTTCTGGAGCAAGCATGTTTATTTTACCCTCCCAATCTTCTTCCATAAAGATTACAGCTCCTACGGAGCTCAGTTCTACTCTATAATACATGGAGTTATCATGAGTCCAAATTTTAGCTCAATGGCGTTGGGGTTGGTTTGCTTTTTGGGTTAGCTCAACCTTGTATTTTACAGTTGGGGAGACTGAAGTCCAGAGAGGGGAGGTGACTTGGCCACAGTCCCCAGCAAGTAAGTGACAGAATCGGGATGAGAGCCCAGGTCTCCTGACTTCGAAGTCCAGTGCTGTTTTCACCACATTCCTTGAATAATCCACTGTGCACCTGGCGATGCTTTTCTTTCAGATTCCAGCCACTATTTCGTTTTCTCTGCATGGCAGGCAGCCAACAGACTTGAACTTCTCCATGTTACCATTTTGCCCTCTGCAGAATGGGATATTAAAGTATTCACTTGGGGAAACATGTCACGGGGTTCCGTCAATAAATGTTTGTGAATTGCTCTGAGCTATTTGGGCCAGAGGGACTCCAGAAATGGGAGACCCCAGTGGCAGGGGTAGTGGTATCTGAGTCCTTTTTTTTTTTTGAGGTCTTGCCTTTACTCTGCAGAATTAAAGAGATGGTTTAAGTGATAAACTATTCCTTATGAGCTGTATTTGTGTTGAAAGCACAGCATGAGTTCCCTGCACGCTTCCTCTCACACAACCACAGCTATGCGCCAATCCTCCTGGGTTCAGAGATGGAACTTTGGTTAAACGCGTGGAATTTATTCTTAGTCCTTTTCTTAATTACGACTTTATTTTTATTTCTCTGCTATTCTCTCAGGGAGGGGTTAGAGAGGAGAGGAAAAGGAAGGAAAGAGGCAGGGAAATATGCTATAGATTTAAGGCTTTTTGTTTTGTTTTGTTTTGTGTTTTGTTTCTGAACGGCTCGCTGTCAGCAAAGTAAAGGGATTTAATGGATCTTGCAAGCCTCATTCCAGTGGAGCTGGAACTCAGTAGACACGTAATAAATACAATGAAAACAGAACTTGAGGTGAGGGGCCATCACTATTTGACTAATAAATCCCCTGGGCTAATAGAAAAAGACTGAGCCTTTTATTCATCGTTTAATTTAATAAACAAAGTGGACTGACTTTCAGGGTAAGCGAACTATGTAGTCATGCAGAGGATGTTCCAGCAAATTGCTCGTAATAACCAACCCCACAGCCCCTCCAGGCTAGTCATGCACTTTTCTCTTCTGTGTCCAATTTGGCATCTCAAAACACGGACAACCCTATTTGCTTCTCATGCTATGGCTCTTCTCTTGCTCCAAACACAGGTCAGAGGGTATCCCCGCCTGCCTATAACTGGGTCCCACATCTTCAATCTATCTCTAGCCCTCCATACCTAGAGTTCCCCCAAATTATTGAAGTTACTTGTATATGGGCACATCGTGAAGATCTATTCTCTTTCTCCTCTGCCTCCTCTTCTTCATCCTCCGCCTATGTCTTATTTTCCTTCTTCCCTCAGACCTCTTTTGCTATTCTCAATTTTGGAGTATCATTATGATCACTATGCTATATGCCATAGGATACTTTGTACTCTGAAAAGGGAAGGAGTAAAAGAAGATGAAGTTCCTTATAAATCCTGACCTTGTTTGGGGGCTGGTTATGGGGAATTGAGCAAACCCTGGAAACTACACAAGACTTCCTCATCTGAAATGGGGAAGAAATCATTCTTCTTCCACAGGCTTCTTACAAGGATAACCTGAGAGAATGCATGAAAATATCACAGTGCATTGTCTGGGACAGAGTGACCACTTGACAAATATAACTTTACATGTTCTCCTTTGACTTTGGGCTTGGATGGTGAGGACTGGGAGCTTTGTCTCATCCAACACGATTGTCGGGCTTGTTCATGTCCTGGGGGAGCTCCGAGTGGGCATCTCCCTAGGTTCTTCTATTGACTCATCCTCCTTGAACCCTCTTTATCTCATGAAACAATAAAACCATCTGATCAAAGAGGTGGTTAGCACGGTGTTTAAAAGGGCAGGTTAATGAGTAGGAGATAAGTGAGTTTGAACTCAGCTCAGTTGCTCCTCTGATTAGCTCTAAGACTACACAAATGACTAAAACTTTTATCTAAGCTCTAGTTTCTCCATTCACAACAAAGGATAATAACTACCTTGTGGATTCTGGCTGTGGTGCTGTAGGATAAATGTTGGACTGTTAATTGCAAGGTTGAAAGTTCAAATCAATCAGCTGCTCCTCATACAAGGTTGCTATGAGTCTGGACCTACTCAATGGCAGTTCATGACCACCACAACCAATAGTGCAGGCATACTTCTGGCCCAGCTAACATGCTTTCTGCTCCATGGAGCTTTCTCAATGCCACCCCATCCTGCCTGTCCACATTCAGAAAGAAGTCTGAGCTGCAGGAGCACTCTGTGTCCCTCTTTGGTGTCGCTAAGCATTATTTATCCAGTGTGATGCCAATGCATCTTTGTGATTCAATTTTCATGATCGTACTCGAGCTCCTTAAGGACACAGGCCATAATTTTGGCCTTTTACTGTATGTCAGCACAGGTTAATTTATTCAATGCTTATGAAGTAATTAGTTTAATGAGTGAAAGATGCACACGCCACAATGATCTCAGTATAGTCCCTTTCTGGACCACGTGTTTCTTTGTATAAGAAGTGCCTTACGTAATGAGATATGCTAAGCCTGAGGAAGTGATTTGATCTCTTCTGAATATCCAAAATCAAGTATGAAGCGTGATCATTGGCTTGTATCAGATTATGTTGCATTTTTAATGGCAAAAGTATAGGCTGAGGAAACAAAAGGGAGACTTGTTCATACTCTGAAGCAGCTAAGAAAATTGCCAAAGTAACCCAATGTTGTTGACTGCTATTAAACAACAGACTGAAAAGAAACACAACTACATCTCAAATGCCCAACAACTGAACGGGTAGAGCTGTTTCATTGTGTTGGCCATAAATAGCTTTTACAAAGTTAGAGTGCTTACTTGAACCCTACTTGAACTAGCTAGTGCATTCACGACTCAGAGAAGAATTTCTTAAAGACTTTGGGTTGCTCCCACTTCTTGTCATGGAATGAGCCAATTTTTATGTCTGTTTATTACTTTGTATCCCAGCTGGCGCTCAGAAGGATGGGGCTGTTGTGACCATGGAAAATAACATAAACGCACACAGACACCAAACTGAAGCCAGAGATTTTCTGGAGGTTTGGATAAACATTCAGTCTCGTAAATAAATACATTATCAGACCACACAAAGCACTTCCTACCCTGTCTCTTCTTCAGAAGCCACACTCCAAATTTCATCTATAATTCCCCTAGGTTCAAGCAATTGAAATTGATTACCTCCTGGGTGACCAACCTGAGCTACCTGCAAGTTCCAAGAATCCCAGTGGCCAAAGATGTGATCCCTTATTTCTTCTAAAGTGTTACAATTGTAGATGAAAAGACACAATGTTGTTGTTGTCGTTGTTGTTGTGTGCCGTGGAGTCGGTTCTGACTCATAGCGACCCTTACAGGGTTTCCGAGGCTGTCAATCTTTAAGGGAGCAGAAAGCCTCATCTTTCTCCTGCGGAACAGCTGGTAGTTTCGAACTGCTGACTTTGTGGTTCGCAGCCCGATTCGTAACCACTACGCTACCAGAGCTCACAATGCACACACTCAAATCAGTTAATTACAAATACAAGCCAGGATAAATACTAAGTTACATAGTAGGAAATGGATTATAAGGCAACAGGTCAGAGTACTAAGTCTACAATCAACTTGTTGAGTGGTCTTATACATGCCCTCATTTGACAAACACATAAATAAGCATGCAAACACTTATCTGGATCTTGTCCTGTGATAGGTATTGAAAATATTTTGAGCAAGTCATTTAATTTATATATTTTGAACAAGTCAGACACAGTTAATAAATGTACAATAGATTAGGTACTGTTCTAGTCTACAGCAAGGGACATGAAACTAACTGTCCCTGCCCTCTAAAGTCAGGTCCCTCATTAGTACATTGGTGTGTGTATGCGGCGGTGAAGGGGTAGCAGGTGGTCGTAGGTTTATTGGTCTGTAATGCCCCTTCTCCCAAGAATATGTTAAGTGGCAGATTGGAGGATTTTGTGGTTCATTTGCTAAGAATCATGTCAAGAAGATGGATAGCTAGCCATTTTTTAAAAAATGGAATAAACCACTGGACTTTGGCTAGCAGACTTTTGGATGGGAATTCTCTTGAGAGCCTCAAAGTACAGCATTTACATGCCTACATGTTCCTTTAAGAAAGCAAGTCAGTCTGAGTCATCCTTTACACATGTCTTGTCAGTTTACAAAAAGCTGCCTAGTGGCACAGTGGTTAAGTGCTTGACTGCTAGGCAAAAGGTCAGTGGTTCAAACCTACCAGCCTTTTTTGCTGGGGAAAGAAGGGGCAGTCTGCTCCCATAAAAATAACAGCCTCGGAAACACTATTGGTCGGTTCTACTTTGCCTTAAGGGGTCTCTATGAGTTGGAATCTACCCAGTGGCAACAGATTAAAGATAGTTTACAAGTCTCTACCTACATCTTCTGTTTAAAGATTAAAAGAAAAAAAAAAAAAGATTAAAAAAAAACTAAGGCCAGGGTTTGTGCCCAGGGTTTATCTAGAGCTTGTGAGGCAGAGCTTAGATCAGAGCCCAGACCTCTGGCTTCTCAGGCTGCTCCTGGAAGGAAAATGGTATTCATTCATCCTTGCATGTATTATGAAGGCTAGTTTTGCGCCCAGGTGCTGAACAAGGCCCCAGGGAAATTCTGAAGAACCACACAGCAGTGACGTTACAGACAGTTGGCATCTCATTCGTGTTCAAAATTAACAGGAACTCATACAACTTTGCAGTTCATAGAGCATTTTTGCATACAACTTAAAGTTTAACTACTGGATCATAGCTCCTTGAGGACAGTGCTTTTATTACTGTTTGGCCTCAGTCAGTGTGGACATTTCTGAGGCTGTAAATATAACGTTTCTGAGGCTGTAAATCTTTAAGGGAGCAGAAACCCTCAACTTTCTACTTCAGAGAAGCTGGTGGATTTGAATCTCTGGTCATGAGGTTAACTGCCCAATGGGTAAGCCATTGCACCTCCGAGTATGTTGTTGTTGTTATTAAGAGCTGCCAAGTAGGTTTTGACTCATACCAAACCTAAGTGTACAGGGTTTCTGAGGAGCAGCTGATGGATTTGAACAACCACCTTTCAGTTCAAATAGACCTGGAGGTCAAGTGCTTACCCTACAGTGCCACACCAGAACTCCCAGTGGGGTAGAAGAAATAACACTTAAGGAAATATTTTATAAAAGATTTCATATCTATCAACTCAATTGATGTTGCCAGTATATAATAAAAAATACATACAGTTTATAAATATAATGGTAATTAATATATTTATATAATTGTTGTTGTTTAGTGTCATCCAGTTAGTTCTGACTTATAACAACTCCGTAAAGGGTTTCTGCGGAGTGGCTGGTGGATTTGAACTGCCGACCTTGCAATTCAAACTGACTTAAAGGTCTAGTGGCTATTTTACAGCACCATACCAGGGCTCCATTATTTTATATAAAAGTATTATATAAATATAATAATATATGAGACAGCTTCAAAAAGTTCAGGAAATTTTTCATTATCTTTTAATCTCATTGTCTATGAACACTCTGGAATCCCTTTGTATAAAATATTATCCCAATACAAAATTATTCTAATTTCTTAATGAGAATGAAGACAATAAGAGACATACACAAGATTAGTGGAAGATGGAGAATTTAATCCCCAATCAGTAGAATCTCTTGGTCAACCAGCACTTTGTTATATTAAAAAAAAAGTTTAAATGCTGTGAAATCAGTTCTGACTCACGGTGATTCCAGGTGCTTTAAAGTAAAACAGCCCAATGGTCATGATTACGTGGCAGTAAAGCTGAGCTGCTTTAAAAACTTATTACAGAAGGGGAGAGAAAGGAATAGCCAGAAACGTCTCCATAGAAAGCTTGTAAGTCTATCTTCAGCCTATAACTGATTGTAATACATAAAATGGGGCTAGAACTTGCCCAGGGAAGGAGGCTTCCTGTGGAGCCTTTGCATTACATAAGACCATATGTGGAATCCTGATGCTTATCCAGAATCTTCTGAGGTGGGAAATTTCCACTTGAAAGGACAAGCAGACCAGTCTGGAGCAGCTAGAAAAACAGAAGATACTTCTTGCAAGAAAGACAAGCAGGAAAAATCAAAAACAATAACAGCAGTCTTACTGACTACTACAAGAACAAGCAAGTTGTTCACCCAGGAGCTATCAAGGCAAGTGGTTGGTTCCCCTCAGGGCAAATCCGCTTCCAAGACTAAGACTCAAGGGGAATACAGGACTAGGCATGTGGTCTTGCTGGTGACCCCATTGGTCTACTGATAAGGGGAAGTGTGGAAAAAACAGCAATTAAGTTGTGAGCTAAATCTGACCATGTTTAATAGACTCTGTCAACCTGGGTTGAGATCTGGTTGGCCAGCAGTATGGCGAGACCTGGGGACTCCTGATCCCAGGGACAGGGACATGGCCATAGAGGACTAGAGCAGAGAATGAAGCATCCAGCTGATATGAAATGAGGGGAGATGTACAAGAACACCATCCATACTTGCAGATAGTACCACTTGACCTGGCTTCAATGGCTGGATGATGAGAATTTGACTAGAAGAAGAAAGAAGAAGAAGAAAATAAGAGTAATCCACTACAATTTGATGAACTTGACCTATACTTATGGCTGTAGTAGCTCAAAAGAGGGAATGAATCTTTACAGCGAGGATCATTCCCACCCACTCAGTACACAGAGTTGACAGGGATGGGCAACTTAGACATTGGCTACCCAAAATAGGGGGGCTACAAAGGCAAGAAGTGACTGGCTTACAAGCTTTCAAGAGGGAGCCTAATTCCAGAGGGTGCAGGGGAAGGTAAAATCTCTACTGACTGGTTTCCAACCTGTTTGGACTGGGCAGGTGAAAGGAGACAGTGATAAGACTCTTGTGGTTCAATAGACAATAATTGCAAATGTAAAGGTAGACATTTTGTAACAAAAGGAGGGGAGCAGTTGATTCTGCTGTCCAGGAGCAGAGCACCCTGGGACCATCTAGGGAGAAAGAACAGAGTACGGGACCCTATCCATAGAAGTAGTGATGCCAGAGATGGAGGCAGAGATGATGATGTGGAGAGATGGAGCCACTGGGGACTCTGAACTCAGGGAGGGAGAGAGGATGTGTGTTGACAGCCAGGGGCAGGCTAATGGGGTGTACTTTTTGGTTGTTAGGTGATGCATGGAGGGGATTGTAATCATTGCAATGAAATGAAACAAGATAGGATGAATGTAAAGCTGATATTCTCCCATGTAAACTATCACTCAATTTGCAATAAAAGCTTAATAAAAACCCACAAAAAACCTTATACATAGTGTCAACTAGAGTGCTTTCCCTAAAGTAGTAACTCAGCCATTGTTGAATGAGTTAATGTGGTTTGAATTAATTTCCTTTTGAAAGGGTTTCCAATTCACCCCTTAGCACCTAGCAGTCACCAAGTGTAGGAGATACCAGTTGTTCCCTAGACAGATGCTCACAGTGAGATTCTTAGGTATGGAAGGAGATGAAGGAAAAATGAAATAATAAAGAATGAAGGAATGTTATACAAAGAGAGGGTGATAGAACAAAAGCTTTTGTGAGACACTACAATTATATATGGGACCATTTATTTGAGTCTAGTCTATGTAGCGTAGTGGTTTTGAATTGGGCTGCAAACCTCAAGGTCAGCAGTTTGAAATTACCAGCTGTTCTGCAGGAGAAAGATGAGCCTTTCTGCTCCCATAAAGATTTACAGCCTTGGAAACCCTGTACAGGGTCACTATGAGTCAGAACCTTTTCCATGGCACACAGCCACCACCAGTCTATCCATGGAGTCCTGGTGTGGTATTGTGGGTTAATGTGCAGGAATACAAGGTCAGTTTGAACCACAAGATTGTTGGTTCAATGTCACCAGCTGCTCCTTGGAAATCCTATACATAGTCACTATGGGTCAGAACCGACTCGATAGCATTGAACAACAACAACATCAAGTCTACGTATGGCATCTATATATGTGTGTTAACTGATCTATCATAAACACTTAATAAACACAGCTGGTGTAATGCCACCCAGTGGATCTAACTCATGCAACTCCATATGGCAAAATCAAAAGTACCCCATAGGGTTTTCTATACTGTGATCTTCAAGAGAGTTAATCACCAGATCATTCAAATTGCAAATATTTTGGTAAGCAGCTAAATGCTTCACTCTAGTGTCATCAGCATTCTTTCAATAAACACTAGTTCTTTTTCTTATTTGGAGCTAGGATGAATGCATGGCTGTAAGGAAATACCACTTGTATTGCTAGACTGAAATGTCAGTTTGAACCACAAGGTCTGCACCTGAAACCCTATACAGGGCCGCTATGCGTCAGACCCAACTCAACGGCACTTAACAACAACAACAACAACACCAGAGTACACACAGGGATACAATAAGAGATAAATTTGAGAGGGTAACCAGGAACCATATTTTAAAGGACAGTCAATACCAAACTAAGGAGATTGGGATCTATTCTGTTGCTTTAAGGGGACCATAATCAGCTGCATGTTTTACAGAGATGACTGTGGAGCTGTACTGGGGCAAGAAAGGGTGCACAAGAGAAATATTGAGAAGCTTGAGTTTACTGGAGCAGCATCTATAAAGCTCTTTCCCCCAGATTTGCCTCTAGTCTTGGCTGGTAATTAGACATGCCTATTGCCCAGTTGTACAAACCTGAACCACTTTGAGCTTCTCTAAAACACAAATCTTTATCCGCTGCATGTCCTGAGAAGGATATATACATATATTTGATGACAGATTAGCCTTTTTGGACTGTGGCCACACCATAGAGGTTTTTCTAATCTATTTTGAGTTCTAATTGATTACAGCATTTGGAAAAATGTACTGCAAATTGCTCCATTAATCAAGGTAACTCAAGCTGATGTCATAGATGCTAAATATATGTCTTTGCAGTAATACTATTTGCACGGCTGGAACTAAGACTGCTGTCAGTGTTTCCACTTGACAGCCTCTGCCTTCTCAGAAGGCGCCCATGACTTATCTCTGAAAGCCTTCAGTGGTTCATCTCCAAGGCTGGGTTCCCAGGTCCTGCTCCCACATCTAAAGAAGGCGTCTGAGAAGACGGGGAGACTGCCTCCATCGACACAGACTCAAAGGCAGTGGGCATGAGGCCACACCACAAAGACCAGGAGAACAGGGAAGGAGATCTTAAAGACAAATCATTTTATAAAGCCAGAAGGAGGAGGCAGGTCACATCTCCGGCTGATGAGGATATTCAGGTGCAGGAAGAGAGCTTTGCTTATATATACAGAGATCACAGTAAGGAAGGAAGCTCAAAGGTCCCCAGTTTCTCCCCATGAGACCTCTAAAACAGCCATGAAAAGTTGTCAAAGATCACACAGCTAAGATTAAAAATTAGGTATTTTAACTCTTTATAAACAATTCTTTATAGATAATAGAAAATATTGCTATTGAGTATTTTTGCTTGTTTTCCTCTCTTTCTTTCTTTACATTATTGATAACACTATTGAACTTTTGCTATACCAGGCTTGCAATAAACACTCAGTATTATTACAGCCTGTGGGTTTAATATAATTTTAATTCTTAATTTAAAGATAAGAAAACAGAGGCCAAATGACTAGACTAAAGCAATTTTGCTAATGAGTAGCACAAGAGAAATTCATGTCTGGGAATGTCTAGATCACATGCTTATGTACGTAATCATCATGCTTAACATCATCATCAATTATCCATCATCTATGTATATCTACTTTAAGAACATGTTTAACGTAGCTATATATTTCCTTCACCACTTATCTGCCCATTTGTTATACTGAGGTGGTTTGTATGTTACTAAGATGTCGGAAGCTATGCTCCTGATACTTAAAATATTGGTAGGGTCATCCACTATGGAGAGGTTTCAGCAGAGCTTCCAGACTAAAACATAAAAGGAACAAAAATCTGGCAATTTACTGCCAAAAATTAGCCCCTGAAGACCATGTGGGCCACAGCAGAATTTTGTCTGAACTAGTGCTGGGACACAAGCCCCTAGATTGAAAGGTAGTACACAATGATTGTAACAATGAGCAAGACAATGATTATGAAATGGTGCAGGACCAGACAAGATTCCATTATGTCATACAGAGGTTCACTATGAGTCCAAATTGACTCTGCAGCAACAAATACTTCATATACAATATTCTTAAGCCTCACAACGATGCTGAGCCATTGATGACCATTCTCTTGCTAGTTAAGGTGATGTAGTTTATCAAAGGACAGAGAACAAGCAATAGAACTCATGGATCTATCTGTGAATCTGAGTATGGTTGTATATGATACTCGAGATAAGAAATTAAAACTCAGCTATGTCTTCAAATGGCTGTATCCTGATCCTGACATTTTTCTTTCTTTGTCCCAGTAGCACATTTATGTCATAGAGATACTGAGCATTCAACTATGCTTTGCTATTTTAATAGTGGAGTCCTGGTGTGGTGCTGTGGGTTAATGTGTTGAACTGCAAAGTCAGTTTGAACTGCAAGGTCAAGCTCACTAGTCGCTCCTCAGAAACCCTATACAGGGTCACTATGAGTCAGAACCAACTTGACAGCACTTAACAACAACAATTCTAATAGAAAAATCAATAAAAATGACAATTTTTTTTTTTAAAGGACTTTCAAGAGAATATGTGCAGAGCTTCTTAAACCACTAAAGATCATTGAAATAAATGGTTAGAGATCAGAAAATAGGATCAAGAAGTTCATCTTTGGGCCAGTTTTGAGAGATCATCTGTGGACTGAGCAGTGCCCCATCAGGTCTTTCTCAAACTCAGAGTGGTGATGTAATCAGTTGTTTGTGTACAGATGCTGGTCTTAAGATTCCCACATGGGAACATCTGCTGGGGACAACCACTTGACAAATAAGTAGGCAATTAGGTAGCAAGTCCATCTGTGCCAAGAACTTGGGACCACCAGCATTGGGAGGCCATAGTGAGGAGAGAGGCCATGCTTTCTTATACTTTGGCAAGAGTCAGACTGTCTGAAGCAGATGAAGAGAAAGAAGGCCAGGGAGAGAATTGAGCAAAGGAGGTTCTTTGCTGCTTGTTTTGTGGCCTGGCTTCATGATTCTTAATCTTGGCTATAAGTTAGAATCACCCAGTGATTTTAAAGTATCTTGATACCCAGACTGCGTTCCAGAGCAATTCAGTCAGATTCTCTAGGGATGAGAGATGAGCGTAAGGATATTTGGAGGTTCCCCAGGTAATTCAGTGTGCAGCCAAGGTTGAAAACCACTGGTCTGAAAGTCTCTGAACTTAACCACTGAGGTTGGTGATACAAGGGTAGTGGTCTAAATAAAGCTGTCATCTTTATTCCACTACCTTCTTCTTTGGAATAACTACGAATATGCATTTCGAGTTTATAAAATCATCCTTTTAATGGTGAGCAGTTCATATATTTGCTGCAACAAATGCTATTACTTCCACATTTGCAGTTACTACCTGACCTTAAGCAAGTTGGCTCTCTCCCTAAAATTCTTTGCCTGTTGTCTTGCAGGGTTTTTTGTTGGGAAATAAAATATGACTATGTATGGACAAGTACTTATAACATGCCTAGAACAAAATAGATGCTCAGTATTATGCATTGACTGAAAGTTAATCTGAATCAGGTGAAAAAGAAAATTTGGAGCAGGTCAGCTTGGGCATTGTTCTTGATGGTATTCTACTCTTTAGACACTCTAGTCAGTCAGTCTGTCAACAATATGACAGATTCTTATGCTCTAGAAATTTCTTGAGCATGTTACTTTCTCTGTAGTTTCACTGTCCCTGGCAGAGTCTAAGATCTCACTATCTCTCACCTGGACCAGAGTAACTGCCTAGAGTTGCCTTCTATACTTCCGATCTTGTGATCTTGGATCCATTCTGCACATAGATGCTAGAATAATTCAGGAGCAAATGTTAGCCATAATTCTTCAGCTAAAAATTCTCCAGAGAATCCCTGGTTCTCACATAACAAAGTTCAGGCTTTCAATGTAGCATATAAGATGCTCTATGGCCTTGTTCCTGATGACCTTTCCATACTCAACTGTTTGTATAACTCCACCTTCCATCCTTCTCCTGCCAGCACTAAATTCATGTCCAAATGTTACTAATATCATTGTATTTCCCTCTGCATGCAACAGGCTGTTTCATATACCATTGTCTTTTCTTATGATGTTTGTATTCTAGCGTAAGAAAAGACTATGGTGTTTATCCTTTATCCTTCACCTTGTTGTTGTTGTTGGTTCCGACCCATAGCGACCCTGTACAGAGTTTCCGAGGCTGTAATTCTTTACGGGAGCAGAAAGTTTCATCTTTCTCCTACAGAGCGGTTGGTAGTTTCGAACTGCTGACCTTGCAGTTCGCAGCCTGGTTTGTAATCACTATGCTTCACCTAGACAACACAAATACGTTCCTTAAAGCTCAGCTTAGGCACTACTTCCTTCAGGATGTCCTCCTTGGATCCTGTTGCTTGATCTACATTAGGTACTGTAGCTTGCATTTTGTTAGAATTGACTAAATATATTTCTCATTTTATTAGAATTGTCCAACATATTTCTGAATCTCACCAATTGTCCAGGGCAGAGACCTTCTCAGATTTATTCCTGAGAATAAATATATACTTTGAACTTTAGTAAGTAGATGTTCAATCACTCGTAAAATGTCAGCTGAGGGAACCTGAAATACCTTCAGGAGCATTGTTCTTGTGGCAAAGTCTGCTGACTCTCTTCTCTTGCACTTTCCCATAGGGAAACACTAGGGTTGAAAGATGTGTGGTCAAATTCTGGTGGTCAGTTTTCTCCTAAGGCCAAAGTCCTGAAGACAATCTTCTGGGATTCTTTTGGAGACAGGAATGGAGTCATGCAAGAATAGATATCAGCCTAACTTCTTTCATCTGAACCAAACTGACTCTGAGTAATGTTTTTGTGATCCTGACCACATCCTCCTCTCCATTGCCAAAAACAAGGGGCCAGAGATAAACTATAGCCCAGGCTCCAAGACTTTGGGGAAGGTGACTCGCTTCCTGGGTCAGAGCCATATTTAAGGAAGGCTCCTTCAACTCCCTTAGGTCCTAGGCTAGACAATGTCCTTCCAGTCTATAAAAAATGGGCTGTCAACAGCAAGTAAGAAAATATAAATGAAGTGGGCAAGAGATGCCCCACCAAAGAGGAAAGACTACAGAAAATATTGAAAAAGCACTCAAGAGGGTGATATTTCCAAAGAATTTGTCCTCAATTCAAGTGCCTTTCATACACAATAATGCTGACTTCCTCAACTGCATTTCGGTGTGTTTTCATTCTATATCTGATTTCACAAAATCAAGAATAATTTGAATTAGAAGAGACACTAGAGATAATCTGGACTATCCCAGTCTTTTTGTTTTTCTGAAGGGATGTAATGCATTTTCATTTTAATGGCTTCCCAGTATTTAACCACCCCTTGTGAACCGGATCTTCACTTTTCTTTTGGGTGTCTGTGGTAGATGAAATTAAAAGATGGTCTCCAAGATTAGTGGCTCCCCACCTCCCTGGCACCCATGACTTGTGTGTTCTGTCCTCTGCCCTCAGCAACTGGACTGTAGATAAACATGTGATAAATTGAAGCTGAGGGCATTTAGCTCTGAAGCTGATGCCAACCATTTTGCCACCATGTAGAACTTGGGAATGAAGCCAATATGGCAGAGAACAGATTTGAACAAGGAAAAGAGACAAGATTTTTTCCTTTTTTTTAAAAAAAAATATATTTAGAGCTCTGGATCAACATTAGCCTTTTGTTGTTGTTAAGTGTCATCAAGTCTGTTCCGACCCATAGCAACCCTGTATAGGATTTCTAAGAAGCAGCTGGTGACCTTGCGGTTCAAACTGACCTTGCAGTCCAGCTCATTAACCCATAGTGCCATACCAGGACTCCCAATATTAGCCTAAAGCCAGTTAAAAAGGAGTGGAAGATTCACTGACCTAAATCTGTAACTTCAACATTTCACTTAAGAAAGTTTGAGACAAAAATTTTAATCTCATGGAATAGATACTTCTATGCCGTGGACCATGTGGAGTCAGAAAACAAATACATTGATCCAATCACATACATAATAAGTTGCAAGTATGGTATGGTGCTGTAGGATCAGCATTAAACTTTGAACTAGATTTTGCCAGTCGACAATTCAAACTCACCAGATACACCTCAGAAACCCTATACAGCAGGGATGGGAAACCTATTTTCTGCCAAAATTTATACCATCATTCACAGGTCATACAAAATTATCAACTTAAAAATTAGTCTGATTGGCTACCCAAAATGGGGGGCTAAAAAAGCATGAAGTGACTGGCTTACAAGCTTTCAAGAGGGAGTCTAATTCCAGAGGGTACGAGGGAAGGTAGAATCTCCACTGAGTGCTTTCCAACCTGTCTAGATGGGGCTGGTGAAAGGAGATGGGGATAAGACTTTCGTGGTTCAATCATCAATAATTGTTATCAGGACTGACTGTGAGGGTTGGAAATGTAAAGGTAGACATTTTATAGCAAAAGTAGGGGAGTGGTTGACTTTGCAGTCCAGGAGCAGAGGTGCCTGGGGCAATAAAAAGGAAAAAAGCGGAATGTGGGACCCTACCCAGAGAAACAGTGACACCAGAGATGGAGGCAGACACAATGATGTGGAGAGATGGAGTGGTTGGGGATGCTGGACTCAGGATCTGTGTGCTGACGGCCAGGGGGCAAGTTTGTGGGGTGTACCCTTTGGTTGTTTGGTGATGCATGGAGGAGATTGTAATCATTGCAATGAAACGAAATACGATAGGATGAATGTAAAGCTGATGTTCTCCCATGTAAACTATCACTCAATTCACAACAAAAACTTAAAAAACAAACAAACAAAATTAGCCTGTCATATTTGATGTGGCAGTGAAGGATAATGCAGTGGACTGCAAGGTCAGTTTGAATTGTAAAGACAATGGTTCAGACTCACCCAGCCATTCATCCAAAACCCTATACAGGGTCACTATGAGTAGGAACTAACTGGGCTGCACTTAACAACAGCAACTTATTTGGTTAAACATTTAATTAGCTTGCCTCTAAGGTGATGGATGGAACTGTGGTTGCCTTGGCAGGGCCAGACTAAATGGTTTCTCAAGCACTTAACAACAATAACAACAATAAATGTGGCCCATGGGCAGTAAATTCCCCACACCTGCTATAGCATCCCAGGTCACTAGGAGTCAAAACCCAGTGGACACACTTAGAAACAACAATGGTATAAAAGGATCACAGGTCTCTACATTGTCCTACTGTTACATTAAGTACCTGCTGAGTTGCTGCTGCTGCTGAGGTGTGGGTTCTGACTAGATTCTGTATAGGGTTTTCAAGGATGTAAATCTTTAAGGGAGCAGAGACCTATAAAAAGCCTCAGCTTTCTCCCAAAGAGCAGATGGTGGATTTGAACTGCTGGTGGATTCAGTTAGCAGTCCAATGAGTAACCCACTATTCTACCCAGATTTCTTTGCTAAGTACCTTATGATTGTTGCTGTAGTTAGTGCAATTGAGTCAGTTAGGACTCATAGTGACCCAGTATAGGGTTTCCAAGGACTGGCTGATAAGTTTGAACCACAAACTGGGCGGTTCAAACCATCTATGAAGTACAGTGCATTATTCTACAGTGTCAAACAGGACTCTGTTAAGTACCTAGTAACAGGAAAATATTAGGTTTACCAAGTAGGGGATACAATGATACCAACAGCAACACCAATGGCTTTCTTTCAGTGAATGCTAATTGTGTATCAAGCTCTTAGTTATATAATTCATATATGACATTTAATTTAAAATTTTCATAAACCTTATCAAGCTTGTATCTTAATTATTTCCATTTTTAAAAGGAGAAAAGTTCATAAATATTTACTAGTGTCTTTAAGATCACATAGTAAGTGGAGCCAGAATTTAATCCTTATCTGTCTGCCTCCAAAAGCTATTCTTTTAACTATAGTCTTAATTGTTGCTAGGATAAAACAAAAACAAAACAAACCCAGGGGATATTTCTTTACTATTTCAACTTTGTTGCAAGAGCATGTCATAAAGGAATCTTTATGACATGGTGATGCACAAAGCTTGCTGCATACTTCTCAACCAATCAGCACTTCTTTGCTTAAAGAAAACTTTCATCCTTAACACTGGAATATTAAATTGCTCATCTCTTACTCCTACTTAATTTTAGAAAATATCAGGAAATATATTTGGAAGGAAAAATACAACTTGATATTTGGGAGAAAAAGACAAACTAGCAGTTAGGACATTTGTATTCAAGTTCACATTCTGTCCCCACAATATCATGGCCTCTCTCTTGATGTCTGATTTTTGATCTCTGAAATGAACATTTTACAGGAAAATTGATGTAAATGATTTTTATGTGTGGAAGATTTTGTCATTTATGAGGATATTTTGCTGACACTTTATTATTATCATTTTTTTTTTATTATTAAACCAACATAAATTTCAAATTGACCCTTGGTGGAGGTCTCATGTATGAAGCCACTGTAATGCCCAACATCTAAAAATAAAAACACATTGGTTAATAATACCTGTAATTGTGGCTATATACCGTGTTTATACCAATGCTAGTGTAGTGCTGAACAACAACATTAGTTAAAAACACAAAGTCAGAGGTTCAAACCCACCAGGCACTCCTGGGAAACCCTATACAGAGTTGCTATGAGTCTGAACTGACTCAACAACACTTAACAAAAACAACAGTGTTGATGCTATATTGCATATAGCATCTTGACTGCTTAATATTAAACACACATTACATATGAGGAAATAGAGTTAAAAAAACGTTCAATAAGTTCATCAAGGGCAGAGGCTAATGCAGGTCCACCTGAGGCAACGTTTGTCTCTCTACTCTAAACTAAGTTACTCCTTACCTGGCTCCTTCTTAGAACTGCTCCTGGAGTTGTAATTTTTATATTTTCTTGTATGTCACCTGAAGCATTTTCTGGATCAAAATAGGACAGAAGTCAAATGAAATAAATTATCTCTGTTGCCAAAGACAAATACAACAGTGCCTAAGGGGATTAAATCAAATCTTCTTGGTTTCCACTTTTCCTTTGTATGGCAACAGTACCTTTAAAAAAAGAAATGTTATTTTTTTAGAACAGTTTAAGATTTGTGGGGAAAAAAATGAAATTAGTACACTTTGAAAAGGGGATACTTCCCATATACTCCTGTTAGTAACATCCTACATTAGGTTATTACATTTGTTACAATCAATAAACCAATGCTGACAGATTTATTAGCTAAAGTCTACACTTTATTCAGACGTCTTTAGTTTTAACCTAGTGTCTTTTTTTCTGTCGCATGTATTCATCATGTGTTCTTAGGTGCCATTTCTCAGGCTTTTTTTCTTTGTGATGTCCTTGGCAATTTTGAGTAGTACTGGTCAGATATTTTGGAATTGATCTGATATTGTTTTCATTAAGACTGGAGTTATGGGTCTCAGAGACAAAGACCACTGAAGTAAAGTGCCATTCTTAATCACATCATATGAAGGGTCATTGTTGTTGTAAGGTGACATCAAGTAAACACTGACTCATAGCAACCCTATGCACAACAGAACGAAACACTGCCTGGTCCTGGGCCAACCTCACAGTCATTCCATGCCTGAGCCCATTGCTGCTGTCACTGTGCCAGTCCATCTCATTGGGGGTCTTCCTCTTTTTCTCCAACCCTCCATTTTACCAAACATGATATCCTTCTCCAGAGATTGGTCCCTCCTGATAATATGTCTGAGTATGAGAGACAACTTCCGAGGAGCACTCTGCATGTACTTCCAACACAAATCTTTTTGTTCATCTGGCAGCCCTTGGTACTCTCAATATTCTCCTCCAACAACCTAACTCAAAGGCATCAATTCTTCCAGGGTCATCCACAGTCACTGTTCGACTTTCACATGCATGTGAGATTATTGAAAATGCCATGGCCTGGGGCTGGCACACCTTAATCCTCAAACTGACATCTTTGCTCTTCAACACTTTAAAGAGATCCCATGCAACAGATTTGCCTAATGCAATGCATCCTTTGATTTCTTAACTGCTGCTTCCATGAGTGTTGATAGTTGATCTGAGCAAAATGAAACCTTTGGAAACTTCAAGCTTTTCTCCATTTATATGGATGCTATTAATTGGTCCAGTGGTGAAGATTTTTGTTTTCTTTATATTGAGATGCAATCCATATGGAAGTCTGTGGTCTTTGTTGTTGTTGTTAATTGCTTTTGAGTGAGTTGCCACCCACAGCAATCCTGTATAGGGTTTTCAAGGAGCTGTTGGTGAGCTTGATCTACTGACCTTGTGGTTCAAACTGACTTTGTAGCCCATTGTATTAAACCCCAGCATCACACCAGGATTCCTGTAACTGATTATTGTTGTGTTAAGTGTCACTGAGTTAGTTCTGACCCATGGGTCCTTTAAAATAATATACAAACAATCCTTCAAGGAAGTGACTATTTCCATCACAAATTGACAAACAAAGAAACTGAGACTCAGAGAAGTCAAGTAAATTGCATGATGCAGGAGTCAGCATTTGAACTTTTTTGCCTGACTCCTGAACCTGTGCACAAAGGCACTAAACTATAGCTATTTGCCCTTTCTTTCTCTGCAAAGACTGTCTGGCTTAACTATAGTGCGCTGGTGATTGCTTTGGATATGAAATAGAACCATCACTTTTAATGACCCAATCTACACTAACCTGAAATATACCAGATCCTTTATAGAAGAGCAGAGGAGAACACAAAATTCTTTAGAAATGGAGATCACTGTGTTCCTCTGCAGGTGGGAGAAGCTCACTCACTTTACAGACATTCTGTAGGAACTACTCTGGGATTTATTGTACTGTACTTTCATTCTTTTAGGAAAAGAGAGCCATAATTGCTGAGACTTTTGAAAGAATTTTTTCCAAAAGGATTCCAAACCACACTGCAGACTTTCTGAACTTCTTCAGTCACCCTCTGGGGGTCCCTCCAAATTGTTTTCTTATGTCAGGAGGGCTCTACCCAGTCTTTTGGGGAGAATACATTCAGCCATTTCTCAGATGTATCGTATACACAGAGAGGACTAGAGTGGGAGATTTTCAGGCATTATAAGATCATCTGGCTTATTCCAACACCGGGTGATTGTTCCCAGTTGGACATCTCAAGTTTTCTGAATGGCTCCTATGCTGAAGAACTTCACAGCTGTTATTTGAGGCCAGTCCTTGTGCAACAAGAGCCACGGGCGAAACAGGTATTGTTTTTCATTTTTAGACTTTCCATGGCACACTTGCTGGCAAGGGAGGTGAGGGGGATGGTGTTCAGAAAAGCACAGAGATCTTTACATTACTATCTTGACTTGATTCAGACTACATCATGTTGATCTCATTAACAAATGTTAGAGTGGGTAGAGACACCTTGTACCCACACCTTGTTCCAAGCAAGTAGAGGAGAGGGAATAAAAGGTAGAAAACATAGTGGGAGAAGTGCAGAAAGATGGAAGCGGACCCCCTGCTCTCCTTTCTGTCTTTGTAACCAGTGTCTCCCAATCTGTCTCTTAATTCAGCTCTCATTTCTTCCCCTGAACTTGCAATGTAACTGAGGATTTAATCTACTCAGACAGTGGTAGAATTGGTTGCATTTTCTCTTTTATTGCATTTGCAGTGGGTGTACAACATGTCTTCATTAACTCTCCATGACATTCAGAATAGCTTGGGATAAAAAAGGCACTCAATCAAAGAGGAAAAACAGCCCTCTACCCTCCCATCTCCTATCCCAAGCATCCCCTAGGGCATGTATTAATTACTGAAGATGAATGCTGGACCTTCATTCTCAGCAGGGGCTTTTAAATTGTACTGCTCTGCTGGGTCAGAAGATGGTGCTCCATCTTGTAAAATGGTAAAAGAGTCTCAACTCCTTGAGGAAGTAGAAACTAATGATGATCCTGGTTTACTGAGTACCTATAATGTGATTAACGAGGCTGGATGAACACAAGTGGTTTACAACGTGCTGCTAAGCTATAGGTTGGTAGTTCAAGCCCACCCGTGGCTCAATAAAATAAAGACCTGTCGAAAGACTTCTGTAAAGAATTGCTGTTAATGTTTTTAAGTGCCGTTGCATTGGTTCTGACTCAAATTTACCTTGTATAGCGTTTCTGAAGAGCAACTGGTGTGTTTAAATGCCGGCCTTGTGGTTAGCAGCCCAGTGCTGATCCCACAGTCCACACCAATACTCTACTGTTGTAAAGAAGAAAATCCTATGAATAATTCTACTGTGTGACACATAGGGTCACCATGAGCTGGTGGCTAACTTGATGGCAACTAATAACAACACTGTGACCACTATTCTTAGGCTGTTTTTATGAACACACTATATAACCTTCACACCTGTCCTATCAAATACATTATTATTCCCATTTTCCAGGTGGTAAACTGACTTCAAACTTCATGCTATTTCCAGTGCAATAATTGTTGGCTTCCCATGGCTCAAAGCTGAGGGAGACCTATAGTTCCCTAAAGTGACCTCATTTGCAGCATGGCATTGCCACGACATCTGCATTACCAAAGCCTGATGGGAAATGAGAAGATGGTTCTCAAATCCCAGTTCATGAGTCACCCTTCCAGGAAGGGTGTATCCCTGGCTGCTTTTTATATCAAATGGAGTTATTCCTGGATGCCCAAAGAGGAGGGAGTGTTCAGGTGGGGTGACCTGCTTTTGCTTGTTTGGGTTGTATCCTCCCGATAGGCTCCTTCTCTCATATCCCTACCTCACTTCCTCCAAGTCACTGTCCTTGAGTCAATTCTGATTCATAATAACCCTATAGGACAGACTATAACTGTTGCATACGTTTACTGAAGCAGCCTCATCTTTCCCTCTTTGAGTGGCTGGTGGGTTCAAACTGCTGATCTTCCCAGGTAGCAGCCCAGTGCTTAACCCATTGTGACACTAGGGTTTCCATAAAATCTCCATCAATGAAGTTAAAGAGATATTAAGAGTGCTATTTATCAGTATGTTTTCTTGCAAACAGTTTCAGAATAGTACATTTGTGAAATAGTAATTATTCTCTTCCTGTTTCACTCTGGTAGCGTAGTGGTTATGAATTAGGCTGCTAACCTCAAGGTTGGCAGTTCAAAACTACCAGCTATTCTGCAGGAGAAAGATGAGGCTTTCTGCTCTCGTAAAGATTTGCAGCCTCGGAAACCCTGCACAGGGTTGCTATGAGTCAGAACCGACTCCATGGTACTTAATAACAACAACAACATGTTTCACTCAATAAGTTAAGAAACATATACTTATTTAGATGTCCTGCAAAGGGGAATAGAAAACCTAATACCAACAAAAAACATATTTAGTTTTGTTTCACTACTCCTGTCTCCTCCATCATTTTATTTCCTCTGTCCTAGAAACATCTGCTCATACCCACTGGAACTACAATTTCACACAGAACACTGGCAATACCTATGTGAAGGATATCTAAAAGAATTACCATCACAAATCTCAAATCAAAGGAAGATTTCAGGGATTCTCCAAATAGATGTTCATTCTTCCTTTTTTTGAAATCCTATCTCACACTATCTTTATTGCTCTTTGGATAAAAAACTAGAGATAATAAAATAATGAAGAACACAGATGTATAAACAGAGACAGGGAAATAATGCTTCCTACCTTGTCTTTTTTTTTTGTCTTTTCACTGGTTTTCTCTAATTTTGATGAAAATGTGTTCCTTATATAAAATGTGAATACTATTCAAATACAGACACATATGTTCCATTTTCGATTGAAATTAATAATATTCAAGACTTAATTCCCCTATAACATGGCTATGTAAATATGGATACGCAGCCTGATTTCTGGAACATTGTAGGTCCTTAGGAATGATGCATTCAATATATTTTATTAAATGTCTTCACTAAATTATAAGTTTCTGGTGGACAGAGGTCCAGTCTTGCTCATCTTCATTCCCACCACATTTAGCACATGTTGTTGTTGCTGTTGTTGTTACGTGCTTTGGACTTGTAATGACCCTTTGCAGGGTTTCCAAGGATGGAAGGAACACACAGAGTCACTGTACCAAAAGGAAATTATTAATGTTCAACTGTTTTAAGAGGTAGCATATGATCAAGAGCCAATGATACTGAAGGAGGTCCAAGGTACATTGAAGGAATTGGCAAAGAACAAGGCGCCAGGAATTGATGGAATAAAAATTGAAATCTTTCAAGAAAGTGAGGCGGCACTGGAGACACTCACTCATCTCTGCCAAGAAATTTGGAAGACAACTATCTGGCCGACTTATTGGAAGAGATCCATATTTGTGCCTATTTGAAAGAGAGGTGACCCAACAGAATGTGGAAATCATCAGACACTCTCTTTGATATCTCATGCGAGTAAAGTTTTGCTAAAGGCAATATAGAAATGGCCACAATCATGCAGTAACAGAGAACTTCTAGATGTTCAAGTTAGATTCAGAATAGGCTGTGGAATGAGGGATATCATTGCTAATGTCCGATGGATCTCGGCTGAAAGCAGAGACTATCAGAAAGATGTTTACCTGTGCTTTATTGACTATGCAAAGGCTTTCAATTGTGTGGATCATGACAAGCTCTGGACAACATTGAGAAGTATGAGTATTTGGGAACACTTAAATGTGCTCATCAGGAATCTGTACCTGGACCAAGAGACAGTTGTTTGAACAAAATATGGGAACACTGAATGTTTTAAAGTTAAGAAAGGTGTGTGACAAGGTTGTATTCTTTCAGCATACTTATTCAACCTCTATGCTGAGCAAAGATCCCAGAAGTTGGGTTCTATGAAGAAAAATGTGGCATCAGGATTGGAGGACATTAACAACCTGCAATATGCAGATGATGCAACCTTGCTTGCTGAAAGAGAAGAGGACTTAAAACATTTACTGATGAAGATCAAAGAGCACAGCCTTTGGTATGGATTACATCTCAATGTAAAGAAAACAAAAATCCTCACCACTGGACCAATAAATGACATTCTTATCGATGGAGAAAAGATTGAAGTTGTCAAAGACTTCATTCTTCTTGGGTCAACTATCAACACTCATGGAAACAGCAGTCAAGAAATTAAAGGACGCATTGTGTTAGGCAAATCTGCTGCACAAGAGCTTTTGAAAGTGTTGAAGAGCAAAGATGTCAGCTTGAGGACTAAGGTGCGCCTGACCCAAGCCATGGTATTTTCAAAAACCTCATATGCATGTGAAAGCTGGACAGTGAATAAGGAAGACAGTAGAAAAATTGATGCTTTTGAGTTAAGGCATTGGAGGAGAATATTGAAAATTCCATGGGCTGCCAAAAGAACCAATAGATCCGTTTTGGAAGAAGTGCAGCCAGAGTGCTCCGTGGAGGCTAAGATGGCCAAACTTTGTCTCTCATACTTTGGATATATTGTCAGGAGGGACCAGTCACTGGAGAAGGATGTCATGTTTGGTAAGGTGGAGGGTCTGAAAAAAGGAGGAAGACGCCAAACAAGATGGATTGGCCAAGTGGCAGCATGGATAGACTCAAGAGTGGCAACAGTAGTGAGGTTGCCTGAGGATCAGGCAGTGTTTTGTTCTGATGTGCATAAGGTCTCTGTGGGTTGGTACCGACTCAATGGCACCTAACAACAACAAATCATTACGGGACCAGAAAGCCTCATCTTTCTCCCATGGAACAGCTGGAAGTTTCAAACTGCTGACCCTGGGGTTAGCAGCCCGATTCATAACCACTACGCTACCAGAGCTCCTTTAGTTGATACTAAGTAAACCTTGATTTGCACGAGCCCATGACCTTTAGGAATGTGCCTGAGCAGCCCTTGGGAGAAAGAGTTTGTACTCTGAGCCAGAAACATTTGGGTTTCTGTTTTCATCCCATCATGAATTGACTGCATTGCAAGAGCTTCTGTGTCTGTTGTTATGTTGGTAGTCTGTGGACTCCTCGGAGCCCATGTGTTCACACTATAACTGCTGCATAGGATTTTTTAAACTATGATGTTTTGGAAGTTGATTTCTGGGTCTGTCTTCCAAGGTGTCTCTTGGTGGGTTTAAGTTTTCTTGACTATTTGTGCCACCCAGGGACTCAATCTGTATCTATTGTTGTTGTTGTTATGTGCCATGGAGTCGGTTCCGACTCATAGTGACCCTGTACAGGGTTTCCGAGGCTGTAAATCTTTACAGGAGCAGAAAGCCTCATCTTTCTCCCGTGGTACAGCTAGTAGTTTCATTGCTGTCCATGAGATTAGCAGCCCGATTTGTAACCACTACACTATTAGAGCTCTTTTTGTATCTATTGTTGTTGTTGTTAAGTGCCATAGAGTCGGGTCCGACCCATAGCGACCCTGTACAGTTTTTAGTTGGGGCAATATTAAATACTCTACAGAAGCTCTGGTGTGGCGCTGTGGGTAATGCATCAGACAGAAGAGTCTTTTGAACTGCAAGGTCGGTGGTTCAAGCTTATCAGCTGCTCCTTGGAAACCCTATAGAGGGTCACTATGGGTCAGAATCAACTCAATGACATTTAACAACAACAACATAAAAGTTCTGTTAGACTCACCTGTAAAGGTGCATGGTTAAGGTTGAACTGCTATTCAAGTTAGTAATTTGATGATGATACAGAAAATGGTCAATTTTTGAGAAAGTCAAGTGTATTCAAATAAACAATAATTGGTCATTTCTTCTGTGTCAGGAAGAGAAACAGATAAAGAGATAGTGGTACACTGATACGCTCCATGATGGCGGTCATGAATGTGTTGAGCTCATCATTTTATAGGGGAACTTCCTAATGGCAATAATGCCTCAGGTGAAAAGGTAAAGATATTTGTTTGGGGGGATGCAGACTGTATAGAACAATGTCAGTAGAGATGCCAGGCACATCTTGTGATAAGCTTTTGCCCATATTATGTATTATAGGACAGGACTTCAGAGAATGGGAAGTCGAGGAAACTTTGCTAAATATGTTGCCTTGTGTCTGTCATACAAGGCAACTCAGTAATGGACTCCTCCAAACAACCTCGTAAGGGTTGCTAGGAGACCCTTGACCAAGATCACAAATAGGAAGTTAAGGTTAGATTATAACCACATAGAGGCCAAATATCTTTGCCCACTGTGCTTCTGTCTAAATGCATCTCCTCACCTATACTGAATTGAAAAATTGCAAGGATGGGAATGCTGGTTGTTGTTAGGTGCTGTCGAATAGGTTCCACCTCATAGCAATCCTATGCACAAGGAAACCACTTGGTCTGCATCATCCCCACAGTCACTGTTATGCTTGAGCCCCTTGTTGCTGTCACTGTGCCAATCCACTTCCTTGGGGGTCTTCCTCTTTTTCTCCAACCCTCCACTTTATGAAGTATGATGTCCTCCTCCAGAGATGGGTCCCTTGTGATAATATGTCTAAGGTTTGAGAGATGAAGTTTGATCATCCCGGCTTCTAAGGAGCATTCAGGTTGTACTGCTACCAAGAGAGATTTGTTTGTTCTTCTGGCAGTCCATGGTATTTTAATATTCTTCTCCAATACCATCACTCAAATGCAATAGTTTTTCTGTGGTCTTCTTTATTCATTATCCAACTTTCACAATCATATGAGACTATTGAAAATACCATGGCTTGGGTCAGACACACCTTAGTCTTCAAACTGACATCTTTGCTCTTGAACTTGCATGTGTTGACAGTGCATCTAAGCAAAACGAAGTCTTTGACAATTTCGTTCTTTTCTCCATTTATCATGATGCTATTTATTAGTCCAGTGGTGTGGATTTTTGTTTTTTTCCCATTGAGGTGCATCCTATACTGCACATTGTAGTCTTTGAGTTTTATCAGTAAGTATTTTAAGGATCAGGCAGTGTTTTGTTCTGCTGCGCATAAGGTTGCTATGAGTCGGTACCGACTTGATGGCACCTAACAACAACAATTTTAAGTATTTTCACTTTTACAAGGATGATTGTATCATCTGCATATCTGAGGTTGTTAATGAGTCTTCCTCCAATCCTGATGCCACGTTCTTCATACAATCCAGTTTCTTGGATAATTGCTCAGCATACAGATTGAATAAGTATGCAAAAAGATTACAACTCTGGCACACACTTTTCCTAATTTTAAACCATCCAGTGTCCCCTTGTTCTGTTCGAACAGTTGACTTTTGTTCTATGTACAGGTTCCTCAAAATCACGATTAAGTGTTCTGGAATACTCATTCTTCACAATATTCTCCGTAGCTTTGTCTAAAGGAGAAAGATGAGGCTTTCTGATCCCATAAAGATTTATAAGGTCTCTATAAATTGGAACTGACTCAATGACACACAACCACCACTACCACCAATGAAGGGTACTGAAGTCCCAAGCTCAGTCCTTTGCTCCAAATGGCCAAGACAGTTCACTGTAGTTGCTCAGAAAGTGTGATCTATGGAGCCCTGCCTGGCTGAGTTGTAATTAATCACTATGAAGCAGCCAAAGAGCACAGGATGTTAGGACACTCAAATGGCTGGAGTTTAGGAGTTCCAACAATTCACATTTGCAACTCCCTGTCTCCAAAGGAAGATGGAGCTTTGGAAACTCCGGAGCTCAGCAAAGATTCTGAGGCTTGGGATCGTTGTCCTTTTGGACACCTTACCCCAAGGATCTCTCCAAGCCTCTGACATTTGGGAGATTGTCAGAATTTTGGGCTGCCAGAGAAAGGTCCTGTCTTGGAAGCCAAAATCATCAACAGAAGGCGAATTGAATGAGCAGGTTTTTCAGAAGCTGGAAAAGAAACTGTTTCAAAAATCTGTTTTGACTTTTGCAGACACTGCCTTTTCCTCTGGCCCCATAATTGAGTGGTGCTGGCATGTCTTTTCCCCTCTTAGTCTATAGCTGAGTCACCACTCCTTCTCATCAGAATGTTATGAGTATGTACAAGAAAGGTGTTGATTGAGCAGGCTCACTCCATTTCAGGGTGGCAGCAGCATCAGAGATTAGAGTTACCCTGTCCAAGGGAATTCTTAGACACCTTTCAGTTGTATACCACCATACACGTACCAAGTATCTTTAGGTTCCCTACATCATTCAGCTCAACTTTATTAAATTATGAAGGCAAATATTATCATTTCATTTTTAATGAAGCTGAGGGAAAACTCTTGAGTTTATGATTTAATAAATATTTTCTTCTTTTTTGTTTAAATATTTCATTGGGAATTGAAGGTTTACAGAGCTCATCATACGCTTCGTTTCATTTCAATGATTGCAATCCTCTCCAGGTAACAACAGTTACCTGGAATTTACCTTTTGATCTGAATGATTGACCATTCTTTGGTGAGAAATACTTACTAGTTTTGTTGTTCCCTCTATATATGTTCTGACTGCTTAGCTTAAAATGGGGCCATGAGGCTAAATTCCACTCCAGGTCTAAAGGATGGTCAAAGGTCATAGTCTCAGATTTCTCCAATCTCTTCCTGACTGGGAAGCCAGTCTTTATTTATACACATAATTTTGAGTTTTGTTCCACATTCTCTGCCACTTTATCCAGGATCTTCTTATGTGATCCCTTTCAGCGTAGTTGGCAGACACCGTCTTCTAGTCTCAAAGCTGTGGTGACTGATATTTACCTGCTCCATTGGTCTATCGGATTAGTTGATTCCAAGCATCTTCAATTTTCATTGTTCTTTCTTTCACACAAGAAAAGACAAATAGTTGCACCTTAGATAGCTGCTTATGACCTTTTAAGATCCCAGGATCTACTTATCAAAGTAGGATGCAGAACATTGTCTTTGTGGACTATGTGGACTATGCTATGCCAATTAACCATTGTGTTCCCTGAGACTGGTCCTGAGCACCCAGGTACAGGATCTCATTACCTTAAGGTGTTTGATAATATCTAAGACGTTTTCATTATTTTCTGACCTGTATGCTCTACTACATTAATAGGTGTGTTTCCTTCTGAGCTTTTTATTTTGTATTGTTTTACTTTTAGTTTGAGACATATCAACCAAGATACTTGACAACAGTAGCTAGCTATCCTACAAAAAATTACATGTTTCTATTTTCTGAGTTGACTCTGAGTCATTACAACCATTCTGTCCCTCCCCCACATATGTGTCATACTAGACCTGTGCTCCATAGGGCTGATGCCAATGGCTGATTTTTTGGCGGTATCCCTGAATAGACTTGAATCACCAACCTTTCTGTCAGAAGCCAAGTGTGTCAGCATTTGCATGGAACTGTGAGTCCTGGGTGTCCCACAGGTAGTTCAAATTCTCAAACTGACCTTTTCACCTAACTTTTCTATTCCCCACCCCCCAGCTAGCTTGGATAATCTGGCTTTTGGGAAGATTCTGATATTCATCTAGTCATCTGAATTAAATACCTCTCCTTCCCTCTCCACTACCAAGTCTAGCAAATTACCACTTTTTGTAGATTCTTCATTCTTATAATCTTGTAAATTTGTCTCCATTGTAACATCCCAGTCCAAGCAGCAATCAAATTTCACAAGTTCCATGCTAGTTTTCTAAACATCCTCCCTATATCTAGTTTGAACCCATTTAGTTCATTCTTCACACAATCAACAGAGTGTTCTTTGTAACATGAAAATTTGGTCATGGTAGCTCCCACTCAAAGCATATTACATATTCTAGTCTTGCCTTCCATTGAAGTCCCATATTAGCCCAATTTGCATGCAAATTCATGTAACTCAGTTTGGGCCTTCATGAAATTTCTCATATCTACCCATGTCTCAGTCTTTGCCTTCTCCATTTCTTCCCTGACTAACTTATAATGTTTAGATTGTCTCCTCTGGGTTCTCAAACTAAATTGTGCCTCCCTGTAATATAACACTTACTTACTTATATATTTATATATAAGCCCTGGTAACACAGTGGATTATGCATTGCACTTCTAACTGCAAGGCCAGCAGTTTGAATCCTTCAGAGAGAAAGATGTGGCTTTCTTCTCCCATAAAGATTGTTGTTTTTGTGGTTAAGTGCCTTTGAGTCTACCTATAGGTAACAGAACAAAACACTGTGGGGTCCTGCACCATCCTCAAAATCTTAAGCTTGAGCCCATTACTGCTGCCACTGTGCCAACCCATCTAGTTGAGGGTCCTCCTCTTTTTTAATGACCCTCCAATTTAGCAAGCGTAATGTCCTTCTTTAGGGACTGGTCTCTCCTGATAATATGCTTGTAGTATGAAAGGCAACACCTCACCATCTTGACTTCTAAGGAGCAATCTGTCTGTACTTCTTCCAATACAGATTGTTCATGGTTGTTTTTGTTAAGTGCCATGGAGTTGATTCCAATTCATAGTGACCCTGTATAGTGTTTCTGAGACTAAATCTTTGAAGGAACAGAAAGTCTGATTATTCTCCTAAGAAGCAGCTGGTGAGATTGAACCTCGAACTTTGTGGTTCACAATCCAGTGTTTATCACATAAGATCAGCACTAGACTGAGAACCAGCTGTTCCTTGGAAACCCTATACAGGGTTGCAATGAGTCAGAGTTGACTCAACAGCACTTAAGAATAACAGCAGGGAGAGAGAGAGAGAGTCCTGGTGTGGTGCTGTGGATTAATGTGCCAGACTGCAAAGCCATTTGAACTACAAGGTCAGTGATTCAAGCTCACCAGCTGCTCCTTGGAAACCCTATAAAGGGGCGCTATGGGTCAGAACTAACTCAACAGCACTTAACAGTAACAAATATATATATATATACCATCTGCTCCTTGGAAACCCTATATAGGGTCGCTGTGAGTCGGATCCAACTAGAAGGCACTTAAAACAACAAATGTTTTACCTTTTTTACCTTTTCTTTTGTCTTGAAAGCAAAGTCTGTATTTTATTCACCCTTAGCTCCCCCAGGATACAGCAGCAACCTTGTACCTTGTAGATCTTTAGTGAATACATGAGAGGTTCCACATTCAGAGTGAAACAGATTTTACTCAAACCCAATTTTCTTTAAGCCAAGTAGATGCAGGAGGACAATATTCAAGAGGCCATATTGTAGGAATCACAGAAGTTCTTTTCAGCTATCAGTTGATGAATGTGATGTAGCATTTATTTTAGAATATTAGGAAATTATGTTGTATTGCTTAAATGACTTCTGTGCAGAAAGTCTTTTAAGTGCTCATCTTTTCTCTGTATCTCCCCACTATCTTCTGTAGTTGCTTCCCTAACAATTCACACTCATTGTTGTTGTTAAGTGTCATCGAGTCGATTCAGATTCATAGCAACACTGTATAAGGTTTCCAAGGAGCCACTGGTGAGCTTGAATCACTGACTTTGTGGTTCAAATGACTACGCAATCCAGCAGATTGACCCACAGCCCCACACCAGGACTTCTGCTCTACATACACCTTATATTGTCCTTGACTCATTTGAAAGAAAAGAAAGAAATTTACAATACATTTTTTGTTTCTTGCCTTTTCAAGCTTGCCTGGAGAAGTTAAAAACAAAACAAAGTTATAAATAGTATCATTCCCACCTCACATACATGAAGCCTATGACCTTACCAAGGGCTATATGAATAAATTAAGAATAATATTATCTCCTCTTTATCATGTGATGAAAGGCATGATGAAGAGCACTAGAATATTGTCAGATATAGTACCAAAAGATGAATCCCTCAGGATGGAAGGCACTTAAAATAAGTCCCCCCAATGAGATGGATTGGCACAATGGTAGCATCAATGGGCTCAAACATAGCAAACATTGTGAAGTTGGCCTAGGATCGGGCAGTGTTTCATTCTGTTGTGCACAGGGTTGCCATGAGTCAGTACTGACTCCATGGCACCTAACTACAACAACAATATTATCTGCAAAAGAAAATTTTGAGTAGCACTCTTCTCTTTCATAAGATACTTCCATTCAAGTTGATTTAGTTAGATATTTTACCCTAACTCAAATGACTTTTATCACCCCAGGAAGAACTGTAAAATTCTGCAAGAAACATCGCTATCAAGACAACTGGTGTTAAATTCAAACTGTTGTGTAGGCTTTTCCATTTCCTAAGGATGGAAACTAGGGTCAAGAGAGAAAGAATACACCTATGGCCCTTAGTGCTAAAGAAGCAGAATTGGAATCCATGTATATGGATTCCTTAGTCTTTGTTTTTTCAGCTAAACTAATAGCTTTGCAGATAGCTCAAAACTGAAGAATCAGAAAAGTGTAATTCATTTACTTTGGATTCAGAGTTGGTTACCATATTCATGACATTGATTGCAACCCCTACAACAACGTAACAGTACACTTCCTACTTCCTCCCTGTGTTTGTCATTTTCTTTCATCCTTCTCTCCTATTTCTTCCAGCCTTCTAAGCCCTATGAAAATGTTGCCCTTTTGATGTCATATGGTTGGCTACTCTGAAGAGCATATACTCCCTGGTGCTATTGTTCACCTTGTAGGTCTGTATAGCTGGGCTGAAAGTTAAGTCACTGGGTGAGTTCAGTTCTAGACTTGAAGGGTGTCTAAGGGCTGTAGTCTCAGGAGCTTCATCAGTCTTTATCAGACCAGTAAGCCTGGTCTTTTCTTTTTCTTTTTTTTCTTTTTAATCTTGAATTTTGGTCCACATTTTTTCTTCCACTATTTCTTGGATCTTCTATTGTGATCCCTTCCAGAGGAGTTGGTAGTAGAGTCAGGCATTAGCTATTTATTTTGGTCTTAGGGTTGTGGAGGCTGAGTTTCCTTGTATCTTTGATTTTCTTCACTTTTCTTTATTCTTCATGAGGACAGGCCAATATTTGTATGTTAGATGGCCACTCATAAACTTTTAAGACCCCAGATGCTACTCACCAAAGTCTTTGCAAACTATGTTATGTCATTCAACTTTAATGTCTCCTTAGACTCTGGTCTTGAACTCCAGAGCAAGTGACTCATTTCCTTGAGGTGCTTAGTGATGGCTAAGAAGCTTTCAAAACTTGGCCTCTTGTATGCTCTACTACATTCATGGATATAATTGAAGTATGTATAAATACATATGTTGAACTAGCCTCCATCAAACTTATATATGTTTGTGGCTGTAGACCCATTATCAATAGTCTTTTAAGGGGCCTGGAAAATTGACTGCATTTTCAGAGGTGGGATGTTCCATTAATCATATAAACCAATGATATGCTTTCATTTGACCATGTTTTGCAGAGCCAACACTGAATGTCCACTCTTTTCCATTACACTCATAATAACCCCTTCCCAGAGAAGAAAGAAAGAAAAGGGAAGGAAAAATATTAGGCAGCAGGAGGACTCCATGCATGTGTTTGGCCGGTGGAGTGGATGTGATGGTTTAAATTTGTCAGTTGCTGGCTCCAGTCTCCAATGCCTTGCCTCTGAAACATGTTCCTGTTGAAGTTTAAATGGAAGTAAAATTAGGTCTCTACATAGAACCTTTCATACTTTTATTTCCTTGGGTGTTCCTGAATGGCACACAAGATGGAAATCAGTACTGTACATTTGACCCTTCTAAGAGGCCATTATGCTGTGAAGAAGAAATTACTCACTGCCTTACGTGTTATTAGTTGAAACACATCAAGAGTCTGGCTATGAAGCTATAAATCTTGGGCACTTGGAGTCTATAAAACATTTTAGAAAAGAACAAATAAACTATAAGAAATCTTAATGCTTGTTTGTCCAATCTCTGCATTTAAAGAAGAAAAAAATAGGAAAGACCAGAATAGGGAAATGACATATCTCAAGGTCATACTATGACCTTGAATTTGTGACCTATCAGTAAAAGAAAGATGCATATGACTTTCTCTTAGTGAGCCTTTGCTGATGAGGAGAGTTTTTGTGGGCACCAAGTGTCCTTGTGGTTGATTGGCAAGGACCTGTGAACAGAACAGGGCTTGGTCTTTCTCTTCCATTATTTATTATGTCAAATCTCCATGGTCTTTTGTGGATAGAAACCCTTCTCAGTGCCCACTTTGCTTCTCTTTTAGGGTCTATCTCTTCTCTCTGGCATTCCTTAGCAATAACTACAAATTTTTCCCTTTTTCTTTCTGATTTCAGCACTAGTTCAGTCACTCCATAGCCTTGAAAATCGAAAAACAAGATCATGAGGCAGTGTTTGCACACTCATACTTTCAGGGTATTTCAATCCCAAAGGAGAAAAAGGAAAGAAGGGCAGAGGGTCAAGAAAGAATGGGGGAAATACCAGATGCTGGGTTATGAGTTGTCCACAGTTTCACAAGAATATCCAGCTGATGCTTACATCATGGAGGATGTCTTTAGAGAGGTCATATAGAATCATTACAAATTTGGTTAATTACTTAGGATTGGGAGAAGAGGAAAGGCATATAATTTATCTATTGAGCCTTGCCCTTCTGCTCTATCTCATTGATGCCCAAAGTTACGTAATCCCAAACCATTTCCAGTTAGCATCATGCAACTTTTCAAAGACCATTGTGGCAGTAAGAGTCTCTCTGAGTTCTTTATGTCTAAGCTGGGCACTGGAGCTGCTGAAACACATGTGACATTGAGGGTAATAGAGAACACACAGCATTTTAATCCTTTTTGAGGGGATAGGTGTCAGAATATGATATGACAGAAGAGACCAGGACTTTCAGACCTGTGGCATAGCACAAGCCATTATTGGTGAGAACTGATCTGGATGAGTACCTAAAACTAGGTCTGATAGTAGACGAGGCATTACTTTTATAACCCCAAAATTGTATTTGATCTTTTTAGTTCTAAAAATGCTCCTTAAAAGCATAAAGAATCTCTTTGTTGCTGTTAAGGGCCATCGAATAAGTTCCAACTTATAGTGACACTGTGTACAATAAAATGAAACACTGCCCAGTCCAGCACTGTTCTCACAATTTTTGTTACGCTTGAGTCCATTATTTCTGCCACTGTGTCAATCCACCACATTGGGGGTCTTCCTCTTTTTGGTTGGTTCTTCACTTTACCTAGCACAATGTCTTTCTCCAGGCACTGGTCCTTCCTGATAACATGTTCAGTCTGCCCATTTTCACTTCTAAAGAGAACTTTGACCGTACTTCTTCCAACACAGATTAGTTTGCTCTTCTGACACTCCATGGTACTTTTAATATTCTTCTTCAGCATCATTATTCAAATGTATCAATTTTTCTATAGTCTTCCTTATTCACTGTTCAATTTTCACATGCATATGAGGCAATTGAAAATATCATGGTTTGGATCATGTACACCTTACTCCTCAAACTGACATTTCTGCCCTTGAACAATTTTAAAGAGGTCTTTTGCAACAGATTTTCTAATGCAATACCTAATTTAAAGGAGGCATGTTATTGGTGCTATTGTTAAGGGCTGTCAAGTCATTTCTGACTCATAGTGACCCTGGATAGGGTTTGAGAAGAGTGGCTGGTGATCTTGAATATAAATGTTTTAAGTCCTCTTCACTTTCAGCAAGCAAGGTTGTATCGTCTGCATATTTCAGGTTGTTAATGAGTCTTCCTCCAATCCTGATGCCATGTTTTACTTCACAGAACCCAGCTTTCTGGATTATTTGCTCAGCATACAGGTTGAATAAGTATGATGAAAGAATATAACCTTGTCACACACCTTTCTTAATTAAAAAATATTCAGTGTTCCCATGTTCTGTTCGAACAATTGCCTCTTGGTCCAGGTACAGATTCCTCATGAGCACAATTAAGTGTTCCAGAATACTCCTACTTCACAATGTTGTCCATAGCTTGTCACGATCTACACAATCGAAAGCCTTTGAGTAGTCAATAAAGCACAGGTAAGCATATTTTTTTATATTCTCTGATTTCAGCCAAGATCCATCGGACATCAGCAATGATATCTCTCATTCCACGGCCTCTTCTGAATCCAGCTTGAACCTCTGGAACTTCTCTGTCAATGTGTGATTGTAGCTGTTTCTGTATTTCTTTTAGCAAAACTTTACTCGCATGTGATATCAAAGAGATTGTCCGATGGTTTCCGCATTCCGTTGGATCACCTGTCTTTGAAATGGGCACAAATATTGATCTCTTCCAGTCAGTCGGCCAGATAGTTGTCTTCCAAATTTCTTGGCAGAAATGAGTGTGTGCTTTCTGTGCCACCTCACTTTCTTAAAAGATTTTAATTTTAATTCCATCAATTTCTGGTGCCTTGTTCTTTGCCAATTCCTCAATGCACCTTGGCCTTCCTCCTTTAGTATCATTGGCTCTTGATCATATGCTACCTCTTGAAATGGTTGAACATTAACTATTTCTTTTTGGTACAGTGACTCTGTGTATTCCTTCCATCTTCTCTTGATTTCTACATCATTAAATAATTTGCCCAGAGAATCTTTCAATAATGAAAGTCGAGGCTTGAATTTTTTCTTCAGTTCCCCCAGCTTGAGAAATGCTGAACATGTTCTTCCTTTTTGGTTTTCTAGGATTAGGATTACACACTTTTAAATTTCTGTGTTCTGTTTTTTTAATCTAATAATTATTCTAGTTAGTCCTTGATAACAAAATGTTAATGAGTGAGGAACAACTCCGAAAAAAATTGTATGAATGATTGTATAACTCAAAGAATGTAATCGATGTCACTAAACTGTACTTGTAGATATTGTTAACCTGGCATATGTTCTTCTGTGTATATTCTCAACAATGTTTTTAAGTGTTGTAGAGTCAGTTCCAACCCATAGCGACCCTTTATAGGGTTTCTGAGAGTAACTGGTGGGTTTGAACAGCCTACCTTTCAGTTCAAACTGACCTTGCAGTCCAGAGCATTATTCTGCACAGCCTCACCAATTAAATCCTGGAATCTATGAGAAATCCTCAGATAACTATTTCTTTGAAAGATTCTGTGATCAAGGTAGTTTGGGGAAATTGTAGAGCAATTTCTTGCTCTGTATCTTGGATAGAGGTTTGTCTGTCTGCTCTATCTCATTGACAAGAAATTTCTCCAAAGATAGTTAATCCCAAAGACTTTCCAGTTAGCGTCATCCAACCTTTCCAAGGACCACTGTGCAGGTTTATGGCCAGCATAGAGTTTTGTAGTACAGAAGTGTCCTTACCCTTGTTTTCTAAAAATATTTGAGCAAGGAGCTCCCTTGTTTTGTTGTTAGCTTTTCCCTCATGAAGCACTGTTAGGAAATATTGGTTATATAAAATAATACATTATTGCTTTTAACCTTTTTCTGGGCCTTGTTTACAAACCTCAGGCCCTGTCCCTTTTCATGGTGACTGTTGAATTGCTAATGAACTGACAAATTCTACATTTATGACATTCATTCTCTTGTTCAATTTGCCTGGGACAGATTACAACATTAATGGAGTTCAGGACATTGTTTCTTTCTTGAAGCATCCAATAGCCAGGACAAAGGTAATGAGTTCCTCAAGGAATAAGTCTAGAATATTTAACATTATGATGAAATTTTGGTGTCCATAGGTGATTTGAAAACAAGAAGTGGCATGAGAGAAGCCAGAATATTGAATAGTTGTCATGATACCATCTCATAGTATTGTCTCAATCAGATCTAATATATGCCAACTACAATAAAAAAAACTGCTACATAACGCAAATATGCAGAATGCTAGATCCCATAAATTAAAATGGTGACTGGAGAAATCGCTTTTCTATTTGAATCCTATGCTTTGCCAAAAATATCAACTGTGTATTAATCCTTCTGCCTCTCTATTCATTGCTCCTTCATCCTCTCTTATTTTCCTGTCTCTTTAAATAAAACTTGAACTGTAGTGATTGGACATTGAGTGATACACTGCCCCACAATGCCCAAACTAAATATATACATATATATATTTAAGTGCTGTCGAGTCGGTTCTGACCCATAGCGAACCTGTATAGAGTTTCTGAGTAGTGGCTGGTGAGCTTGAACTGCTGACGTTGTGGTTCAAACCAACTTTGTAGCCCAGTGCATTAACCCACAGTGCCACACACCAGGACTCTGTCTCGCTCTAAATAGAAACATAGATAGATAGAGACAGAGACATAGATATAAACATAGATATAGATGTAGATATCTGAAAAGAATTATTTGGGTAGGTGTTACATTATCTTGAAAACTATAGGAATCTGGACACTATCAGTGTACAAGGAAGACCAAGTTTGAACTTCTGTTCAAATCTATTCCTGTTCTTTCATGCTGTAGATCCTTCCCTTTCTGCACCCATCTTATTTTTAAAGATAAATCAATTTCTTTACCATCTCGACTCTTTACCTCCTACTTATATAAAATCAAGAGTTACTGGGCATCCACTAAATTCTAGGCACAGGGAAATATTCAGAGAATAGAATGATATCCTAGTGCTGTTTCACTTTGCTAGGAAAAAATTTAACAAAACCAGGAAATGATAGCCAGTTGTGAAAAGTTCTGGGGTTAAGGAGATGCAGAGTATCTAAACATGGGGCCTCTGAATTCTTAGGAAGGTGTCAGGAATAACTCTTCAGAAAAAAATATCGAAATGAAAGTATAGAAAAGCTGGGTGAGATGACTCTTGCTAAGGAATTGGGTGTAAAATGACTAGGAAGTTAGAGAGAGCGTGATGCTCTCGAAAGCTCAGTGGTGGTTGTGTGCTGTGAACTTGGTTCTGACTCATCGTGACCCTGTATAGATTTCTGAAGCTGTAAATCTTTAGAGGAGCAGAAGGCCTCATCTTTTCCCATGGAATGGCTGGTAGTTTCGAACTGCTGACCTTGAGGCTAGCAGTCTGACTTATGACTACTAAGCTGCCAGAGTTCCTGTCGAAAGCTCAATAGCAGTGAATTAAAATGCTTAGAACACAAAAAAAGCCATAGCAGCCAGCCTTCAAGATGATCCCCAATGATTGTAGACGCTTGTTATTTCCTATTTAAATGCTTGTGTAGTCTTCTTCCTCATTAAGTAGACCAAACCTGTGTGAGCAATAAGATATTGTGAAAATGAAAGCATGAATGTAGTCATTTTGAGACTTTAACTAAACAAACCAAGCACTGCCTTAGACCTCCCATACACGTCCCTCCTTTTTCTGTCCTTGTTTCTTATATATA
>NW_006408599.1:10417325-10443497 GCF_000296735.1 Chrysochloris asiatica | reverse complement strand
CTACTCCCGTAAAGATTTACACCCTCGGAAACCCTGTACAGGGTCGCTATGGGTCGGACCCGACTCGATGGCACTTAACAACAACAACAACAACATAGTGTTAATAGTCACTTAGGTTTGAAGGCTTTGCCCTCTTTGTGTAGCTTCTGAAAGAATAACCACCTAGAGAAATAGATACTGGGAGAGTTAACACGGCTCATACACTTATCAGGGCATCTGATCAACTTGTGAATTGATGGCAATGCTAGCTTAGTAAGATTACAGCCCATCTGCCTACTGATTAACATTGTGAAAATGGGTATAAATATTGCTTATAAGAAATAATCATCAGAAAAAGAAATGCAGATAGGCCTCATGTGATACAATAGTGAATAATTGTTATCAGGACTGATTGTGAGGGTTGGAAAAATAAAGGCAGACGTTTTATAGCAAGAAGGGGAGTGATTAACTTTTCAACCTAGGAGCGGAGTTCCCTGGGACCATCAAGGGAGAAGAGCGGAGAGCGGGACCCTACCCAGACAAGCAGTGACTCCAGAGATAGAGGAAGCTGCTGGAACTTTTGCCTACCAACAATGGTGAGTCTTTAAAGGACTTCAAGCAGGAAAGTGATGTCATCAGGCTTATGTTCCTCTGGGCTTCTTCAAAACAACAACTCTGTTTTTAAATTTCCCTCTCTGACGTGGTGTGGAGCACAGTGATTTACATTAGGCTTGGTAAATGTAAATTTTACCTGAGGAATAATAAGATGATAGAGACTATAGGTTCTCTCAGTAGCAGTAACAAAGGAGAATTTCTGATTCCCAGACTAACTAACATTGATGAAATGCAGCTTCAGTATGCTCCCACTCCTCTCAAAGCCCATATTTACAGATAAGTGAGTGAAACGCTTGCTGTCAGAATATATCCAACAGTCACTTTACAACATGTTTTTGGGAAGACAGAAAGACTATCTGTGTAACAGAACCATTACAATATAACTTGAATTCTCCAAATATATTTGCATACTTGGTATAGGAGTTTGACCCCACAATATCAAAATAAATGCAATAAAACCATAGTCTCATATACTCAGAGTAATAACGAGGCTGTGGACTTCTTGTGTGGTACTGTATAATTAGCACTGGACTGCAAACCACAAGATCTATGGTTCAAACCCACCAATTGCTCCTCAGAAAATCTATACAGGGTCGCTATGAGTTGGAACTGAGTTGCTGGCACACTTAGCAACAACAACAACAACAACAGAAGTAATTTAGTCAGTGTTGTATTCATCTAATTTAAAAACAACAACAACCTGTTACCATGAAGTCAATTTTGACTCTGAGAGACCCAGTAGGACATAGTAGAACTGCCTTATTGAGTTGCCAGGGCTGTAAATCTTTCTAGAAGCAGGCTGCCAAGTCTCTCTCCCACAGAGCAGGTAATGAGTTCCAACCAATATTCTTTGTCTAGCTGCCAACTTCTTCACAACTGTGCCGCCAGAGCTCCTTCAGATTTCACCTATGTTAATGTTATTGTTGTTAAGCGCCATTGAGTTGATTCTGACTCACAGTGACTCTGTATAGGGTTTCTGAAGTACAGTTAGCAGTCTAGTACTTATCCTACAGCACCACACCAGGAGCACTGGAAGCCCTTTAGGACACTTCTATTCTGTTCTATAGGGTCACTATAACACTTATAACTTACTGAGTATGAAGTGTTAGCCATTCTAAAACCTTTCCTAACATGATCTGATTTATCCTTAAAACACATCTGTGAGGTAATTATTGCAGTCATTATTGATTTTTATTTATTTATTTTTTAATAAACAACAAGGATCGAATGTCTTCAGTAAGTGTGTTTTAAACGCTAATCTACATACACATTTTTGTTAAAATCTAGATTCTGATTCAGTCGGTCTGTGGTGTGACCTAGTGTGGCGCTGTGGGTTAATGTGCTGGACTGTAGAGTTGGTGTGAATTGCAAGGTCTGTGGTTCAAACTCACCAGATGCTTCTTGGAAACCCTGTGCAGGGTCGCTATGGGTCAAAATAGACTCAATTGTGCTTAACAACAGCAACAAGTTCCCGCATGAGACTAGCAGAGGTTAGGCAACTACTCCAGAGTCTCAGGTAGAGATGTGGCAACTTAAAGCCTCTGCTCTCTGATTGCAAAGGGCAAGCTCTTAATCCACTAACAACCCACACAGGACCCCACCTGAGTTGTGGTTATCCAATCTCTACTGGAATGCATCTATTTAATGAAGAGGTCTCTTTCCAATTTTAAGTTACTCTAAAGTGAAAGATCTTTCTTACATTGAGCCAAGTTCTGTCCCAATAGAACCTTCTATAGATCACTTGTTGAGGCATTACTAAAGAAGCATTTTCTTTAGAATCTGATTAATGTTCCTTCTGAGCACTCCATTTGTCAGAGCCTTCGAGAGGAAGGGATGTGGTTTGGAGAGGAGGCTTTGGATAACAACACATTTCATAAGCCCTTAACGTGAATTACTGGATGATTAAATAAATGATGGAAGAGAGAAGACACGGTATTCTAGTAAGGGTATGGCATTCACTACCCTAAACCAGAGCTAACAAAATAAAAATGTGAAAAAAGGAGACAATTGTAATGAGGATCGACTTTCCTTTTCACACTACTTCCAGTTACCAATAGGGATATGTTGTTGTTGTGAAGTGTTGTCAAGTCGGTTCCAATCCATAACTACCCTGTATACGGTTTCTGAGGAGTGACTGCTGAGTTTGAACCACTGGCCTTGCAGTTCAGACTGACCTTGTGGTGGAATGCTTATCTTACAGCACCATACCAGGATTCCATTAGCGATATAGTCTTGAACAAATTGATAAACTGTATTGTGTTGTTGTTGTTAAGTGTCATCGAGTCGGTTCAGACCCATAGAGACCCTGTAAAGGGTTTCCAAGGAGCAGCTGGTGAGCTTGAACCACTGATCTTGCAGTTCAAATGGCTTTGCAGTCTGGCGCATTAACCCACAGCACCAAACGCTAATTATACCCCTCTAAAAAATTATTTATTGATCAATGGAGTCTGCTCTTGCTCAGACTCATATAGATGAGGTACAACAAGTTGTTCATGAGAGAAAATGTAAGACTCTGTGAACTGAGTTCAGAACTGTAAGTGGTAAAACGAACCATCCTAAACTGCCTGTATGCCCTTGTATACTAAGCTAAATCACTTAGTATAAGAGAAAGCAGAATCATTTATAGGTAGTTCCCAACTGAAGACATTTGAGTTTCAACATACTGGGCTGAACAACAGTCTGCTTTGTTTTGTTTCGTGTCTGCTTGTACTTTGTTATCGTTGGTGGTATGTACTACATGCCATGTTGCAGCACATAATTTTCTGCTGTTATCATTCTCAGAAGGAGCTCTGGTAGTGTAGTGGTTACGAATCAGGCTGTGAACTGTAAGGTCAGCAGTTCGAAACTACCGGAGGTTCCGTGGGAGAAAGATGAGGCGTTCTGCTCCCGTAAAGATTTACAGCCTCGGAAACCCTGTACAGGGTCGCTATGAGTCGGAACCAACTCCACCGCACTTAACAACAACAACAACATCATTCTAAGATGATCCCTCACAGATGTTTCCAACAACAAAGTCAAATAAAGATCAGATTTATAAAGATCATTATAGTAAATGAAAACTTAAAAAATAAAGAGGTATCCAAGTTAGGATGGAATTATCAGATAGAAACCCTGTTATAAGTCAGGCACTACCTGTAAAGAAAAGACATCAGGCTGGGAATCTAAAACCTGCGTTCGAACACCGCCTTATGCTCTGAATCCCTCTACATCTTCATCTAATGATCTATAAACAAAAAGGTGGGTGGGACATGGTCAGACCATATGGTCTCCTATTTCTCTTTCAACTCTGAACTTTTAGGCTTTAACTTCATAGAGGGCAAACAAAGCCACAGGCTCCAAAGATGGCAGGCACCGTGCATTTTCCAACTTTGACCCAAACTGCCCATGACTTGTTTTCATGGTCTAACAGAAGCAAAAAAAAAATCAGGAGTTGTTAGAAAAAGAAACAATGATGTTGACAGAAGATTTTAAACTGCTACTCACTTTTTCAGGGCAGGATATATTTCTCTCAAAAGTCAGTTGAAATAAAAGATTCACAGACAAAACGGATGGTGGCAATTCACTTCATATTGTCACTCAGCTCAGAATGTACTGAATTAATAGACCCTTGGAAATCTTTCTCAGTTCCATATTCCCAACTCAAAAATGGGAATTACGAGGTTGTTGACATCCTGCTGATATTATATTGTTTCTTATTGATGTTCTTTTGGATAAATTTCTTTAAGTGTCTCTATTCTCCACCAAAATGGTATCTTATAATTTTTTCCATCAATAATCCTTAGTGATTGGTAGAAGATGGGCCCTACAATGCTGCCATCTACCATAGGGAGACCAAGTTTCCATTTAGATGATAAACCACAAGAATTTTAGAAGCTGTGGGCCAACTTTTATGGAGGTTTCTTGTTAATATTACTCATGATATATTTCCCCCTATTACTCCAAAGCCATATCCCTTTCAATGACTGGAAAGAGTGTGTATTGTCTGAGTTCAGTGTCTGTAGAGAGACAGAGGTTTGGGGAAAATGAGCTCGTAGGGTGTGGATTCAGCACTAGGAAAGTACTTTGATTATAGATCAAAAATGTAATGGATCCAATTATCTTCATATTAGGTATAGAAGGGCAAAGAGAAAGGCAAAGCTCCTGTTTATGGAACACCCACTGTGTGCCAGACACATGCTTGTTTCTTTCCCTATTTCATGGCAGTTAGTCCTCAGAAGGTGCTTTTATTCGCCATGCTTTCCAAATAGACATTGAACGAGAAGGGGAAAGTGTAGATAATTTATGCAATTCACGCAGATAGCATGTAGCAGGGAATCAGTATCTTTCAAGACATAGTATCTAAATGCTTTCCAATATTTTTGGCTTTTCCACTTATTTGCTAAACCACAGGAGTCACTTACCCTGGAGGAGGCCTGGCTTTTTCATTTGTTAAAAGAAGTGATATTGGGTGCTTTTAGTCTACGTGAAAACAGTCCTTGGCAGGAAATAAGCACATCAAAAAACTGTAACTATTACACTTATCATTGTTGCAGCACCTAACTTCTTTAAATTAAGTAAACAAACAAACAAACAAACAAATAAGTAAAAATCTTAGTGCCAAAGAAAAAGGAAGAGAAGGTGGAGTGGTAGGTGGAAATATACCAACATCTGCTCCCTGAACTAGATACTGACTTGCTCATATGTGTTTTATGGTCATCAAGGTGTTAATTCAAGCCTCCATCATGAGTTTTTCTGACCACAGTCAGGGTGAATGTGGGTGACATTTATAAATACAATCCCTCTTTCTCCTTTTGTCTTCCCTTCAGTTTCAGTCTCTCCTCCCTTTGTCTTACTCTGGCTTCTTGTTGATTTGTATAAAATCTTCTTGACCTCTCTCATCACTTTGTAAATACATATTTATCATGAGAAAGGCAAGGCAGGGAAAGGATGGTCAGCAGGTAACTGACCAGATTTGTCTGGATAAGGAGAGCCCCTGTTCAGAGCTACAGTGAGGGTTAAGAGTTGGCCAGAAATACTCTAATTTAGTTCCCTGAACTACCCCTGTCTATCAGAATTGTGAATTACCAAATGTTTCAACAGCAAAGGTAGAAAGGTCATTAGAAATCATTTTGCAGATAAAGAAACTGAAGCACAGTAAATAGACGTAGTCAGCCTCCACTGAGGCAAGGGATCTCCTTCTGATTCACTCCAGTACTTCACTCCCTACTTCATCTTCTACTTGGAGATACTTCCTAATGACCTCAGAAATTTTGTATGGTCGTTTCTGTATCTGTCCTCTTTATTCCCAGGTTCCTGACCTCTTTATCCCCAGGTTGCTGATTTGGCAGCTTCAAAAGCTATTTATTCATCCATCAGATGACTTTTAGTCACTGTATGTAGTCTTCTAACTTTTTCCCCAAAATTACTTTCTGTTCTTTTCCAATACTGAATTTTAACGCCAGATAAGATTCCAATAAGAACTCAAATGAGGGAAATAAAATGAAAACAAACATGTTTCAGACTTTAAAAAAAGTTATTTATCTGTGTGTATGGTTGTGGGAGTGTGTGTGTTTGTATTCCACAACAATATACTTATTTTATAATATTAGAGATGTCATTTATTTCATTTTAATCTCTTAAGGTTTGGTTAGATTATCTCTAAATTGCTCTATTTGTAATTACTTTTTCGTAGCACACCACCCTGCGTTGTCAGATGTACAAACCCTGCTATCTTCCTAAAGGAGACAGCAGAGCGCATATTAGGGAGCACTAATGATTGCAGAATTGTGATATATCTTTCTTTCTTACATTTTGAAGTCCCAGGATTAAATGTTTTAGAGAAAAATAAAATAAATAAGTAAATAAAGCTAATGAATTCATGCTGTATTCCAGTTGAAAATCTTTGTCTTTTCGTTAGCGGTGTTCCTTGCCCTACCCCTTTTCTGGAGATCAAAGCTCTTATTTTGAACCAAGGGAAAAATCAGGTTTTAGAAATTGTCACACTTTCCCCACCTTCCCTAGAATAGGGGGTAGCTTTAACTTCTTGGATCTCAGCAACTGCATTCCCCCTTTGTCCCTGAGGTGGTCCATGGGAGGAACCAGGCCATTGTCTAAGGTGCCAATCTTTGTTGGATTCTTGAGAAAGAACGGCTAAGACAGACACAAGGCCAGCTTTTAAGTTTTCCCGCCTTGAAAACCCTATTGAGGCATTTGTGTGGCTACTTGTGGGGGTCATGCTTCTGATCTGACCCCTCACATCCCAGGGTAATTACAGCATGCAGAACAGTACCTCCTCCCTAGCTAATTGGCTCTCTCAATGAACCTTTCAGAGAGGAAGTTTGTCTATGACTCACTTGCCCTCCACAGCAAACTTAAGGCCTCAAAACATTCATCTATGTCTACGTGATGGGATGGAGACTTAGGAAGTGATTAGAAAAGGGATCCAACAAGTCCCTGATTGCCCTATTAGGAATGTGGCCTATTAACTCTTTGAGAACTGTCTACCACCTTGGTGGGTAATTGATTGCAACTGAAGATCCTTTCTCTGGTTTAGCAATGCTAACTAATATATTTATCTTATTTCTGGAACATATGGTAGTCTTTTGACACTACTTGGAAATCATGGTATAAAACAGCAATGTCTTGCTTGATATCAATAAATACATTAAGAAAAGACAGGCAGATACCAGGGAAGGAAGGTGTAATTTTAAAAAATTATTTTAATAAATCTTTAATACATTTCTGCTACAATAGTGGAATTGGAGTATGAGATTGCAGTGAGGATTCTGTTTTGTCTATCAATGTGGTCATCATTTCTGGAGAACTTTGTAGTTGAATTCAAGGAAGCAAGTGTGAGTAATCCCAAACAGCCCCAGACACAAGACCTCCCCAGGCACAATCTTTGTAGACTGCTCTCAAGCCAGGCCACTCCACCTGGAAATGGCCACATGACCTTTCCTGCTGGAAAGAGTCCTGATTTTGTAGGTCATCTCTTGTCTTTAGTGAATGATTTACCTCTTACTTTCTTGACTGACGCCCAGGTCATTCATGGAGTGTAACTTGAATCTTTCCCAACAGGTTGTGACTTGTAGGATTTTTTAAGTGGTAACTTGTGTTATCAAGGAATGCTAAATGTTCAAGACCAACAACAGGCTGTTAAAGCAGATTATTTCAAGGGTGGTGGGGAAGGAAAGAGGAATTAAAGTATGGGAAAGAGCATCAGTTTTTTTCTTTACACAGCTTTGACTATTTGCCTCGTATGATAGTGTAAGGGCCCTGGTGTGACACTGTATGATAAGCACTATGATAAGTCAAAGATTCAGACCCACCAGGTCTTGGAAACCCCATACAGGGTCACTATGAGTTGGAACTAACTTGATGGCACACAACAACAGCATGATATTATGTTGTTGTTGTCAAGTACTGTGGAGTTGGTTCCGACTCCTAGCGACCCTGCACAGGATTTCCGAGGCTATAAATCTTTACGGGAGCAGAACACCTCATCTTTCTCCCATGGAACCACTGGTAGTTTCGAACTGCTGACCTTGAGGTTAGCAGCCTGATTCATAACCACTACGCTACTAGAGCTCCTTGCATGATAGTATAATAAGCTTTTAATTTTTAAAATGTGAAAAAGGATAAAAGAAGGTATTTATTTTAAATATTTTTCATAAAAAGAACATTCAACTTGGCTTCTATTTATCTTGATTTTTTCACTCAATACTTTTTTGTCGAGTGAATGAAAAAATATGAGATTTTGCTAATGATAAAAAGCATATTTTATAGTTCAGTTTTTTTGTTTCCTTAGACAATATAGTGGTGGTGGTGTGCAGTGGAGTTGGTTCCAACTCATAGTGACCCTAAATAGGGTTTCTGAGGCTGTAAATCTTTACGGGAGAATAAAGCCTTATCTTTCTCCCATGGAATAACTGGTAGTTTTGAACTGCTGACCTTGTGGTTAGCAGCCTGACTACAAACCACTATGTTACCAGAGCTCCTTTTAGGCAATGTAAGGCTTAATATGAGTCAATTTCAGAGTCCTAGTGTGGTGATAAGGAGCTCTGGTAGCGTAATGGTTATGCTAGACTACAGGAAAAGAAAAGGAGGGATGGGGCAGGGACTAGAGAGCAAGTGGGGCCTCTAAGGAAGAAAGAAAGAAAGAGAGAAAGAGAGAGAGAGAGGGAGGGAGGGAGGGAGGAAGGAAGGAAGGAAGGAAGGAAGGAAGGAAGGAAGGAAGGAAGGAAGGAAGGAAGGAGAGAAAGAAAGATAAACAGAAAGAAAAATGTGTGTCCCTAATTCTTACCTTAAGGATATAAAAAGTACTGCAAAACAAATGAGCCCTGCCTTGGCATGTGAAAGGAACATGACACAGGGTACAAACTTTCTGAATCAACAATAGAGGTGTTTGTGACAGCTCAGTGGAATATGTGACAAAGGACTTTATTTCCAGGACTTACTATGACTTCATGTCGATTTGATACAAATGCACATCAGCTTCCTTGATGTTTGTTTTTCTCTCTACGAGCATGTGGGTGCACACACACACACACACACACACACACACTCCCCAACAAACATGCACCCCTTGTAGATATATATGCTTTAGATGAGGATATGTCTATCAGGAATCCTTTTGTTTCACATTCAGGTCCATGGTTTAAATAAAAGTTCAAGTGTGGAGCCATGATCATTCATCTCTCTAGTTGTTTCACTATAGGATAAGCATTAGACTGCTAACCATAAGGTTGGCAGTTCAGATCTCCAAAATCATATACAGGGTTGCTGTGGGTCACAACTGACTCCATGGCACTTTACAATAACAATATTTAAGGAAAACCATGTAATCTGTGTGCTCATAGAAGTGGAGTGCTACCCTAGAAAGCCTGCCAGTTTGGTTTAAGAAGATCTTTGACCTATAGCACTAGTTACCTGTTCTTGTGAGACTGTGGTGTCTCCATAAGATAAGCACTTGACAGTGAACCAGGAGGTCTGTGGTTTGAGCTGTCAGCCACTCTGTAAGAGAAAGATGAGACTGTCCTCTCAATGACTTAAAAGCACTGGAAACCCTGCACGGGTAGCTATAAGTTGAAATTGACTTGAAGGCTCTTAACAACACCACCAGCAACTTGTACTTGTGACACTGGATCTGTTTGATCTTTTTCTCTTACAGTCACAGTCTTGTTCATATGAAAGAAAAGCTTTTTGGAATAGAAAATCTTAAAGGATATTTTAGTTTTGAGATCTTCTGTTTTCTATTTCCATGACTACTTAGGTAAATGCCCTGGAAAATCAGCTAGTAGCAGCTATTTATTAAATGTGTATAGGTTTATGTTAAGGGCTTTGCATGCAATATCTCATTTCACCTTACAGCAATTCTGTGAGAGGGCATTGCTTTCCCATTTTATACATGAGGACCAGGAGCTCAGAGAAATCAGCTTGGATCATACTCTTTTATTTGTCTCTTGGGATGACCCTTTGGAGGGGAATTCCTTTAGAGGATTCTTGGCAGCATGAATTCTATCCAAGGACCAGTTGAGTCCTTTTCTTCCTTTCAAGGTCTCTACTTTAAAATATCCAGCTATGTTAATAACAGCAATATAAAGGATCATTCAGTGAAAATTTACTGATTTCCTTTCTTTCTACACTGAGGTCTAGAAGTAGGAGACATTCATTTTTTTTTCTTTCCAGAAAATCCCTGTGACTCTTTGGAAAGGACATATTCTTATGCTTGGATTCATCTACCTAAAATGTAAATGAAGGTATCTTTGATTGGGTTCTCTAGAGAAGAAAAACTAGAGAAGCTTATTTATACCAGGGGGCTTCAAAATTTCGTGGACATTTTTCATTATTTTTATATTTCATCTTTTCTTTTGAAGTCGTGTGTGTGTGCGTGAGTGTGTGTAGAGAGAGACAGAGAGGTTTATATCAAGGAAATTTCTTCTGAGGATGCAGAGGACAACAATCTCAAGTCTATGGGATTCTGACTTCATGTGCTACAGGGGCTAATGACCCTATGATTAACAAGTCAGATAACAGGTTGCTGACTCATGGGTTGTGGAGGTTGATGAAATGAATCCAAGAGCAACTGATAAAATTGTAGGCTGCTGGCTCACACTGCAGAGGCTAGTGAAACCCAAGATTGACAGGTAATATGGCTGACCACTGGCTGAAGTCCCAAGAACCAGAGGTCAGATGATGAGAGCCAGATGCAGGATCCAGAGTGAGCAAAAAATAAGCTTTGTCAGAATGTCCATATGTATTAAATACAGGTCATATCCGTGAAGAAACGTCTTTCAACTGACCAGCTGCTCAAAGCAGATCTTATCATGGAAGTGACTACATTATGGGTACGAGTTACATATCAATGTAAAGAAACCAAAAATCCTCATCACTTGACCAGTGAACAACATCCATATAAATGGAGAAAGAATTGAAGTTGTCAAAGACTTTATTTAGCTCGGATCAACCATCAACACGTATGGAAACAGCAGTCAAGAAATCAAATGATGTATTGTATTAGGCTAACCTGCTACACAAGACCTCTTTAAAGTGTTGAAGAACAAAGATGTCAGTTTGAGGCCTATGATGTGCCTATCCAAGCCACAGTATTTTCAATAACCTTATATGCATGTGAAAACTGGACAGAGAATAGGAAGACTGTAGAAGACTTGATGCATTTGAGCTATGATTCTGGAGGAGAATATTGAATGTACCATGGACTGCCTAAAGAACAAACAGACTTCCAAAAGAACCAAAGTATAGCCAGAGTGCTCCTTGGATGGCCAGATTGCATCTCTCATACTTCAGACAAGGGACCAGTCCCCAGAGAAAGATATCACATTTGGTAGAGTGGAGGGTCAGAGAAAGAGGAGAACTTCCAATGAGATGGACTGGCATAGTGGTAGCAGCAATAGGCTCAAGCGTAGTGACAAGTGTGAGCTTGATGCAGGACCAGGCAGTGTTGCATTCTGTTGTGCACAGGGTCACTAGGAGTCAGTATGGATTGGATGGCGCCTAACAACAACAACATCATGGGGTGAATGCATCATAACTGGCAATCCAGAGATTCATGGTCCAGTCATGTTAACACACAACCTTAACTATTACTGCCCACCCCTTGTCAATTTGACAACTGTACACATCTTTTTATACTATACATAATCTCTTAATAAATACAATTATGAAATCATGTGTGTGTCTAATATGATTCAGCTAATACATGTGCAACTGAAACCACACTAGCCTTGCTTGCATCACATATTTTATAAGTGAATAAGATAAAAATATTTGATACACACATATAAGGAAGGAATACTCAGTCACATGATCCTAGCTAGTATTTAGAAATACCTTCTTCCACCACCATCCTGTATTCCTTTTACCCTCAGCAAGTATTTCAACTAGTCATAGTGACCCAAACCGTTTTTCTGATGGGTCTGTGTCATTAGTAGTCATATTAGAATTGGGTTACTGTAAATTTCCATTAACTGTAATCACAGGGCATTGTTGCACTAAGAGCAATCCTAAGAGATCACCTGTATTTCGGACATATCCTTTCTTACATCCATTATACAATATCAATTTGATTTTCTCTTATTAAAGAGGATCAATCACATCAGTCAGTCGACATAGTATCTCCTTTCTTTGTCTGCTGATCCAGAGTCATGAGGAGCCCAAAGTAGCTGGGTTGTTGTTGTTGTTGTTAAGTGCCATCGAGTCGGATCTGACCCATAGCGACCCTGTACAGGGTTTCCGAGGCTGTAAATCTTTACGGGAGGAGAACGCCTCATCTTTCTCCCGCGGAGCGGCTGGGAGTTTCGAACTGCTGGCCTTAAGGTTCGCAGCCCGATTTGTAACCACTACGCTACCAGAGCTGGGTAGCATTATTAAATTCTACATCAAAGGAATCCGTTTTACATCTTCAGGAGGGACTATCTCTACCTTTGGAACTAAGACCTTCAGACATACAGAGCTTAGGATCCCAGAGACGGGAAGCACAGATTTTACATATGGACCACTAAGGGTAATAGTGAAAGTCAGTGGTACCACTCTGATTTCCACTCCTTGATTCCTAGACGCATGAATCACAGCTATTGAAGGAATAGTACCATAGATTGGATGTGAGTTTAGAGCATACACAGCCTCTTGTAGGACAATATTTTGAACCTTTAAGGCACTGCCACCTAGATGGGACTGTAATTGTGTCTTCAGAAGATCATACAGTATTTCTATCAAGTTATTCACTTCAGGATGATGAGGAACATAAGATCAGTGAATTCTATGAGCATGGGCCCATTGCCACACTTCATTGACTACGAAGTGAGTACTTCGATCTGTGGTGATACTGTGATACCATGACAGTGGATAAGCCATTTTGTAAGTCCATGGATGGTAGTTTGTGCAGAAGCTTTGCAAAAAGGGGAGACATACTTGTTTTCAGAATAAATGTCTATTACATTGAGAACGAAATACTACCCTTTTCATGATGAAAGTGATCTAATATAATCAACCCACCACCAGGCTGCTGGATGATCTCCCCAAGGAACAGGTCTATATCAAAGACTCAATGTTGTTCTATGCTACTGGAAAATTTAACAGTTAGCAACGACTGTATCCAAGTCAGTTTTGGTAAGTGGACGTTACTGAGTCTCCATGCATAACCTACATCTCTACCACCATGACCACTTTGTTCATGAGCCCACCAGCAATGAAGGGAGAGTCCAGGGAAAGAGGATAACTGGTTTCCACAGAACATGATATCCTATATCCACTTGTTTGTCAAAATTCTTCTCTTCCAAGGTCACCTTTTTATAAGCATGCACATGAGACATAAATATCTTCACTTCTTGGAGAGGTCTATTCACCAAGTTTCTAACAATGTTCCTTCGTACTCCCCAACTATCCAGTTGAACATATATAATGGTCACAACACATGAGCCATTATATAATCACACATCTAGTCATTTCTCCTTCCAAGCAAAGTGAACAACCAGATGCACTGCTCAAATTTCTACCCCTCAGTAGGATTTCCCTTCACTGATCTTCGGGGAGTTCCCAGATTCGGGCTATAGTGTTATTGCTATTCACTTTTAAGTGGTCCCTGTATATTTTGTAGAGCCATCTATAAACCAGGCACAGCTTTCCTTCTCCTCAGTTACCTGATCATGAAGAACTTCCCTGATTAACTTCTGATAGCATATTTCATCACCGAAGGGACTACATTATATCAGATCTCATCACCGAAACGGACTGCAGAATAACTGGGAAACCAGATCCAGCCAAGGTGACATAGAATCGTGCCCATCACAGAAGGAAAAGTTCTGAGACATTACCATATATTGAATTGTTGCTGTTAAATATGTTGAGTTGCTTCCGGTTCATAGCAATCCTGTATAGCATTTCTGAGGAGTGGCTGGCGGATTGAACTGCCAACCTTGTGGTTAGCAGTTCAGTGCTTATCCTACAGAGCCAGGCTAAGATTCCATGTATTGAGTGAGTATACAAAGGCTTTAGTGCCAAGTTAGAACATTAGCCTGCTTCTTTCTAGATGTGCACCATTTCACAGAGACCCCGACATCCTTAACATTAGTAGTATCTGGATGGATCAACTAGCTAGTGCTCTGTTAGTGTTGTAAAGTACTATTGTTTGTTTGAACCCACTCTATACCTCCATAGCAGATAAGACTGTGTGTGAGCTACTTCCCTAAAGCTTGCAACCAAGAAAATCCTATGAAATAGTTCTACTTTTTAACACTTGAAATTAACTGTGAATCAAAATTAACTTGATAGCTAAGGGTTTTGTTGACTTTAACCTCACTAAACCTTAGTTACTCAACTATAAGTTGGGAGTAATATGACTTTCTTCCTTGCAGAAGTATTTGCAATGAGTGAGCTAATTCATGGGAAACAGTGCCTAAATCAGGTGAAGTACTAACTAACTATAATTAACATTCACTACTTGTCTGTGGTACCTTGCATGTTGCTGTAATGCTGTAGGCTGTGCCACAGGTATTGAAGAGATCAGCAGGGCCATCCATGGTGGAAAGTTTACAGAAGAACTTCTAGACTAAGACACAATAAGAAGATGGAGAGGTGGACTATTTCTGAGTATTTAGCCCCTGAAAACCTTACAAATAGCAGTCGAAGGTCCGAGAGCACCAGAATATTAAATATTGAAAAACTGAATAACACCAGATTATGGTCAGATACAATGCAAGTAAATGGGTGCCTCAGGTTGGAGGGCACTCAAAATATGACTAGGGAAGAACTGTCTCCTAAAAGTGGAGTTGACCATGATGACAAGAATGGAGTAAAGCTTTTGAAACCTTCATGTGCTGATGGGGCATGACTCAAAATGAGGAGGAACAGCTATAAACATACATTAATAATTGGAACATGGAATAAGCCAAGTTTGAATTTAAGAAATTTGGAAGTTGTCAAAAGTGACATGGTACTCATAAAGATCAATATCCTAGGTATGTCGTTGTTGTTGTTAGGTGCCATCAAGTCGGTACCGACTCATAGTGACCTTATGCGTAGCACAATGAAACACTGCCTGATCCTGGGCCAACCTCACTACTGTTGACACGCTTGAGTCCATCGATGCTGCCACTTGGCCAGTCCATCTCATTGGGGGTCTTCCTCTTTTTCTCTGACCCTCCACCTTACCAAACATGATATCCTTTTCCAGCGACTGGTTCCTCCTGACAATATGTCTGAAGTATGAGAGATGAAGTTTGGCCATCTTGGCATCCAAGGAGCACTCTGGTTTCACTTCTTCCAAAATGGATCTATTGGTACTTCTGACAGCCCACAGCACTTTCAATATTCTTCTCCAACACCATAACTCAAAAGCATCAATTCTTCTACGGTCTTCCTTATTCACTGTCCAGCTTTCGCATGCATATGAGGTTATTAGTTGTTGTTAAATGTCATCAAGTCAGTTCCTACTCATAGCAACCTTGTATGTGGCTTCTGAGGAGTTACTGGTGTGTTTAAACCACTAACCTTGCAGCTCAGATGACCTTGTGGTCCAGTGCTTTATACTATAGCACCATACCAGGACTCCGTCCTAGGTATTAATGAGCTGAAATGGACTGGTACTGGCCGTTTTGAATCTAACAATCGTATGATTTACTTTGCCAGGTATGACAAATTGAAGAGGAACAGCATCACATTCATCATCAAAAAGAACATTTCAAGGTCTACCTGGGAGTACAAGTTCTCTGTCATGGGATAACATCCATATGCCTACAAAGAAGACCAGTAAACATCATTATTATTCAAATTTATGCAATAACCACTAAAGCCAGTGGTGATGAAATAGAAGAATTCTACTAATTTCTTCAATCTGAAATTGATCAAACATGCAATCAAGATATACAGATAATTTCTGGTGATTGGAATGCAAAGTTTGGAAACAAGAGGAAGGATCAGCAGTTGGAAAATATGACCTCCGTGATAGAAATGGTTCTGCAGATTGCATGATGGAATTTGCAAGACCAATGAATTCTTCATTGTAATACTTTTTTTCAAACAACATGAAAAATAATTATACACATAGACCTCAACATATGGAATGTACAGAAATCAAATTGACTTCATTTGTGGGAAGAGAAAGTGGAAAAGTTCATGTTGTTAGCCAAAACAAGGCTGGGGCAGACTGTGGAACAGACCTTCAATTATTCATGCAAGTTGAGACTGAAGCTGACGAAAATGAAAACATATCCATGAGAGCCAAGATATAACCTTGAACACATCCCACCTGAATTCAGAGATCACCTCAAGAACAAATTTGATGCCTGAAACACTAATGACTGAAAACCAGACATTGTGGGATGACATCAAGAGCTTCATATAAGAATGCAACAGGCAGAATATGGGACCTATTCCAAAGAAGTAGTGACACCAGAGATGGAGGCAAAGATGGGGACATAGATAGAGGGAGCAGCTGAGGATTCTAGATTCATGGAAAGAGAGGGACTGAAAGCTGGTGGCCAGAAGGCAGACTCACAGAATGTGCCCTTTGGTGATTTAAATTATTATATATGCCTGAGTGTTAAAGAAAAAAAAAAAAAAAAAAGCTAAAATGAATTAAGAAAAGTTCTGTTAACTGATGGTACATGGAGGGGATTATAATCATTGCAATGAAACAAGGTGTATGATTTCTTGAGTGTAAAACTGATGATCTGCCCTGTAAACTTTCACTCAAGTCACAATAAAAACTTTGGGAAAAAATAAAGAATGCAAAAAGTCATTAAGAAGACAAGAAAGAAGGAAAAGACCAAAATGGATGTCAGAGAGACTCTTAAACATGTTCTCCAGCATATAAATGCTAAAGAAAATGGAAGAAATGAAGAGGTAAAAGAATTGAACAAAAAGTTTTAAAGAGCAGCTTGAGAAGACAAAGTCAAATATTTTAATGCAATTTATCAAGACCAAAACCAAAAGGGAAAAACATGTTCAGCATTTTCCAACCCGAAATAACTGCAGAAAAATTACAGCCTCAATTTGCAATATTGAAGGGCTCCATGGGCAGATTATTGAATAATGCCGAAAGCATCAAAAGAAGATGGAAGGAATACACAGAGTCACTGTACATAAAAGAAATGCTCGCTGTTCAAACATTTCAAGAGGTGACATATGATTAATAGCTAATAGTACTGAAGGAAGAAGTCCAAGGTGCATGGAAGGCATTGGCACAGAACAAAACTCCAGGAATTGATAGAATACAAATTGAAATCATTCAACAAACTAACGCAGCACTGAAGGCACTCACTCCTTTATGCAAAGAAACTTGGAAGACAGCTACCTGGCCAACAGTTAGGAAGACATCCATATTTTTGCCCCTTCCAAAGTGACCCAGTGGAATGTGGAAATTATTGGACAATATCATTAATATCACATGCAATTATATTTTGGCTAAAGACAATCCTAAAATGGCTGCAACATACATTGACAAGTTACCGCTAGAGGTTTAAGTTGGATTCAGACGAGGAGATGGTATGAGAGACTGCCTTTCTGACATCAGAAGGATCTTGGCTGAAACCAGAGAATACCAGAAAGCTATTTATCTGTGCTTTAGTAACTATGAAAAGGCTTTCGACTGTGTGGATCTAGGTAAGCTATAGACAACATTGCAAAGAATGGGTATTCCAGAACACTTGTGCTCATGAAGAACCTTTACATATGCCAAGAGACAGGCATTTGAACAGAACAAGGGGACAATGAATGCTTTATAATCAGAATACGTGTGCACAAGGGTTGTATTCTTTCACCATACTTTCTCAATCTGTATGCTGAGCAAATAATTTGAAAAGGTGGATTACATGATGAAGAATGTGGCATCAGGATTGGAGGAAGACTCATTAGTAACCTGTGATATGCAGATGGTACAACTCATTTGATGAAATTGAAGAGGACTTAAAATATTTACTGATGAAGATCAAAGACCGCAACCTTCAGTATGGGTTGCATCACAATGTGAAGAAGACAAAAATCCTCACCACTGGACCAATAAATAACATCATGATAAATGGAGACAAGATTAAAGTTGTCTAAGACTTCATTTTGCTCAGCTCAACCATCAACACTCATAGAAGCAGCAGTCAAGAAGTAAAATGACATATTGCATTAGGCAAGTCTACTCCACAAGACCTCTTCAAAGTGATCAAGAACAAGTATGTCAGTTTGAGGACTAAGGTGCACCTGAAAACTTAACAACTGTTGTTTTAAATGCCATTGAGTCAGCTCCGACCCATAGTGACCACGTTTAGGGTTTCCGAGGAGCAACTGGTGAGCTTGAACCACCGACCTTGCAGTTCAAACGCCTTTGCAGTCTGGCGCATTAACCCACAGCGTCACACCAGGACTTTTTATATTCTTCTCCAATACCAGATATGGCACCAGTTATGGTATTAGGGAAGAATATTAAAAGTACCAATATTAAAACTACCAACACAGTATGTTGGAAGAAGAACAACCAGAATGTCCCTTACAAGTCAGGATGGGGAGACTTTGTCTCTCATACTTCAGACATATTTTCTGGAGGGCCCAATCCCTGGGGAAGGACAAAATGCTTGGTAAAGTTGAGGGTCAGTGAGAAAGAGGAAGACCCTGCATAAGACAGATTGCCACTGTGGCAGTAGCAATGGCTCATGCATAACAACAGTTGTGAGGATGGTGCAGGTCTGGGCAGGTCTTCTATTGAGCATGGAGTCGCTGTGAGTTCAAATTGACTTGACAGCATGTAACAACAACAACATCAACTTCTTCATAGGAAGAGTTTTTTGAATAAACGATTTTGACCAGCTGCTTTCTAAGAACGTCCTCTAATATCTGAATGGTTTCTGAGGGCATATTTTGTCTCTTGAGCCATGGAACTAGTTCACAGTTTGGAATAGGGCATTCCAGGAGGAGAACATACAAAAGATGGAAGCAAGCGATCAAACTATGCTGGGAAGTAAAAGCATTTCATATGACAGGAGCATAGAATATTTGTGTGACACAGGGCAGGGATCAGTGAGGGGAAAAAAAAACATTGGGAACACCCAATCCACTGCCAACAAGTCAATTCTGATTCATAGTGACCCTACACTGAACAGAGTAGAACAGCTCCTTGTGTTTCAAGATTATACATCTTTATGGGGGCGTGCTGCCTCATTTTTTTTTTTTTTTTTTTACAGAGTGGCTGGAAGGTTTGAACTGCTGACTTCTGGTTAGTAGTCCAGTGCTTAGACTACAGCACCACCAGGACTCCTTTACTGGAAAATGGTTGGTTTTGAGTGTCATTAAGTCAGTTCTGACTTATAGTGACCCCTGTTTAGGGTTTCCTCGAAGCAGCTGGTGGGTTTGAACCACTGATCTTGCAGTTAGAAGTCCAGTGCTGATCCTACGGCACCACACCAGAACTCCACTGGAAAAAGAGGCAGAGGCAAATCACAGGTAATCATAGCTGATAAACACAGATGTAGGACTGTATCCTGAGGGTAGTAGAGACCAACCTTGCTATGCGAAGGTGTGTGTTTACAGTGAAGCACACTGATGATGTGCGTATTTCTACAGAGGAGGAGCTCAGCTATGTGTTCGTTGGAGAAACTGTATAAATGACGTGCTGAAGTTAATTCTATTTAGATTGTGTGTTGATTTGGGGATGATTTGGGAGGTTGAACCTGAATGAGGTTATGAAGTGTCTTGGGGGCTCTCCCAAAACCACTTCTTGGCACTGTTATTGGTGGGAATGTGAGGGAAGGAAGAGAAACTGGATTCTGGGAGACTTGTGAAGAAGCTGGCATAGTCATCTGACAGAGATGCTGTGTCCTGAACCAGGGCATGTGTAGAGGTGAACCCAGACCACTTGGACAAAGCCACACCCCCAGGCTGGAAAGGCAGTCTCTCTTTAGCCTGGCCACCAGTCTGGACTTCATCCTTTGGCTCAAAAACTTGACTGCCAAGATATTTGCCAACCCCAGCATTGCTCTGTGAACCCTAATCCCTACACAACTTGAGCACAGCTCCCTGGCCCCTGGGGACCACTGCTTGCAGAAGGAGAACAGACGTGCCAGGTAGGAGTTTCTCAAACACTCTCCCTTCTCCACCCCTGGATTTCGGGAATGAATAGAGAACCACTGTGGTTTGGATGTGAGTCTTGGAGCTGAACAGCAAAATGAAGTCAGGCTGTCCGTCTGTTCTAAATTTAACTCCTTAACCACGTTTGGACACAGTACCTTGTCTGAGGTTGTTTTCTACCCAAAATGTATAATGTCAGGGTGTGTCAGGGAGGGATTCGCGTGATGACGGCAAAGAGCCTAAGAGAAGAAAATACGAGCAGCCAATCTGATTAGCACATAAGCTCCTAACATTTCCCTCCACCCCCAAAATTCACTTGGTCTACAATGACTGACTACAGACTTGCTGCCTTCCTTAAACAGAATTAAACAAAATTACCGTTCAAAGTCTCTGTGCATAAGCATGAGTCAATATTCCTTTCCTTAAGTTCCTTTAGGGGCATAAATCTGGAAAATATTCATAATTGCTATTTTGAGCATTTGCAACGTACAAGACACTGAGCTAACCACTTTCTATTTGTTGTTTCATTTAATCCTCAAGAGAACTCTATGTATCAGGCTGTATTATTAGCTTCCTTCAAAAGAAGAAGACAAATAATTCTTAGAGACGATTCAAGTGCCCTGTTGTTGTTGTTGTCAGGTGCCATTGAGTCGGAATCAACTCATAGTGACCCCATGCACAGCAGAACGAAACAATGCCCGATCCTGGGCCAACCTCACTACCGCTGCCACACTTGAGTCCATCAATGATGCCACCTGGCCAATCCATCTCGTTAGGGGTCTTCCTCTTTTTCTGTGACCCTCCACCTTACCCAGCATGACATCCTTCTCCAGCGACTGTTTCCTCCAGACAATATGTCCAAAGTATTGTACAAGTGCCCTGTACTTCACAGCAAATAAATAAATGAGTATAAATTTAAATCTAATAGTATCTCAAACTGAAAAGTACTGTATAGATTCCTAAGTGCAGGGAATTTCCTTTGTGGACCACCTGAGCCCGACTACCACCCTTGCAGTAGTAAAATAATTGTCACATTATAGACATTAGTTTAGAGAAGATACGTGATAACACACAAGAGGTAAGCAGGAGACCAGCAGGAACTGAAACCAGGATGTCTGAGCCTCTAAAACAAGATTCAAAAATCAATCAACAAATACATAAATAATGGCTTTGTTGTCAGAGATACAATTATTTAACTTTTTATTTTGAACTACTTATGTACCAAAACCAAATACTGTCAAGTTGATTCCTGTTTATGACAACCTCGTGTGTCAGAGTAGAACTCCATAGGTCTTTCATTGACTGCTTTTTGAGAAGTAGATCACCAGGCCTTTCTTCCAAGATTCAAAGAGTTTGCTAACTGTTCGCATAGTTCAGGGACTCCAAGTAACGGCATTACTATTCTCATTAATTCCAACATTGCATCACCACTGTTACCAACATCAAAAATACCAATATCACCAACACCATCACCAATACAATTTGAAATAAACTTTTGATGACTACCACCATCACTATTAAATTCAACACAAAAACTAAACCATCATCACCTCGCCACCAAAATTATCATTAGCACCAATACCCACCATGCCATTAATCCACCAAGAACTAGCCTTCATTGTTTGCTTACAATGTGTCAACACATATGCTAAGCATCTCATAAATAAAAATTCATTTATTCCTCATTCTTAAATACCTATTCTATACAAGAAGAGGCTGAGACATGGATACTTAAGAACTTTGCTAAGATCACTCAATTGATAATCACAGGAAAGTTATAAACATTGGATATAAGTACTAAATAAACTTGTTGCCGTCAAGTCGATTCCAACCCACAGTGACCCTGATTAGGGTTTCCAAGGAGCAACTGGTGAGATTGAACTGCTGACCTTATGGTTCAAAGCAACTTTACAGTCCAGTGCATTAACCCACAGCTCCACACCTGGATTCCTCATCAAACTACCTTATTATGCTAGTGAAAAGAAAACTGAAGACAGAGAGGCAGGGAAAGACTCAAATCTCATTCTGACACTGACTTTTGACCTAGAACTATGTTACTATACTATACAGACCCATTTTCCCCTCTGTGTTTTTGGATTACCTTTAGATTCTTTCCCCCATATGAATGTATTGGAAAAATAATTCCACTGCCATTGAGCTGATTACAATTTTTATCAACCCAATAAGACAGGGTAGGCCTGCCCCTTTGGTTTTCCAAGACTTTAAATCCTTACAGGAACAGACACTTTCATCATTGTCCTGCGGAGTCGCTGGTAGGTTTGAACCACAGAGCTTGTGGTTAATAGCCTAGTGTTTAACCAAACAAATAATAGACCAAAAAAAAAAAGGACATAGAACACCAGAAAAAAATACTATAAATGTACAGTAATTTTATTATTTCCCAAACCCCCAAAATAAGCTTGACAAGAAATGAATTTGAATTCACCCCATTAACTCCTGTTTGTGAATTTAATGTGCTCTCTCAGAATGACCATGGTGATGTCTCTTACTTTCTCAGACTACAGGTTAGCAGCCAAAAGAGAAGATTTTTGAGTCCATGTCTAGGGAGAAAAGGTAAACTCTTCCAATGAAATGAAGAAGCAATAAAGCAGAAAAATGAGATGGCTGTACCAGGTACTGATTTGGAGAGACCCCTTTAAATTTGCTGTAGCTGTTAAGTACAATTGAGTCAGTTTTGACTCATAGCAGCCCTGTATAAGGTTTCCAAGGAGCATTTGGTGAGTTTAAACAGCTGACCTTGTGGTTCTGAGGTCTAGTGTTTTATCCCACAGCGACACACCAGGACTTCCTTTAATTTTGTTGTTGTTGTTGTGTGCCGTGGAGTTGGTTCTGACTCATAGCGACCCTGTATAGGGTTTCCAAGGCTGTAAATCTTTATGGGAGCAGAAAGCCTCATCTTTCTCCCATGGAACAGCTTGTAGTTTTGAACTGCTGGCCCTGAGGTTGGCAGCCCAATTCGTAACCACTATGCTACCAGAGCTCCTTTAATTTTGTTGTTGTTGTTGTTGTTAAGTGCCATCAAGTCGGTTCCAACCCATAGCGACCCTGTACAGGGTTTCCGAGGATGTAAATCTCTATGGGAGTAGAATGCCTCATCTTTCTCCCACGGAGCGGATGGTAGTATCGAACCGCTGACCTTAAGGTTCGCAGCCCAATTCGTAACCACTACGCTACCAGAGCTTGTTTGGGTTTGAGTAACATGGATTATTTTCATAGTTGAGGGATAAAAGGATTTCAGCTTCTGAATGGTTTCCTTCCTCAGGTGAGGCACAATGAAACCTAGAGGAAGTGGCTGCAAAACTGCCTCAAATGGAAAGGACTTCTGAACTAGGAATTCCCAGAATTAGGTGGAGATTGTAGAATGGCCACAAAAAACACTGACTAAGTTTAAGAGACCTTCAGTTGAAGAGTTTATGAAATTCTGACAACTTTCTACCCCTCTTTCTGCTGTGAATTGTGTGGCATGCATAGTTTGCTCTGTGTCCAGCCTTTCATATGTACCCATTCATCTGGACAATGAAGTCTCAATTGAGGCTAAGGTCCAGACTTAGTTTTCTATTCTAGGTTTACTATACCAGCCTGTCTTGTAGTGATCCCCCATTTCCAGATCCCTGTAAGAATATTAATGGATATATGCAAGAGTAGAAAGAACACCAAACTTAGAGTCAGAAAACTAGAGCTTGATTCCAGAACTTGCTAGCAACTTGTAGTAAGAATGTACATGTAAGTCTCATATTGATGTTGAGTCTTATCAGTAGTTATAATTGCAATCATTAGTAGCTTAGTTTAGTTGTTCTTGTGATTCCCCTACACATGTTTCTCTGCCCAACTTGAAATTCTTCTCCAAGATGTTGTATTAATATATTACCCACCAAAACACTGCATCAATCTTTGGGTCAAATTTTGTACTGCACATTGAATCTACCATTCAGATAGCCAACATGTACTTTTGAGACCCTACCTTGTCGGCAGCACAGGAAGAAAAAAGAAAGAAGGAGAAATAAAGGAACGAAGAAAGGAGGAAGACAAAGAAAGAGGGAAATAAACAAGAAAAGAATTATGTAAGGAAGGAAAGAAATGAGTAAGTCACAGTTGACTTCTCTCAATGTGATTATATGCAAAAAGGAAGTCAGATAGTAATGAACAATATAAATAGTTGAACATGTCTTAAACACTGTCAAAGAGATTTTTACTTCAGGGTTGTCTTAGGCTATCTTCTCTAGATAGGCAGACATGGTAGACAGAAAGAGAGACATAGGAGAAAGAAAAAGAGATGGATCACACAGCTTTGTTGTTGTTGTTGTTAGGTGCCATTGAGTCAGTTCTGACTCATAACTATCCTATGCACAGCGAACACAACACTGCCGGACCCTGCACCATCCAAAAACTTGTTGTTACATTTGAGTCCATTCTTGCTGCCATTGTCAATCCCTGCCTTGGCTGGGGAAGGAGTCTTTCTCTCTTTCACTGACTCTCCACTTTATCAAGCATGATGTTCTTCTTCAAGGATTAGTCCCTTCTGATAACTTGTTCAAAGTATGAGAAGCAAAGTGTTGTCATTCTCACTTCTAAGGAACATTCTGACTGTTCTTCCAAGAAAGATTTATTAGTTCTTATGTCAGTCCATGATACTTTTAATATTCTTCTCCAGACCATAATTTAAATGTATTGATTCTTCTAAACTCTTCCTTATGCATTGTCCAACTTTTATACTCATGTGAGGAGGTTAAAATTATCATGGATTGGGCCAGGCACACCTTAATCCTAACAAACATCTTTGCACTTGAACACTTTAAAGAAGTTTTTTTGCAGCACACTTGCCTAATGCAATGTGCCATTTGATTTATTGACTGTTAATTCCATAAGTGTTGATTGTGGATCCAAGCAAAATGAAGTCTTTGACATCTTTAATCTTTCTCCATTTATTATGTTGCTATTTGGTGGTCCATTTGTGATGTTTTTGTTTTTCTTATATTGATATGCAATCTTTACTGAAGGTTGTAGTTTTAGATCTTCATCACTAAGTACTTTAAGTCCTCTTAACTCAAGCAAGCTTGAATCATCTGCATATTGTAAATTGTTATTGAATCTTTCTTCAATACTAATGCCATGTTCTGTTTCAGAGGCAGGTAATACCTAAATCTGACTCACATATCTGAGGTGCTGACAAATTCAATACCAGCAAATCTAAGATTTAGCAATTGGATCACAGATCTTGAGGTCAATGAATTCCAAGTATGGGAAGTCAAATGATGACAAGCTGGATGCAAGTTCCAGAGCAAGTGAGCAAACTTTGCCAGATGTCTGGATTCAGGCCATATCTCTAGTGAAATCTCCTTACAACTGATTGGCTGATCACATTAGATCACAGCATGTGGTATAATTACATCATTGCCTAATTTTCAAATTACATCAATATATAACTACCAAACAATTGAGAATCATGGCCCAGTCAAATTGACATACAGCCTTAACAATCACAGGGACCTTAGCTGGTTTTTCCATGAGGTAACAGTTGGTCCAAAAGATGAAGGATGAGTAGATTTCAGACAGATAAAAACAGAGGGAAAAAATGATCTATGTAGAACAAAAGAGCAGTAATAGGAGAACAAACAAGATGTTGGATTGGGTGGATATGTAGCAAAGAGCTCCTCCAATAACAACACAGAATACCCAACCAAGCAGTCTCAGGGTCTGGTCCCAGAACTCTGAACCACATACAAAGGAATATTTAGAAGCTTGGAAGACATACAGCTAGGGGAATTTGTGGCAGAAGGAAGAAATCTATTGCTTTCTAGTCTGGGATGCTCAGCTTCTCCAGGAGCCACCATCTTGGATGAGACCACGTGGGGGAAGAATCGGAGCAGCCACAGACACCTGGCAGAACCGCTAAGACAAAAGTGTGGACATTCTTTTCTTTTGGTATCTGTTCATTGGTGCCTTGCTGTCTGCGCACCTCCATTCTGGTGACTATAGGGGTGCCTGAGCTAGTGGGCACCCCAGCCCCACCCT
>NW_006408599.1:10399395-10415217 GCF_000296735.1 Chrysochloris asiatica | reverse complement strand
CAGAGAGGGAAAGAGTCTTCAAATCAAGTATCAATGCTATCTGCTCTGTGCACAGGGTAGATAGGGACGGGCAACTTAGACATTGGCTATCTAAAATGAGGGAGCAATAAAGTCACGAAGTGACTGGCTTATAAGGTTTCAAGAGGGCACTTAGTTTAAAAGTGTGGGGGGAAAGAAAGAGTCCCCATCCCCACTGAATAGCTATCATCTTGTTTAGATGGGTCTGGTGAAAGGAGATGGGCATAAGATTCGTAAGATTCAATAGTGAATAACTGTTATCATGACTAATCGTTACTGTCACAATTGCAAAGGTAGAAGTTTTGCAACTAAAAAAGGAGAGTGGTTAATCTTACAGTCCAGAAACAGACGACCCAAGGACCATCAAGAGAGGAACGCACAAGCAGAACGCAGGATGTTATCCAGAGAAGCAGCAGCGCCAGAGATGAGGGTATGGAGAGTGGGAGCGGCTGAGGACTCTAGATTCATCAACTAAGAAGAGAAGGACTAAGAGCTGGTGGCCAGGAGCAGACTTGCAGAATGTGCCCTTTGGAGATGTAAATTATTATATATGCCTGAGTGGGCTTTTTTGTTTGTGTGTTTTTTAAAAAGAACTAAAGTGAATAGAGAGAAATACTTTTAACTGATGGTATATGGAGGGGATTATAATCAATGTAATGAAAGAAGTTATATAAATTGTTGAATATGAAACTGATGATGTGCCCTGTAAACTTTCACTCAATCCACAATAAAAACCTTAAAAAAAAAAAAAAAGAACAGTGATAAAAACCTAACAAATTGAAGAAAACTGGGGAAATTTTGACTATGGGGTGTGGTCATAGCTTAGGTGGGGATGGGCAAGGTTGGGTCATAGTGGAGGCAGCTAAGGTAGGGAGGGAGTAGATTATGCAAGACCATATAGGCTATGACAAAGATGCTAGACTCTAGTCTAATGCTGTAGTGGAATTTAAGGGTTTACTTCTTGGGCTTCTGGTGTGGCACTGTAGGAACAGCAGTGGACTTTGAACCAAAAGGTTGACTGTTCAAACTCATCAGCTGCTCCTTGGAAATCCTATTCAGGGTCTCTGTGAGTCAGAACTGACTCAACTGCACTTAACAACAACAACCGCCAACAACTGCTTAGTAGTTCTTTTCAAGTTGCTGCTGCTTAGTAAATATAAAGTACTATGTTCCCTGTGAAGTAGTAGTTGAACAGAAGGAGCCATTACATGTTAAACTTTGTTTATTCTATGCACAGCTTATTCTAGAGATATTATGGAACTCATACAGGAATTTGACTTCCTCACACCTCAATTTTCTTATTTGTTAAATGAAATTTTATGATACTAACCATGTGAGTCCATGCATGAAAAGCATCTACTTTCTTTCAAAATTTCAGAAAAACTACTTAAATTTTACTTTTTTTCCATTCTTTTTAATTTAGATTATCACCAGAATTGGAAATTTATTCCAACCTTTGCAGTCTGAAATTGATTAAACATGCAATCAAGTTGCACTGATAATTGCTACTGTTTTGAATGCACAAGTTGGGAACAAAGAAGAAAGTGGTTGGAAAATAAGGCCTTGGTGATAGAATGGCACCATAGATTGAGATTGCATGATATAATTTTGCAACACCAACAATTTAGTCATTGTACATATCTTTATCAGCAACTTGAATGGTGACTATATACCATTTGACTGTCACTTTGTCTTACTCTGATGGCTTGTGTGTTTTTGTGATGCAGGAAGCTGTGACACTGGTATTTTAAATGCCAGCAGTGTACACTCCTGGTGGATAGGATTCAGAGCTTCCAGACTGACAGAGTAGGAAGAAAGTGAGGTGAAGAATTTCTGGAAATTTAGCCATTGAAAATCTTATGAATAGCAGTAGAACAATGCCAGCTAGAACCAAAATGTTGAATACTGAAACATGATGAAGAGCACCAGAATATTGTCAGATATAGTCCCAGAGAATGAGCCCCTCAGGTTGGAAGGCAGTCAAAATATGATTGGAAAGAGCTACCTCCTCAAGGTAGAGTAGACAGTGGTGACATGAATGGAGTAGAGCATTTAGGACCTTCATTTACTGATGGGGCTCAACTCAAAATAGAAGAAACAGTTGCAAATATCCATGGGATATAGGAAGTATAAATCTATGAAATTTTGAAGTTGTAAAAAATAAATACAATGCATAAAGATTGATACCCTAGGCATTAATAAGCTGAAGGACTCCTGTTATGATGTCGTGCGTTAGTGCACTGGACTGCAAAGTTGGCAGTTCAAGCTCACCAGCTGCTCCTTTGGAACCCTAGACAGTGTCATTATTGGTTGGAACTAATTTGACAGCACTTAACAATAACAACTACAACAATGAGCTGAAAGTGACAGATATTGGTAATTTTTAATCAAACAATTATATAATTTACTATGCTGGGATTGACAAATTGAAGAGGAATGGAATCATAGTCAACATCATAAAGAACATTTCAAGGTCCGTCATGAAGCTCTTTCCCTCTGGCATGCCACAAAGATCCTGGTGTCACCATGGGCTGCCCGCCAACCAACCTGGTATTACCAGTATTGTAAGAACAAGCACTCTCCCAAGTCCTGCTTCTGCCAAGATGTCCCTGATGCCAAGATTGGTATCTTTGACCTAGGTTGGAAGAAGGCTAAAGTGGATGAGTCCCACTCTGTGGCCACGTGGTGTCAGATGAATACGAGCCACTCTCCTCAGAAGTTGTGGCAAAGATGGTTTTTACATCCGAGTGTGGCTGCATCCATTCCATGTCATCCACATCAACAAGATGACCTGTGTTAGAGCTTACAGGCTCCAGACACGGATGCAAGGGGTCTTTGAAAAGCCCAGGGCACTGTGACTAGGGTCCACATTGGCCAAGTGATCATGTCCATCTACACCAAGCTTCAAAACAAGGAGCATGTGATTGAGGCTCTACACAGGGCCAAGTTCAAGTTGGCTGGTTGCCAGAAGATCCACATCTCCAAGAAGTGGGGCTTCACCAAGTTCAATGCTGATGAATTTGAAGACATAGTGGCTGAGAAGTGCCTCATCCCAGATGGCTGTGGGGTCAAATACATCCCCAACCGTGGCCCCTTGGACAAGTGGAGGGCCCTGGTAGCACTGACTTGTGCCCTCCAATAAATTTAGTATCTCCATGTGAAAAAAAAAAAAAAAAAAGATATATTGTGAAGTATAATGCTTTCTGTGATAGGATAGTATCCATACACCTGCCCTATAGTAGACAAACCAATGACACTCAGGGCCTAGTTAGTACCACTATTATCCAAATTTACTCACCAAAAACTAAACCCAGTGATGATTAAATTGAAGAAATCTATCAACATCTTTTGTCTGAAAATGATCACGCATGCAATCCATATGTATTGATGATTATTGGTGATTAGAATGCAAAGGTTGGAAACAAAAAGAAAAGATCAGTAACTGGAAAATATGTTCTTAGTGATAAAAATAATGCATGAGATCGCATGATAGAATTTTGCAAAACCAATGACTTTCTCATTGCAAATACCTTTTTTAAACAACATAAAAGATGACTATATGCAAGGAGTCCTGGTGTGGCACTGTGGGTTAAAGTACCAGACTGAAAGCCATTTGAATTGCAAGGTCGGTGGATCAAGCTCACCAGTCACTCCTCGGAAACCCTATACAGGGTCGCTATGGGTCGGAACTGACTCGACGGCACTTAACAACAACAACAATATGCAAGTATCAGATCAGATGGCATACACAGAAATCAAATTAACTACATTTGTGGGAAGAGTTAGTGGACAAACTCCATGTTGTTGTTGTTAAGTGCCGTCGAGTCAGTTCCGACCTATAGCGACCCTGTACAGGGTTTCCAAGGCTGTAAATCTTTACGGGAGCAGAAAGCCTCATCTTTCTCCCATGAAGCGACTGGTAGTTTCAAACTGCTGAACTTAAGATTCGCAGATCGATTAGTAACCACTACGCTACCAGAGCTCCATATCATCTGCCAAAACAAGAGCAGGGGCAGACTATAGACAGACTATTAATTGCTCAAATGCAAGTTAAGGCTGAAGATGAAGAAAATTAAAACAAGTCCACAAGAGCCAAAATATGAGCTTGAATATATACCACCTGAATTTAGAGATCATCTGAAGAACAGATTTGATGCATTAGACACTAATGAATGAAGACAAGAAAAATTGTGGGATAACATCAAGAACGTTATATAAGAAGCTTTCTTCCTTAAAAAAGAAAATAAAGAGGGAAAATATTGAAGTGGAAGTCAGAAGAGACTCCAAAACTTGCTCTCCAATGTAGAGATGCTAAAGTAAATGGAAGATTTAGAAAGCCAAAAGAGAAGAACATGCTCAGCATTTTTGAAGCCAAAACAACTGAAGAAAAGAATCCAACCTTAACTTGCAATATGGGAATAATGGAGTCCTGCTGTGGCACTGTGGCTTAATGCACTGGGCTGTAAAGCCAGTTTGAACCGTAAGGTTGGTGGTTTAAGCTCACCAGTGCTCCTCAGAAACCCTATACAGGGTCACTATTAGTTAAAACCAAGTCAATAACACTTATTAACAACATGGGAATAAAATTGAATGATGCAGAAAACCATCAAAAAAAGATGGAAGGAACACACAGAGTCACTGTATCAAAAAGAAATAGTCAATGTACCATTTCCAGAGATAACATATGATCCAGAGCCGCTGGTAGTGAAGTAAGAAATCCATGATACACTGAAGGCAATGACAAAGAACAATGCTCTGGGAATTGATAGAATTCAAATCGAAATCTTACAACCAACTGATGCAGCACTGGAGGCACTCACTAATGTAAGATAGTGAACTGACCACTGATTGAAAAAGATACATACATGTGGCCATTACAAAGAGCAGTGACTCAATGGAATGAGGAAATCATCAAACAATATCATTAATGTTACATGCTAACAAAATTTGCTATAATTCAAAAATGGCTGCAACAATACCTTGACAGGGAACTGCCAGAAGTTCAAGCCAGATTCGGATCAAGACATAGAACAAAGGATATCATTACTAATGTCAGATGGATCTTGGCTGAAAGCAGAGATGAACAGAAAAATAATTGCCTGTGTTTATTTACTATGCTAAGGCTTTGACTGTGTGGATCATGATAAGATATTGACAGTATTGAGGAGAATGAGTATTCTGGAACTTAATTGTGCTCATAAGGAAACTGTACATAGACCAACAGGCAGTGGTTTAAATAGAACAAGGGGACACTGAGTGGTTTAAAATTAGGAAACATATATGCCAGATTTGCATTTTTCATCATACTTATTCAATATGCACACAGAGCAAATAATCTGACAATCTAAATTATATGACGAAGAATGTGACATCAAGATTGGAAGTCTCATTAACAACCTGTGATATTCAGATGATACAACCTTCATGCTGAAAGCTAAGAGGACTTAAAATATTTACTGATTGAAATCAAAGACCACAGCTTCAATATGAATTGCACTGCCGGGGACTGTCCTCGACATAGTTGTGTTGTTCACGAGTGTTTGGTTCACAAGGAGGGGAGATCCAGCAGTGATAGGGATAGCAAAAGAATACACAGACCAGAAGGAGGGGGACAAAGAGGCACCCCGAAACCAGGGTGGATGCATCACTGGTGGGCAGACTTGGGACTACAGGCATCGTGGCCTCTGCAGGCAGCAACTCACTGCCCTGCAATCTTTACTGCATGCCCTCCAAGCCATAATGCACACCTGGGCCAGCCTGCGTCTCGGTTTTATTTAGGGGAGGAGCTTCACATCAAGCTGGGAGGGACTAAGACAAGGTACAGCTAACATCAGTAATTTTCCAGACATTCAGGTAACTTTACATCATACATCGCTGGTTCGAATCCCTGGCCCGCAACTTGGTTTCTCAGGCTCAATTAACATATCTATAGCCCCTGAGCTCAGTTGGGGAAAGGTGAAAGGGAAGAACAAAAGGCTTGGGCAGAGTCCTGCTGTTTTGGCTTCCTGAGCCAGGTTTTCAGGAACTTGGCTGAATAACTTGCACCTGGGACAGATTCAGGGAGGATGGCTTTTTTGTCTGTAGAACAAAGAACTGGGAAGTAGCTAAACTATTTTCAGCTAATCCTTTGGAGAAAGGCTTGACCTTGCAACCTTCACAGTCTCGGCTTTAGGGAAACACTACATTTATCTGTGGATATTAAGGGCTCATGTTTGGAATTCAATAAAAATCATAACTGAACACCAAGATGAAAAACAATTTGTTATGACTGCCAGTGGCTAGATCTGTTCCTCAGAGCCTGTGACCTGTAACACTCGGGCCTATAGGGCCTCGAACTTCTGACCAGGTCTACACGGTCTGCAACATTGCACCTCAGAGTAAAGCAAACGAAAATCTTCACCACTAGACCAATGAATTGTTTTTGTTGGGTTCCATCAAGTCTATACCAGCTCATAGCGTGCCTGTATTGGGTTTCTGAGGAGCAGCTGATGGGTTTGAGCTGCTGACCTTGTGGTTTACAATCCAATAATGACTAGCATCATATTAAATAAAGAAAATAATGAATTTGTCAAAGATTTCATTTTGCTTGGATCCACAATCAACACTCAAGGAAGTATCAGCTAAGAAATCAAGTGCTATATTATATTAGGAAAATGTGTTGCCCAAGACCTCTTTAAGGTATTCAAACTCAGAGATGACAGTTTGATAACTAAGGTGCACCTGTCCAAAACCATGCCATTTTTTAATAGTTTCATATACATGTAAAGTTGGTCAGAGAATAAGGAAAACTGTAGAAGATTGATGCATTTGGGTTATGGTATGGAGAATAATAATGAAAGTACCATGGACTACCAGAAGAACAAACAAATCTGTGCTTGAAGAATACAGCCATAATTCTCCTTAGAAGCCAGAATAGAAAGACTTTGCCTCTCATACTTCAGATCTATTATCGGGAGAGACCAGCCTCTGGAGAAGGACATTATGCTAGGTAGTGGGTCAGTGAAAACATGGAAAACCTCCAAGAAGATGGATTGGCAGAGTGGAAACAGCAATCACTTCAAGCACAACAAGATTATGAGAATTGTGCAGGACTGGGCAGTTTGTCCAGTTTATCATAAGGTCACTATGAGTCAGAACTGACTCAACAGCACCTAACAACAAGTAACAACGTGCATATATATTTCACCAGATAGAGGTTACCTACACTTAGAAAAAGAGACAATGAAGAAGCTCAGTATTGTCAGCCAAAACAAGATCGGGGGGTTACTGTGGAACAGACCATCAATTGCTTATATGCAATTTCAAGTTGAATTTGAAGAAAATGTAAACATATCCATAAGAGCCAAAACTTCTCCTTTTTATAGAGCCCATCTCAATAACAGGTTAGATGCACTGGGCACTAATAACTGAAGACCAGAAGAGTTTGGATGATATCACAAACATCATACATGAAGAAAGAAAAAGGTTTTTAAAAAGATGGTAAAGAAAAAAATGGATTTCAAAGAAACTGAAACTTGCTCCTGAACAAAGAGTTGCTAAAGCAAATGTAATAAGTGATGAAGCAAATGGGCTAAATACAAGATTTCAAAGGATAGTATAAGATTATAGAGTCAAGCCTTGTAATGAAAGGTGCAAAGACCTGTAGTAACAAAATGAAAATATAAGAACACATTCAGCAATTCTCAAACTAAAAGAACTAAAGAAAAAGTTCAGTCCTCGGCTTGCAATATTGAAGGATTTTATAGACAGAATATTACATTATGAAGGAAGCACTGAAAGAAGATGGAAAGAGTACAGAGTCAGAGTATTAAAAAAAAATGTGGTCAACTTTCAGGAGTAAGTATATGATCAAAAACCAGTGGTATTGAAGGAAACAGTTTAAGCTGCACTGAAGATATTGGCAAAACCAAAAATCCAGAAATCGATCACATCAAAAAGTCCTGGATAGAGTGGGAGAAAAATCTAAAATAAAATAATAATAATAATGATAATGATAATAAAATCAGACTTTGTAGGTGGGGCTTTATGGCAGATTAAGGAGAAGCATTGTGCAGACCTCAGCCAGCAATAACACAGAATACCGGACAAAGCAGATTCTGGGGATGGTCCCAGAACTACGTATAAAGGAATATTTAGAAAGTTCAAAGGCTTACAGCAAGTGGCATTTGTAGCAGAAGCAAGAAAGGTAGAGGTTTCTGATTGGTGACTCCTAGTCGGCTCCCACAGTGGCCATCTTGGGCATGATGGAGTGGAGTGGTGAAAGATCAGAGGAGCACTCCCACCACAGAGGTCTGACTGATCTGCAGAGATGAAAATGTGGACATTCTTTTTTTCTTTCTCTGTTCATTGATCTCTCGCTCTCTGTATACCTCTACTGTAGTGACTAGAGGGGGTGCCTGAATGAGTGGACATCCCCGACCCCTGGAGGGTTCTAATACACATGCACATAGATCTGCTCAGAAAATGAAACTGAGCATATAATCTAAGAAGGGGAAAGGCATGGCTTAAATCCAAACAGTCCCCCAAAATGGCTACACCTGGCCCTAAATGGTTTATCACTAAAAAACAAAAACAAAAACAAAAAAAACAACAGTCCTGAAAGAGGGGTGTGGAGTGGGAGAGAGAAAGAATGAAAAGGAAACAGGCTGAAAATTAAATCCTGAGTTATGTCATAAGGACCGACAGTGGCATCTTGAAATTTCTCAGGAGGCCTTGAAGGCAAGAATCCAAGAGAGGGTGATAATGTCATACTCATATTTTGCTACATTTTTTTCCTCCATTTTTTATGCTATTATAGACTGTAGTACCCAATCTCCTTTTTTGGCTGTTGCTGTTTTGATGTTTGATCTCCCTTTTACCTTCAGGGGACTCTTTCTCTCCCTATGTTACCCAAGAAGAGACAGTAATTGTGGTCATATAGCCAAGCTGCAATCACACCCTGTAAAATCCCACCATCCAGGCAAGAGCCGATTCCAGCTGTTATAGAGCAGATAGAAAACCAACACCTGCTATAGTTACCCTAAATTGAGTAATAAGAAAAGTGAAAAGGGAAGTTCCATCTCCAGATCACATCTACCTGAAGGCAAACAGAAAGCACAATAATGCATCAACATACATTCATTTAAATATTGAAAACACACACAATAAAGATGCCGTTAAAGATGCTCATTCTGACCATTTCGTCACATGTTCAGAAACAAGATGGAGGAACTGAAGCAAATGAGCTGGAGGTAGACCTAGACTTCCTATTCGAAGGAGGGCAGGCTTTGGAACTACCTGAGAAGGAATTCAGGAGAATGATATGGAAGTGCATCCAAACACTCCACAGAATGTTTGGGTAAAATAAGAAGTCATAAAAGTGCTACAGTAACAATCAAATAAGACAGATACAGCATTGGGAACAATTCAAACCTGTAAAAAGAGGTCCAGATGATTAATAATAAAATATCAGAAGTGGATACTACACTGAAAGGGAAACAAGTAGAATTGAAGAGATTAAAGCCAGAACTAGCATGCTAAAAGACAAATCTCTCAATACTGCTAAGCTAGAAGACAAGGCAGAATAAAATGATTAAAAAAAAAAAAAAAATCTGAAGAAAGTCTAAGATTCATGTGGGAAAACTTGAAGAGGAATAATTTCAGAATTATTGGCATAGTGGAATAGGAAGAATCATAGTAGTCCACAGATGACATAGATGAAGAGCTGCTAGAAGAAAAATTTCCCTAACATCCTGAAAAATGAAAAGATAAGCATTCAAGAATCTCAACAAACCCCAAGAATGATTCAATTCATAATGATCTTATGCACAGCAGAACGAAACACTGCCCAATCCTGGGCCAACCTCACTACTGTTGCCACACTTGAGTCCATCGATGCTGCCACTTGGCCAATCCATCTCATTGGGGGTCTTCCTCTTTTTCTCTGACCCTCCACCTTACCAAACACGATATCCTTCTCCAGCGACTGGTCCCTCTGGACAATATGTCCAAAGTATGAGGGACAAAGTTTGGCCATCTTGGCCTCAAAGGAGCACTCTGGCTGCACTTCTTCCAAAACAGATCTATTGGTTGTTTTGGCAGCCATGGTACTTTCAATATTCTCCTCCAACACCACAACTCAAAAGCATCAATTCTTCTATGGTCTTCCTTATTCACTGTCCATCTTTTGCATGCATACAAGGTTATTGAAAATACCATGGCTTGGGTCAGGCACACCTTAGTCCTCACTCTGACATCTTTGCTCTTCAACACTTTAAAAAGGTCTTGTGCAGCTGATTTGCCTAATGCAATACATCGTTTGATTTCTTGACTGTTACTTCTGTGAGTGTTGTTAGTTAATCCAAGAAGAATGAAGTCTTTGACAACTTCAGTCTTTTCTCTGTTGATAAGAATGTTGTTTATTGATCCAGTGGTGAAGATTTTTGTTTTCTTTACACTGAGATATAATCCATACTGAAGGCTGTGTTCTTTGATCTTCATCAGTAAATGTTATAATTCCTCTTCCAAGTAAGGTTGTATCATCTATACATTGCAGGTTGTTAATGAGTCTTCCTCCAATCCTGATGCCACATTTTTCTTCATAGAACCCAGCTTCTGGGATTATTTGCTCAGCATATAGGTTGAATAAGTATGGTGAAAGGGGTCTACAACCTTAGACCCCAAAATAAAATCACTAAGACATACCTTAATCAAGCTCTCCAAAATGAAAGATAAGGGACAGTCCTGAAAGCAGCAAGGAAAAGAGAAGTGTTACTTACAAAGGCAAGCAAATTGGATTAAGCTCTGATATCTCAGCAGAAACAATGCAAGCAAGAAGGCAATGGAGAGACATATATAAAACCTTGAAAGATAAAAAAGACCCCTACCAAAAATCGTCTACCCAGCAAAGCTATCAATCAAATATGACGGTGTAATAAAAACTGGATCAACAGAAGCTAAGAGATTTTGTCAAAGCAAATCTAACACTTCAAAACATGCTACAAGGATTTCTTTGGACTGAGAAGCAACAACAAGAGACAATAAACAGGGATTGACATACTTGGCAGCACCACCAGGAAGAGTCCAGAACAAAACAATGTACAAGAATGAATTCAGGGGCTCTGGGAGGTCAGTTTATGATCAAACAATTACAATGTGAAAGAAGGTAAACACATAGGAACGAGATCCAGGTGGTGAGGAAGTCAGGTAGATTGCAAAATAAAATAGACTTTTTTAAATGGATGGAAAAGTTAATAGAAAAGTAATACTTCACAACATACCAAGAAAATGAAAAACCAAGAAGAACATGGAAATATTAAAACTATGTAGATTGCTGGTGACCACATTGGTCTCCTGGTGAGTGGAAGAGGGGGATAGACAACAATGAAGATATGAGCTAAGTTTAACCAAGTTCCATAGATTTCTGTTAACCTGGAGATGAGAGATAAAAGACGAAGGTATGGTTGGTCCAAAGTGTGGTGAGACCTGGGGACTCCTGAACCCATGGACAAGGACATAGCCATAGAACCCTAAAAGTAAGAGTGAAGTACCCAGTTGATATGAAATGAGGGGAGACACACAAGAACTCCCAATTTGTAGATAGTTCCCATTTAACCTAGCTTTTATGGCTTGATGATAAGAACATGACTAGTGGAAGATTAAAAAAAAAAAAAGATAAAGGAATCAAGTATAAATTGCTACAATTTGATGAACTTGACCTATACTTATGGATGTAGTAGCTCAAAATACCAACTGAGAGGAAAGGAGTCTTCACATCAAATATTAATCCTATCCCCTCTGTATACACGGTTGATAGGGATGGACAGCTTAGACACTGGCTACCTAAAATGGGGGGGAGGGGACTATAAAGGCATGAAGTGACTGGCTTACAAGTTTTCAAGAGGGGGTTTAGTTTCAGAGTGTGCAGGGTAAGTAGATTGCCCACTGAATAGTTTTCATCTTGTCTGGATGGGTCTGGTGAAAGAAGATGAGGGTAAGATTCTTGTGATTCAATAGTGAATAATTGTTATCATGACAAATTGTGACTATCACAATTGTAAAGTATTTAATCTTACAATCCAGGAACAAAGGACCCTAGGACCTCAGAAGAGCAAGAGCGAAATGTGGGACGGTATCCAAAGAAACATCAATACCAGAGATGGAGGCAGAGATGAGGACATGGAGAAAGAGAGCAGCTGAGGACTCTAGACTCATTGAAAGAGTGTGACTGTGTGCTGGCAGCCAGGAGGCAGGCTTGCAGAATGTGCACTTTGGTTGTTTAAATGATTACATAGTTCTGAGCATTTTTGTGTATATTCCTCTCAAAACAAACAAACAAACAAACAAACAAAAACAAAAAGAAAAACAGAGGGAACAGAAACAAATACTGTTGAAGTTGTAATCACGGCAATGAAATGATGAGTGTAAACCAATGTTCTCCCATGTAAACTACCACTCAATTCATAATAAAAACTTCAAAAGAAACAACAAACCAGATTTTGTGGTAAGACAGAGACTAATGGAACCCAAAAGACTATATGGCCCTTAGTCACTCTTCAGACCTGAAACTGAACTCACAATCATAACTAAATTTTCATCCAACTAATTGTTTTTGTTGTTGTTTGGTGTCTTTGAGTTGGTAATGATTCATACAGAACTCCCGCACAACAGAACAATGCCCAGTTCTGCACCAACCTCACAATAGTTGCTAAGCCTGAGTGCTTGCTGCTGCCACTGTGCCAACCCATCTCATTGGAAGTTTTCCTCTTTTTCGCTCACCCTCCACTTCAGCAAGCACGATGTCCTTATTCAGGGACTGGTGCCTCCTGATAATATATGCGAAGTATGACAGATGAGGACTGGCCATTCCGGCTTCCAAGGAACATTCTGACTATACTTCTTTCAACACAGATTTCTTAGTTCTTTTGGTCATCCATGGTAGTTTTAAAATTCTCCTCCAACACCATAACAAATGCATCAGTTCTTCTACGGTCTTCTTTACTCATTGTACAACTTTCACATGCATATGAGGTTATTGAAAATACCATGGTTTGGGTCAGGCACACCTTAATCCTTGAACTGATATCTTTGCTCTTGAACACTTTGAAGCGTTCTTGTAAAGCAGATTTGTATAATGCAATACTTCATTTGATTTTTTGACTGCTACTTCTATGCATGTTGATGGTTGCTCCTAGCTAAATTTATCTTGATGTTTTTTATTGTTCCAGTGTTGAGGAGTTTTGTTTTCTTTACATTGAAGTGCATCCCATAATGAAGGATGTGGTCTTTAATTTTCATCACTAAGTAGTTTAAGTCCTCTTTGCTTTCAGCACGCAAGTTTGCATCATCTGCATATCACAGGTTGTTTACTCACTGTTAATGTCTTCCTCTAATTCTAATGCCATGCTTTTCTTCATATAATACAGCTTCTCGAATTATTTGCTCAGCATGCAGATTGGATATGTATGGTGAAAGAATACAACTCTGGCACACACCTTTCCTAATTTAATCCATTCTGTTTTCCCTCATTCCATTCAAACAACGTCCTCTTGGTCTATGTAAGGTTAATAATGAGCACAATTAAGTATTTAGGAATACTTACTCTCCGCAATCCAAACAATAGCCAGGTGAATTGATGTTGTTGTTGTTAAGTGCCATTGAGTCAGTTCCAACCCATAGTGCCCCTGTATAGGGTTTTGAGGATCAGCTGGTGAGACTGAACTGCCGACCTTGTGGTTCAAACTGATTTTGCTCTCTAGTGTATTAACCCTAAGGTGAACAATGACACTATGAGCCTATGCACTCCTTAGAATAATTAACTATTTTAGATCTAAAGGGTGACATTTACCCAAGGACAAAGTTCAGAAGGCAGGATGCATTAGGAAAGAAGTAGGAATGGCAAAGGGAAACATGGAGGAAGTGTGATAAGTGGTACTACATTTTGGGATTTCAATCAATGACATGAAACAAAATGTGTATGAATTGTTGAATAGAAAACTTATTTACTCTATAAACCTTCACCAAGTTAACAATAAGGACTCCTGGTGTGGTGCTATAGGATAAGCACTGGACTTCGAACCACGAGGTCAGCAGTTCACAACCAGTTGTTTCTTGTAAACATTATATAGGGTCGCTATAAGGCAGCTCTGGTAACGTAGTGGTTATGAATTGGGCTGCGAACCTTAAGGTCAGCTGTTCCAAACTACCAGCCACTCCGCAGGAGAAAGATGAGGCTTTCTACTCCCGTAAAGATTTATACCCTTGGAAACCCTGTACAGGGTCGCTATGGGTCGGAACTGACTCGAGAGCACTTAACAAGAACAAGAACATAAGTCAGAACCAACTCGATAGCAGTTAACAACAACAATTAACAATAAAAAGTTAAAAACAAAACAAACCAAATTAGCAACCTTATAGTTCACACTCCACAAAAGAAAAATAAGGTCCAGGAATTGATAGAATTTCAATTGAGATGTGTCAAAAAATAAGTGTAATGCTGGATTTTCACTTGTCTTTGCCAAGAAATCTGGAAGACAACTACCTGGTCAAATGACTAGAAGAGATGCATATTTGTGCCCATTCCAAAGAAAGGTGGATCAAAGGAATTCAGAAATTGTCAAACAATATCATTAATATCACATGCACTTAAATTTTTACTGAAGATAATTAACTAAGAAAGGATTAAAGCAATATGTTAACAGATGGAAAAATTGGGAGCAAACCATTCCTCCCACATCATTCCACTTCTCACTTGTGTTCAATAACTTATTGCAATGGACAAACAAAACTGAAATACCACACTCACCATTATAGTGTTTATTATGGAAGTTAACGGGTTACAATTAAGGATCAGAAATATTTAGGTACAATTTTTCTAGGCAGGACAGCCTTTCCTCTGTTTTGTCCTCAATCCCTTGGTCTCACCTCTGTCTGCTCTGACAATGTTACAAACTTCTTTTAGGGGTGCTGATAAATGCTCATAGGGCATATCACTCCATAATCACTCTCAGCCTGAATGAACTTGATTCTAGCTCTGTGGGTCAGCAAACCTTCCTCTGCCAATTAAGTGTCTAGAGCCATGTCACTCTGCAAGCAAACCTCCTTGCACAAAGTCACTCAACGTTACTTGCTTCATGAACTGTTCTGTCTCATGCTCCAGTTCTTGGTTCTGCTGCTGCTCCTTTGTCACTTATCCCACATCAAGGCTTTCTGTCCTTAGATTGAGGAGGTTCAGTGCACAGGAATCTTGAGGTTCAAAGGACACATCCCACTCTTAGCTTTTCTTCTTTGATGGTAGGGAGCTCACCTCCTCCTGCGTCTGAGATTGGTACTTTTATTCCCACATTAGAGTTCCAAGTTTTTACAAGCACACTTAGACCTATTAATTATTCCAAATTGGATCATAACATCCTATCAGCATCTTCTTCTACCTTCTTGTACTCAGATCCGTATGGGAAAAAAAAAAAAAAAATGGTGGGGGTCATAGAGACTATAGGTAGAAGAGTTCATTGCACTTCAAATAAATTGTTTACTTTTCTAGTTATTGACCCTTTCATATTTCAATGATTAAATTCACTCCATAACAATCGTTTTAACTAAACATATCCATGAATGTTTAATTGGCAGCCACTTCATGCCTTCATTTCTCCTCATTTTTCATATCAAATTTCTAAATTGCTCATCCTTATTCCAGAACACTTAATTGTACTTCTAAGAAATCTGTACCTAGAACAAGAAGCAGTTGTTCGAACAGAACATGGGAACACTGAATGTTTTAAAATTGGGAAAGGTGTGAGACAGGGTTGTATTCTTTCACCATACTTATTC
>NW_006408599.1:10384457-10398620 GCF_000296735.1 Chrysochloris asiatica | reverse complement strand
CGAACATTGTTTCGTTCTGCTGTGCATGGGGTCGCTATGAGTCGGTTCCGACTCGATGGCACCTGACAACAACAACAACAACAACAATCAAGCCAGTGGGAGTCATGGCAGCATAATGGGTTATGCATTGAGCTGCTAACAGTAGGGTCTGAGGTTGAAATCCACCAGTCACTCTGGGAAAAAGGTGAGGCTTTCTGCTCTGTTAAAGATATACAGCATCTGAAACCCTATGGTGGTAGTGGTGGTGGTGGTGGTGAGGGTTGTGGAGTCAGTTCCAACTTATAGTGACCTTGTATAGGATTTCTGAGGCTGTAAATATTTATGGGAACAGAAAGCCTCATCTTTCTCCCATGGAATTGCTAGTAGTTTCGAACTGCTGACCTTGGGGTTATCAGCTTGACTCATAACAACTACTCTACCAAAGTTTTTTCTGAAACCCAATACAGGGTCAATATGAGTTGGAACCAACTCTATAACACACCACAACAATAAAAACATCAACCCAGTACTCTGAGGAAACAAGCATGGTCCTTGATGTGAAGTATCTTTCATTCTAATCAGAAATTTGAGCATTTGTATCCATAAACAATGTTCAGTCTAGATCAAGCCATCAAAGTGCAGCAGTTTACACCAGCTCACAGTATCAAACATGTCTTTCTTCATTCTGTTGTATTCTGGTCATTTCAGCCCTAGTTAGATCAATCATTACCATCTCCAAGCTTGGGTGTCCACAAACACCTCCATGAACTTCAGACCACTTGGCACCTTCAATTTCTTTATCTCTCTCAGTCCTGGACACCATGGATAGGTTAGTCCCTACAAGCTTAGGAGTCCACACAAATCCCTAAATTTCAGACCACCTGGCCCTTCCTCTTATTTCTCTTAACCCATTTATTCATTGCTACATATCCTCTACTTATACACATCGAGTTCACCAGGCTCTCTGATGGGCACAGACTTTTCCTGTCTTTTATTTATTTATTTTGCCATCATCTCTCGTTAAAATTTGTTTGAGTGGCATCTTTGACCTCCTGTCATGATGCGTCCAGTGGAAAACTGTTTTCTGGAAATTTAAAATGCCAGTCTTTTTTTGTTCCTGCAGATCTTTCCTTTAAGTGTAAATTAACTGTTCTCCCAGCAGTACTGGATGGGGCTCAGGTTTCCACTTAAGCCCCCATATTCTATACACAGGACATTAACTTAAAATGAAACTGGTTCCTTCCAAGTTATCCCTAGCTTTCCTTTTAGAAGATCAAATCAAGTATAGGCTGAAGGAAGTCTTCCAAGCACTCTATAATCGTGATAACCATATTAATTCCCATCACATAAGGAAGTCTATTGTACAATATTAGGTTGGAGAAATCAATATCCATAGGATAGTCTGATTAATACATAACCCAAAAAGCACCTAACTTTTTATAAGACACTCAAGTTCAATTTTCTGTTCATCATTCATATACATATAGCCTTAGGACTCTGGCAGAGTGGATCCAATAGGCACTGCTCCACACTCAGCCATCTTGTTTGTCTGCTCTAGCTTTCCCCCAGGTAATTACAATAGCCACTTGTATCTGATATAGTCCTTTCGACTATTACTAGTAACAGTAACCAAATTAACCATGTTTTGATACCTCTTGCATAACAGTTCATCCTTTTCATCCATTTGCTACAGCTAGTTACAAGCCAAGGTTTCATTTCCTTTCCTTCCATCTCTCTACTTCCTTTATTTCTATCTCAATCAATTGGCATACTTTGCGTCACAAATTTCTCATGTCTCAATTCTGATGATCTTAATATTAAATATTTTTGTTTCTTAATCAACTAGGAAAGAGATTAAGTTCTTGCACCTGAACTTCTAGGTCTATTACAATTGTTCGTGCTTTGCCCTGTTAACCTTTTCACTGGTCTCCTGCACTGTTCCTAAACTTGAGTCAAACCATGCTTTTGTTTCCTGGCAGAGCTGTTTTGGTGTAACAGTCCCTTTTGCCTGGAATGCTCTCTGCTTTCACTTCTAATCTTTGCTTGTTTATATCCTGAGTTTAAATGACTCTTCTTTCATGAACACCCTACTAATTACCTCCACTACCATCTGCAGACACCACACAACTTTCCAGCTGGGAATGATCTCCCATGTCTTTGACCTTTATTCCTTTTCTCTTTCTTATGCAAAAAAGTCTTATAATTTTATTTAGATAATAATAATAGTTTGTGTCAATTTCTTCTCTTTGCATTTATATTAGGGTCCCCTTAAAACTGGGTTTATATCAGATTCTTTCTGTTAACCTTTGTGTTATCATAGTGCTAGGTACCCAAGAGTTGAATAAACTCTGGTGGGATTAATTAACTGTTTTGAATCCTTTCTGTAAACTTCAGTGAAGACAAAACAGTTTGGCAAGAGAGTCAAAGGTAGCTCTGATAGAAACATCAATAATCCTTAAACAATGGTAATTCACAATATAATATAGATTGAGAAATAACAAATCCAGAAAGGTTGTTTTGTTTTGTTTTTTCCTTAATGTTTATCATTGGAGGGCCTCATGTGCCTTATGGTTATAAGAGGCTTGGTCTTGTTTAAAATTTTTATGGTTTTCTTGTTCATGGCCTTCCCTAACTCCACTCTCTTTTTACAATGTCCTTAAAAAGTTGAGAATGGTTTATCTTAGCATTTGTAAGTTTATTTGTGGATGCAATTGTGAAGCTCATCATGTCAGTTTTATGAGAAGTCTGAGCCCATTGTCCTTAGAAAATGAAAATCGTTAACATTGATTTGTTTTGTTTCCCAATTGTTTAAATTGTAATAACTCTCCATCAGATTTTTTGTTTTGTATTTTTTTTTTTAAGTACAGCTGTGTTTATGGATTAAGATCTACTGACTCAAATATTTACAGTGTTCCAAAAATTACGAGAATATACAGCGTCAGGAATTTTCCATAGGCTGCTTCTTTGGGGTTGGAGTGGATTTCTGTTTAACTTGAAGAGAAGACTTCAGGAAAATTTCAATAGCCTATGTGACTGGAGCCCCAGACAGGCACCAAATGGGATAACTTGGAAGAAGGAAAAGTACAGGGTAAAAAGGCCATATTAACTTGATGTCCACGGCTCTTTTAGAGAGGCAGTCATGGAGGATGTGAGGCCCTATGACTATGAAGGACACACTCTTTGAGCTTCTAAGATCTAATTGTTTTGTCTGTCTCATTATTCATTGAAAATGCCTATGCCTTGATATAGTTGAAGTATAGCCAATGTGGCATCGAAACAGAGCATCACTACTTTCTAGTTCTATCACGAAGGACAAAGTACTTGGCCTTTCTAGACTTTATGTCCTCATCTATGATATGGGTGTGGTGGATAAACATCAAAAGATGGCATGTTGCTCTGCCTGTGTAGATGTTCAGTGACTACTCATTGGATTCCTTCTCCTTACAGTGAGATGCTGCACAAAGAAACATGGGCTTAGAAGTGGTATATTCCCAGAACCTTGTAAAATGGCAGAAATAATAGTCTTCGGGATATAGAAGCCTGGATTCTAGTTTGTCTTTGCAATGGTTTCATCATAATCCTTATCTAATCTACTTCCCCTTTCTTAATCCTGCTTTGTATGCCAAGTCAGTGATTAGGCCTAAATTAAGGTGGTTTTGTTTTGTTTTGTTTTGTTTTGAGAAAATGTGAGAGGGAGAGAAAGAAACAGAAAGAGAATGAGAAAAATGAGAGGGAAGAGGAAGAAAGATTTGTTTTTTATTATTCAGTGCCACTGAGTCATCACCAACTCATAGTGACTCTATATACAACAGAACAAAACACTGCATGGTCTGACAATAACCTCACAAACATTGCTAAGGCCTAGGCCACTGTGTGGTTACGAATCGGACTGCGAACCTTAAGGTCAGCGGTTCGAAACTACCAGCTGCTCCGCGGGAGAAAGATGAGGCTTTCTACTCCCGTAAAGATTTACACCCTCGGAAACCCTGTACAGGGTTGCTATGGGTCGGACCCGACTCGATGGCACTCAACAACAACAACAACAGGCCACTGTTGCTACCATTGTGTTAACTCATCTTATTGGGGTCTTCCTCTTTTCTCTGGCCCTCCACTTTACCAAACACGATATGCTTGTCCAGGGACTGGTCCCTCATGATAATATGCCCAAAGTATGAGAGACTAAGTCTGGCCATTCTGGCTTCCAAGGAGCATTCTGGTTATACTTCTTCCAACACAGATTGGTTTGTTCTTTTGGCAGTCCATGGTACTTTTAATATTCTTCTCCAACATCATAACTCAAATGCATCAAATCTTCTACGGTCTTCCTTATTCATTGTCCAAATTTCACATGCATGAAATTAATGAAAAATACTACCACTCATGTGTCAGTTTGTTGTACTGTGGTGCTTTGCATGTTGCTGTGATTCTGGAAACTATGCCACAGGTATTTTAAATACCAGCAGGGTCACTCCCATTAGACAGGTTTCATCTGAGCTTCCAGACAAAGACAGACTAAGAAGAGGGAGAGATGGATTAATGCCAAATATTTAGTCACTGAAAACCTTAAAAATAGCAGTAGAGGAAGGATAAAAGGATAGAGAAAAATCTTCAAATCTGTAATAAACTTATCTCACCTAATTTACAGGGTTACTTGGATACAGGAGGTTATAAAACAAAGAATAACAAGAAGTCCCAACATGTTATGCTGCATGGAGGAATACTGTGCTGTACTACATCGTTGAATTTAATGGTTTGTGATGCACTTTAATAGACATTACCTATCTGTTTTGGAAAAAGTGTAGCCAGAGTGCTCTTTAGAGGCCAAGATGGCCAAACTTCATCTCTCATACTTTGGATATATTATCAGGAGGGAACAGTCTCTGGCGAAGGATATCATGTTTGATAAGATGGAGGGTCAGAGAAAAAGAGGAAGACCCCCCAACGAGATGGATTGGTCAGGTGGCAGCATCGATGGACTCAAGTGTGGCAACCGTAGTGAGGTTGGCCCAGGATTGGACATTGTTTCATTCTGCTGTGCATAAGGTTGCTATGAGTCGATGCCAACTCAATGGCATCTAACAACAACAACAACAAAGTTCCATAACCTAATTTGGACACAGATAATTACTTCCAATTGATGGATTATCCAATTGATACTTAGACTGTTGGGATTACTTACCCAGAGTCATTTAGGTAAATTGTGGTTTGGGACTATAGCCCCTAATTTCTAACATCAAATGAACACACCACATAAGTTAGATACACTTCTGGAGTTCAGATGAAGAAAAGACAAATGTGAACTTACAATAATAAGACAGAAAACAGTGAACCAATAAGATGAACCATTTATCAAGGAGAAAAGATAGAAGGATTGAAAAAACTACAAATCTGTAATAACCAAACTAATAGCCCTCAAAGGGAACTACAGTCACATAAGAATTGCTAGAGTAGCTGGAAGAATATATTTTTTGTCCTTAAAAACTTGTTAAGTTTTTAAAAACTGAGTCAGTTCTGATTCAATGCAATTCTGTGTATATAGGGTTTCTGTGGCTGTTTTTCCCTTTGTGGGAGCAGAAAGCCTCATCTTTTTCTCTGGATTGGCTACTGAATGCTTCTCGTGGTTAGCAGTCCAGTGCTTATCCTACAGAACCACCATACTCCCTTAAATAGTGGTTGTTGTCATTATTAATCACCTTCAAGTACTTTTCGACTCATGGCAACCCTGTATAGGGTTTTTGAGGAGCAGCTGGTGGATGTGAACTGCCAGCCTTGAGGTTAGCAGTCCAGTGCTTATACCATATTTCCACACAAGGACATCTTAAACACTAGAGACATGCAAATAACTATTACTATGTGAGATATTTTGATAGAGGGTAGAGAACAAGGCATATGAACTCAGACTATTTGCTTTTCAGTAACAGGTTATCTATTTATCTCTTCTGTGATCCTGAATTTGGAGCTCTGGTAGCAGAGTGGTTAGGGGTTGGGCTGCTAACATCAAGGTCAGCAGTTTGAAACTACCAGCTGCTTCATGGGAGAAAGATGAAGCTTTCTGCTCCTGTAAAGATTTACAGCCTAGGGAATCCTATTCAGGGTCACTATGAGTCAGAACTGACTCCACGGCACATCACCATCACCACACTGAGTCTCAGTTTTTCAATCTATGTTGTTGTTGTTAAGTGTCGTTGAGTTGATTCTGACCCATCGTGACCCTGCATAGGGTTTCCTAGGCTATATATCTTTACTGGTTTCCGAGGAGCAGCTGGTAAGCTTGAACTGCCGACCAGGCAGTTCAAACGGCTTTGCAGTCTGGTGTAGTAACTCATAGCACCACACCAGGACTCCAATCTATGTGGTTAAAGATACCTGCCTCAAAGAGGAGTATGAAGCTTAAGTATAATAATCTATGGAAAGAGTAGTGAAACAGATAAAGCGTTGGGAACCTGCTTGAATTTGGAGAGTGCTTTCAGATTTGTTCTGCCATGCTATAATTCTAGGTGTAAATTGTGCCTTGTCCTGGCATTCTCACCATAGCCATAGAACAACAAGCATAATCCTTGTCAATCCATCTGACAACAGATGTAATCCCTAGGAATGCTGAAACATGGGCAATTCCCCTGCCTGGGAACATTCTGTGCCTGGCATTAGATAAGGGCTTAAAGAATGGCAGTGGAGGCTTGTCAAACCGTGCTACCACCAAATACTCCATCTTCCTGGAGACACCCTTATCCTTCAGTTACTGCCAAGATTATAGGCCCTGGATTGGCCCCACTCTTGTATTAACCTGTATGTGTCTCTGACTTCTTGAAGAATGTGACATTTGAATGCAAAGATAATTTGATTCCTTTCTCCACTGCCATTGATTTAACATCCTGACTGCTGGTATGTGTCTTGACTCATTCTGTTTGTATCTTTTTTTTTCCTTTTTTTTTTTTTTTTGATGCTTTATTGTGAAATACGTGATAGTTTACAAAGGAGAACATTAGCTTTACATTCTCTGTATCATATATACCCTGCAAGCCTGCCCCCTGGTTGTCAGCACACAGCCCCTCTCCCTCTCTGGGTCCAGAGTCCCCAGCTGCTCCATCTCTCCACATCATCATCTCTGTCTCCATCTCTGACATCACTGTTTCTCTGGGTAGGGTCCCGCACTCCACTCTTCTCCCCCTGATGCTCCCAGGGACCTCTGCTCCTGGACTGCAAAGTCAATCACTCCCCTCCTTTTGCTACAGAAGTCTACCTTTACATTTCCAACCCTCACAGTCAGTCCTGATAGCAATTATTCACTATTGTGCCACATGAGTACCATCCCCATCTCCATTCATCAGCCCCACCCAGATAAATTGGACACCAATCAATGGAGATTCCACCCTCCTCCATGCCCCTGGATCTAGTCTCCCTCTTGAAAGCTTGCAAGCCAGTCACTTCTTGTCTTTGTATCCCCCCAACTTTGGGTAGCCAATGTCCAAGTTGCCCATCCCTGTCTACCCTGTGTATTGAGGTGGTGGAAATGATCCTCACTGTAAAGATTTGTTCCCTCTTTTGAGCTACTGCATCCATAGGTCTAGGTCAAGTTCATCAAAGTGTATAAGATCAATTTTTGCCTCTTCTTTCTTCTTCTAGTGGAGTTCTGATCATCCAGCCATCGAAGCCAGGTCAAGTGGGTATTATCTGCAAGTGTGGGTGTTCTTGTGCATATGCCCTCTCTTCTTATCAGCTGGATGCCTCATTCTCCACTCTAGTATTCTGTGGCTATGTCATTGACTCTGGGTCCAGGAGTCCCCAAGTCTTGCCATACTGCTGGCCAACCTTATCTCCACTGGGATTCACAGCAGTCTACTGAATGTGGTAGGGCTTAACTTGCAGCTTCATTGCTGATTTTCCCTCACTTCCCCTGATTGGTGAACAACGTGATCACCAGTCAGAGCACATGTATTCCTATTGAGTCTTAGTCTTAGAAGGGGGTTTGCCCTGAAGGGACTTGACCACGTGCCATGCTGTTTCCTGGGCAAGCAAATTGCTTGTTCTTGTAGTCATCAGTCAGACTGCCGGTATTGTTTTGTATTTTTCCTGTCGGTCTTGCTTTCAAAAGTATCTTCTGTTCTTCTAGCCACTCCAGACTGGTCTGCATGTCCTTTCCAGTGGAGATTTCCCATCTCAGAAAATTCTGAATGGGGTTCAGGATTCTAACTATGGTCCTATGTAATGCAGAAGCTCCGCAGGAAGCCTCCTTCACTGGGCACGTTGTAGCCCCATTTTAGGTATTCCAATCAGTTATAGGCAGAAGACATACTTACAAACTTTCTATGGTGATATTTCTGGTTATTCCTTTCTCTTCCCCTCAAGTGTCTATTTTATAACACTATACAAGGGAAACCAAGATTCAAAAGACAGCCAAGCATCTTAACATTATTCCCCCCTTTTCCCCATCCAACCATGTCTCAATCCCTGTATCCCAGAGCCCTGTTGTTCCAAGGTTGTGCATACATCATTATTTACCTCTGTCCCACATAGCTCATACAAACCTGCCTAATTGTTTTCCCATCCACCTTGTTCTTCCATTCCCCTCTCTCTTCTTCTGTATTGTCTCCCTCCCCAACACCCAAAGTATCTTGTGTCTATTCCCTACCCTGTGCTCCACCTTACCCTCCCTTCCCTCACTTCACCACTCACATCCTGGTAACCAGCAAAAAGCCCCCTGGGCCCCCCCTCCAACACACACTTTAGTATGGGTTCTTTTTCATAGTATTTTACAATAGTGGTCCTATACAGTATTTCTCTTTTTGTGACTGACAAATCTCACTCAACACAATGTCCTCACGGTTCATCCACGTTATGTGATAGCTTACAACTTCCTTGCTGCTTTTCAAAGTAGCATAATATTCCATTGTGTGTATGTACCACAGTTTGTTTATCCATTCTTCAGTTGATAGGCACTTAGGCTGTCTCCATCTCTTTTTGCTATTGTAGATAGTGCTGCTATGAACATTGGTGTGCATATATCTATTCATGCTATGGCTCTTATTCTTTGTGGGTAAATGCAAAGTAGAGGAATTGCTGGATCATAAGATACTTCTATGTCCAGCCTTCTGAGGAAGCACCATATTGCTTTCCAGAGAGGTTGGACCACTTTCCAATCCCACCAGCGATGCAGGAGTGTCCCAGTCTGTCCACATCCTTGCCAGCATTTATTGACCTCTACTTTGATCTTTGCTGTTGTTGCTGGTGTGACATGATATCTCATTCTTGTTTTGATTTCCATCTCTCTAATGGTTAGTGATCCTGAACATTTCTTCATATGTTTGTTGGCTGCCCAGATCTCCTCCTCGGTGAAGTGTCTGTTCATGTCCTGTGCCCATTTCTTAATTGGGTTATTTGTCTTTTTCTTGTAGAGGTGTTGTAGTTTCCTATATATTTTAGAAACGAGTCCGTTGTCTGATATGTCATTGCAAAATATTTTTTCCCATTCTGTGGGTTTCCTTTTTACTCTTTTGGTGAAGTCTTTTGATGGACATAAGTTTGTACTTTTAATGATAGATTTAAGGCACAAGCCATTGAGTCCTTTTTCTTCATAGCCGAGACCTTAAAAACAATCTGGCTAAAGATCAAGTTGCACAGTGGAGTCTACGAGCTCTCATTCTGAAGTTTGTGGGTCTGTATCATTAATTTAAGACAGTCATTTTACCTCTCTCAGCCTTAGTTTCCTCATATAATAAAAAGAAGCGAGCACATCTCCTATGGGTCCCTAGATACATAATCAGAGAAACATGTAAAAATCACTTAATGGTGATGGCTATGTGTCTTTGAGTTGGTTCTGACTCATAGTGACTCTGTATATGGTTTCTGAGGCTAAATCTTAGAGCAAAGAGTCTCATCTCTCTACCACAGAGCAGCTGGTGGATTTGAACTGTTGACCTGTGGCTAACAGCTCAACATGTAACTCATAATACCACCAGGGTTCCTTGCAAAAGATACCTTGTTGTTGTTGAGTGCTGATGAGTTGGTTCTGACTCATAGTGACCCTATGTAGGGCTTCCAAGGAGAAACTGGTGAGTTTGAACCACCAGTCTTGTTATTAGCAGTCCAGTGCTTATCCTATAGAGTTACACCTTTTTTTTTAAAAAAAATGTTTTATTGTGAATTGAGACACACATGCTTGTTGTTATTAAGTGCTGTCAAGTCAGTTCTGACTCATAGCAACAGTGTATAGGTTTCCAAGGAGCATCTGGTTGGTTTGAACTGTCAACCTTCTGGTTCTAAGTCCAGTGCTGTTCTTAGAGCACCACATCAGGAGTTCATAGTGATACATCTGTTGTTGTTGTTGTTGTGAAGTGCCATCATGTCGGCTCCAACCCATAGCGACCCTGTATAGGGTTTCCAAGGAGCAGCTGTTGCACTTGAACTGTCGACCTTGCAGTTCAAACAGTTTTGCAGTCTGGCACATCAACCCTCAGTGCCACACCAGGACTCCTTCTTGTTTTTGTTAAGTGCCATCAAGTCAGTTCTGACCCATATTGACCCTGTATAGGGTTTCCGAGGAGCAGCTGGTGAGCTTGAACTGTCAACCTTGCAGTTCAAATGGCTTTGCAGTCTGGCGCATTAACCCACAGTGCCACACCAGGACTCCTCCCTCTAGTATATATTAATAGTGATAAAATATCTTTTCCTCCTTGACACAACATTTAGTAGAAAAAAAAAAAGAATTGGATGTAATAAAGGAGATGAAGAGAAGATTTAAGAGCTAAATAATTTTTTTTTTCTCATTGGTGCCCTGTTGATTCTTTTTTACTGAATAATTGAAAGAATGAGAATCTCAAAGGCCATTATTGTGTCTCCTATTACTTTGAATTTTTCAACATCTGCAAAATAAAACTTCAATAAAGATGGACTATGGAGGGCTGATAAATTCTAAAAACCAAGAGTTAAAAGATTTTACATAGTCAAGGTCCAAAGAAATGGCCTAGTATGTGTAAATTCCCATTTTTTTTAAACAGAATCAACATGGGACACTTAAAAGAGGAAGTAAAGGAGAGGTATTATCAGGGTTCAAAGAACCAAAAGGAAATGGTGTAACCCTACAAAGGTACTAACAGGAGGGATCCATTAGCAGCCGTAGGACTGAAGGGGCAAGTGGAGAGAAAAGTGATGCTATAGTTTAGAGAGGGGAATCTCTACTCTGGAAGATAGCCTCAAACAGGTTTTTGGTCTTTTGAAAATGAAATGAACTCTGCTAGCATGTGGGCTGGCAGATATCAGAAAAACAAAATTTCCGATCTCAATTATTTTTTACTCTTCAGTTTCCTGGAAGTGTCTCCTATTGACCAAACCAAAATGAAAGTAGACAAAGAATCTCACTGATATAGCACACAGAGGTCAACCTCTCAGGTTGTTGTTGTTATTAAGTGCCATTGAGTAGATGCTGATTCATAGCGATCTTATGTAGGGTCTCCTAGGAGCAGCTGGTGGGTTTGAACTGCTGATCTTGTGGTTCACCGTAGGCAGAAAAAGTCCAGCCTTCTTCATTTGTCAGAAGCCTGCTCCTGCAAAGATTTACAGCCTTGTAAACCATATACAGGGTCACTATGAGATGAAACCAGCTGGAATGCACTTAACAACAACTTAGGGCTTTCTAACGTGTGACACTGAGGGTTAATGTGCCAGACTACAAAGCCTTTGAACTTCAAGGTCGGCAGTTCAAGCTCACCAGCTGCTCCTCAGAAACTCTATACAGAGTCGTTATGGGTTGGAACCAACTCAACAGCACATAACGACAACAACAATGTGATCCCTTACAGACCACTACCTAGTTCTGCTGGTTTCAGAGTCATGGGCACTGATATTCACATGGTCTATTAGACCTGATTGTTTACAAGTTTCTTCAGTTTTCATCACTCTTCTTTTCTCTGTACAGGGAAAGCACCTTAATTTGCTGCTCATGAATTTTTAAGATCCCAGTCACTCCTCACCAATATAGGACGTAGAACATTGTCTTTGTGGACTACATAATGACGGTTGATCATGGTATCACCTGAGATTACGGTTCTGAGTCCCTGGGTTCCAAAATTTATTTCCTCAAGGTGTTCTGTAATTTCTAACAAGTTTTCATAATTTTATCCCCTCTATAGTAGCGTAGTGGTTACGAATTGGGCTGTGAACCATAAGGTCAGCGGTTCGAAACTACCAGCTGCTCTGCGGGAGAAAGATGAGGCTTTCTACTCCCGTAAAGATTTACACCCTCGGAAACCCTGTACAGGGTCGCTATGGGTCGGAACTGACTCGACGGCACTTAACAACAACAACAACATGGTCCATTCTGGAGTCCTGGTGTGATGCTGTGGGTTTATGTGCCAAACTATAAGGTTGGTGATTCAAATTCACCAGCTGCTCCTTGGAAACCCTATACAGGGTCACTATGGGTGGGAACCGACTCAATGGCACTTCACAACAATAACATGGTCCAGTCTGGTGTGGCACTGTGGGTTAATGCACTGGACTGCAGAATCAGTTTGAACCACAAGGTCAGCTGTTCAAGCTCACCAGCTGTTCCTTGGAAGTCCTACACAGGGTCACTATGGATAGGAACCATCTCGACAACACTTAGCAACAACAACATGCTCCATCATATTCATAGATATGCTTACAGAAAAAGTAAACATCCATGTCTAAATACCCTCTGTTAAACATATTGGGGCATGCCTCCACTCTCCTTTTCAGATCCATTCAGCCTGAATATCTATTCATCTATCTACCCACAGATCACTGTTGCTTCAGAGCATTATGACTTTCAGTTACTGACCCAAGAGCAATAAAGACATGTGTGTACAAAACACATTTTACATGAATGTTCATAGCAACTTTACTCAAAACAGCTCAACACTAAACATAACCCAGGTTTGCATTAACAGGAGAATGCAAAAGTAAATTGTGAAGGAAAATTGGGGACCCCAGATCCTATGGACAAGGACATAGCCATGGAGGGTTACAGCTGAGAGTGAAGTGTCCAGTTTATGTGAAATGAGGGGAGATGGACAAGAACGCCCAAACTTGTAGATAGTACCCATTCAATCTAACTTTGATGGTTTGATGATCGGTACTCGACTAGAGGAAGATAAAAAGAATTTTATTTTGATCAATGAAACTAGTGTAAATTGCTACAAATTGATGAATGTGACTTAGACTTATGGATGTAGTAGCTCAAATACCAAATGAGAGGGAAGGAGTCTTCTTATCAAGTAACAGTTCTATCCCCTCTGTATACAGGATTGATATGGATGGACAACTTGAACATAGGCTACCTAAAATGTGGGAGGGAGGCTATAAAGGCACAAAGTGACTGGCTTACAAGTTTTCAAGAAGGAATTTAGTTTCAGAGTATGTGGGAGAAGGTAGAATCCCCATTGAATAGTTTTCATCTTCTCTAGCTGGGTCAGGTGAAAGCAGATGGGGATAAGATTCTTGTGATTCAATAGTGAGTACTTGTTATCATGACTAACTGTGACTGTTGCAACTGTAAAGGTAGAAGCTTTGTAACAAAAAGGGGGGAGTAGTTAATCTTACAGCCCAGGAACAGAGGGCCCTGGGACCATCAAGGGAGAAGAGCATGAGTGGAATGTGGGACCCTATCCAGAGAAGCAGCGACACCAGAAATGGAGACAGAGATGAGGATATGAAGAGAGGGAGCAGCTGAGGACTCTAGAGTCATTGAAAGCAAATGCTGTGTGTTGGCAACCAGGAGGCAGGCTTGTAGAATGTGCCCTTTGGTTGTTTAAATGATTTTTGTGTATATCCCTAAAACAACAACAACAAAACAGGGAATATAAGCAACTATTGTTGAATGATGCTGCATGGAGGAGATTGTAATCATTGCAATGAAATGATGAGAGTAAACCAATGTTCTACCATGCAAACTATCACTCAATTCTCAATGAAAACTTTTTTTAAAAAAAAGTAAATTGTGACATAAATACCGTAGAACACTAAGTGAAATGTCCAAAATAGTCAAATCTATAGAGACAGGAAAGTAGATTAGGCACTGAAAGGAGCAGATGAGAGCTAATGCATTTCTTTTTGGGGAGATGAAAATGTTCTATAATTAGATAGTGGTAACTATTGCAGAGCCTTATAAAAATACTTACAAAAATACTAACAACCACAGAAGGGTACACACTTAAAAAAAAAAAAAAA
>NW_006408599.1:10379033-10384357 GCF_000296735.1 Chrysochloris asiatica | reverse complement strand
AAATACAGCTACATGCAACAGCACAGATGAATATCAATAATGTATAGAAACACTGAAAGAAGTCTTGGTATTGTTGTTGTATGCCATCAGTCTTTTCCAACATATAGTGACCCTGTGTATAACAGAGCAAAACACTGTCTGGTCCTGCATCAAACTCACAGTCATTATTATGTTATTAGTGCAGCCACTGTGTCAATGTATCTTTCTCTTTTCCAGTGACTCTTTACAAAAAGATGTCCTTTTCCAGGGACTGGTCCCTCCTGATAACAAGTCCAGAGTACATGAGATGAATAAAGTCTTACCATCCTTACTTTTAAGGAGCATTCTAACTGCAATTCTTCCAACACAAATTTGTTCATATTTCTGGCAGTCCATGGTACTTTCAATATTCTTCACCAACACCACAACTCAAATGTATAGATTCAGAGATCTTCCTTATTCACTGTTCAGTTTTCACATACATATGAGGTGATTAAAAATATCATGACTTGGGTTAGACACACCTGAACACTCAAAGTGACATCTTTGCTCTTTAGAACTTTAAATAGGTCTTGTGCAGCAGATTTCCCTAATATATAATATGTCATTTGCTTTCTTGACTGCTGCTTCCATGAGCATTGACTGTATCCAAGCAAAATGAAATCTCTGACAACTTCAATCTTTTCTCCATTTGTTATGGCGTTGCTTATTGGTCCAGTTGTGGGGATTTTTGTTTTCTTTGCATTAAGTTGTAATCCATACTAATGGCTTTAGTCTTTCATCTTCACCAGCAAGCACTTCAAGACCACTTCACTTTCAGCAAACAAGGTTGTGCCATTTTCATGTCAAATGTAGTTAAACAGCCTTACTCCAATTCTGATACCATGTTCTTCTTCATAGAGTCAAGCTACAAAAATAATTTACTCAGCATAATAATTGAATAAGTATGGTGAAAGGATACAATCCTGGCATACATATTTTCCGACACAAAACCACACAGTGGTTCTGTTCAAATGACTGCCTTTGGTCTACATACAGGTTCTTCATGAGTGCAATTAAGTTTTCTTGAATTCCCATTCTTCACAATGTAACCTATAGTTTGTTATAATTGTCGGTGATTGCTACAGTTGAATCCACACAGCTGAATACTTTTGCATAATCAATAAAACTCAAGTAAATATTGTTCTGGTATTATCTGTTTTCAGTGAAGATCTATCTGACATCAGCAATGATATCCCCAGTTCCACATCCTCTTCTGAATCCAGCTTGAATTTCTGATAGCTCCTTGCCAATGTATTGCTGCAGCCATTTTTAATCATAGTCAGCTAAATTTTAATGTTTTGCAATATTAATGATATTGTTTAATAGTTTCCTCATTCTGTTGGGTCACCTTTCTTTGGAACGGGCATAAACATGGATCTCTTCCAGTCAGTTGGCCAGGTAGCTGTCTCCCAAATGTCTTGACATACAGAAGTTAGTGCTTGACATAGAGAAGTTATTGAGACACTTCAATTGCTATGCCATCATTTTCTCAAGTCTTATTTTTCTCCAATGTCTTTAGGTAGCTTGGACTTCAATTTTCACTCTAATAGGTTCTTTATCATATGCTACCTCTTTGAAATGGTTGAACATCAACAATTTTTTTTTTTTGTACTGTGATTCTTTTGTATTTCTTCCATCTTTTATTGGTGTTTCTTATGTCATTCAATATTTTGCCACAGAAAACTTCAATACTTCAAGTCAAGATTTGATTTTTTTTTCTTTTTCTTAAAATTGCAAGCTTTTATTTTTCTTTACTATTTAGCGTAGTGGTTACGAATCGGACTGCGAACCTTAAGGTCAGCGGTTTGAAACTATCAGCCGCTCTGCGGGAGAAAGATGAGGCGTTCTACTCCCGTAAAGATTTATACCCTCGGAAACCCTGTACAGGGTCACTATGGGTCGGAACTGACTCGACGGCACTTAACAACAACAACAACATTGTCCTTGTACACTGCTGTTTGTTTGTTCTTTCTTTCTTCTTGCCTTACTCATCAGGGACAGCAACCATGCTTATACAGTCCAGCCATAACCATACCCTCTTAAACCCCACACACTTGACAAGAGCCAATATCAGCTGCAATACACCTAATCAATGACAACAACCAGCATCAGCCAAATCCATCTTAAAGTGAGCTGCATGAACTGTGAACAAAGAATGGTACAGACACATCCATCCTATAATCATATCCAGCAAGAGGCAGTTGGTGATTGCCTAAGAGCACACCAACAACCAATAAGCAATTAAATACAAATACAACACCGCAATGTCTCAGAAGCAACAAACAAATTTGCTCACACAAATGACCAAGAGGCAGAGCTAGAAAAGTTATTTTAGGAGAAAAAGACATTGAAACTACCTGAAAAAGAATTCAAGAGAATGATATTTAGATAGCTTCAAAAGATTGACAGAAATGTAAAGAAAATACAGAAGAATTCAGGAAAATAGTACTGAAACAAACAAGTGAACTAGATAAAGGATTGGAGACAATACGAAACCTGCAAATAGAAATCCAGAAGATTACTGTTTAGATTTCAGATATGTACAATACATTGAAAGGTCAAAAGAGTAGATATGAATCAATGGGAACCCAATCTAGTGAGGGTAAAGATACATTTTTCAAAACTAGTAAACTAGAAGAAAATTCAGAAAAAAGAATGAAAATAAACAAAGCAATAAATAAACAAAATGGGCCACAATGAAAATGAGTAAATTATAGGTGATCATAATTCTGGAATAGGAAGAGACAAAGAAAAGCACAGAAAAGACAGTCAAACAGTTGTTGGAAGAAAACTTTGCTAACATTATGAAAGACAAGAAGATAAGCATTCAAGAATCTGAATGAACTCCAAAGAGGGAAAGTTATCAACAAAAAAGAACAATTAAGATTGAGCTCTTACTTCTCAGCAGAATCTATTCAGTCAAGAAGGCAGTGGGGAGACATATACAAAGCTCTGACAGAAAAAAAAAAATTGTCAACCAAAAGTCATGCATTCAGCAAAACTGCCCCTCAAATACAGTGACAAAATTAAAGCATTTCTAGCTAAACAGAATTTAAAGTAATTTGCAATAACCAGATCAACATCACAAAAAATAATATAGGGAGACAGATGGACTGAGAACCAACAACAGACAACAACCTTAGATGGATATACACAGTAACACCACTCCGAATTCAATCCAGATATAGAAGTATCCAAAATAAAACAAACGTACAAGGCTGAAGCTAGGGAACCAGAAGTATCAATTTATAATGAAGACAACTTCAAAGTAAAAAGAGGTGAAAATAGAGTTACAGAACTTCCAAATGGTAAGGAAGTCAACTAGATTTCAAGATAAAGCAGACTGTTTTAAATTGGGGGAGAAATTAATAAACTACAGGGTAACCTCAAAGGAAATCAATACACTTTCATATCAAATCAAGAAAAAAGAAAACCACAAAGATTTAGTAAACATTAAAACAACAACAATGAAAAAACTTGACAAGAAAACACACAGACAAAATGAACTCAGCACAGATAATTATATGGAACAAAGGAATCAGCAGTACACACACACAAATAATCACACACCAAAATTACAGCAATCAGTTCATGCTTATCAATAATTCAACTGAGCATGAATAGGCTAAATAAACCAGTCAAGAAACAGAGAGTAAATTAATGGCTAAGAAAACAGGATTCTTCAGTATGTTTTCTACAAGAGATACACCTTAGATAAATACAAAAATAGACCAAAATTAAAGGATGGGAAAAATTATCAAGATAATGGTATTTTCAATAACCTCATATGCATGCGAAAGCCAGACAGTGAATAAGGAAGACCATAGAACAATTGATGTTTTTGAGTTATGGTGTTGGAGAATACTGAAAGTACCATGGGCTACCAAAAGAACAAACAGACCTGTGTTGGAAGAAGTGAAGCCAGAGTGCTCCTTGGAGGTCAGGATGGCAAACTTCATCTCTCATACTTTAGACATACTGTCAGCAGGGACCGGTCACTGGAGAAGGAGATCATGTTTGGTAAGGTGGAGGCTCAGAGAAAAAGAGGAAGACCCCCAGTGAGTTGGATTGGCCAAGTGGCAGCATCAATGGGCTCAACCATGGCAACAATAGTGAGGTTGGCCCAGGATCGGGAGTGTTTCATTCTGCTGCGCATAAGTTCACTATGAGTGGGTACCAACTCAATGGCACCTAACAACTACAATAACAACAGCAGTAAAAAACAAGCAATATTAACTTCTGATAAAACTGACATTAAGGCAAAAAACCAGCAAAAGAAACAAAGAAAGATATTATTTCATGATTAAATGGTCAATTGAATAAAAGGACATAATCATGATAAATATCTATACTCCCAATGAAAGAGCCTCAAAATACATAAATCCAACTCTAATAAAACTGTAGAAAGAAATAGACAAGTCTACAACAAAAATTGTTGTTGCTGTTGTTAAGTGCTGCCAAGTCGGTTCCAATTCATAGTAACCTTGTATAGGGTTTCAGAGGAATGACTGATGAATTTGAACAGCCCACCTTGTGATTCAAACGAACTTGTGGTCCAGTGCTTTTCTGATAGCACCATACCAGAAATTCACAGTAGAAGTTGGCATGTTGTATTTTAATTATCATTTTTTTCAAAGAATTCTTTTAAATGTTATCTTCTCCAGTAACTTTTAATGGTGCTATTTGATTTCCATGTATTTGATTTTTTTCATTTTTGATCTTCCTATTGTTGATTTCCAATTTTAAAACACTGTGATCTGAAAAGATGTTTTGTAGTATTTAAATGTTTTAAAATTTATTGAGGAAATTTTAACACATCCCTTTGGATGAAGGACATAAAGACTAGAAATAAACTCAATGAAGACACAAGCAATGAACTTGATCTCATAGACTTATAAACAGCACTCAGCCTAAAAGCAGCACAGAACATATTACTTTCCAGTGCACGTGAAACATTTTCCAGAATGGATCATAGGTTAGGACACACAGCAAGCCTCAGTAAATTTGAAAACATAGACATACTACAAAGCATCTTTTCAGATCAAATGCTTTAAAATTGGAAATTAATAATGGGAAGATGAAAAAGGAAACAAAATCAAATACATGGAAATTGAATAGCACCCTGCTTAAAGGCTACTAGGTAGTGGTGCTATTGTTGTTGTTGTTGTTGTCAGGTGCCATCGAGTCAGAACCGACTCATAGTGACCCCATGCACAGCAGAACAAAACAATGTCCGATCCTGGGCCAACCTCACTACCGCTGCCACATTTGAGTCCATCAATGATGATGCCACCTGGCCAGTC
>NW_006408599.1:10288894-10378128 GCF_000296735.1 Chrysochloris asiatica | reverse complement strand
AGGCTTTCTACTCCCGTAAGGATTTACACCCTCGGAAACCCTGTACAGGGTCGCTATGGGTCGGAACCGACTCGACGGCACTTAACAACAACAACAAAGGGTAATTTACAGAAATAAATGTGTTAAGTGCCCTAGAATTTGTTCTAACTCAGAATGACCCTGTGTAGGGTTTCTAAGGTTGCAAATATTTGCAGAAGCAAAAAGTGTCATTTTTCTCCTGTGGAGTGGCTGGTGGGCGTGAGTCTCTTATCTTGTGGCTCACAGTCCAGTGTTTGTTTAGTGTTTATCCTACAGAGCCACCACATTCCCAGAGCAATAAATGCACATATCCCAAAACAAGAAAATAGCAAAAGCACATTAGCTCAACATCTCCAACAATTAAAGCAACAAAGGAAACCTACAGCCACCAGAAGAAATTAAATCATAAAGATTACAGCAGAAATAAATGAAAGAGAAGATGATTTAAAAATTAAAAAAAAAAAACACACACACAAAATAGGTTCTTTGAAAGAATTAATAACAAACCATTGGTAAATCTAGCAAAGAAGAGAAGAATACACAAGTAGCAGGCATAAGAAATGATATGGGTGACATCACAATTTTCATCTGTGTCTATTTCTTTTGGTCTCTTGTATTTTTATTGCTGAGGGTCCATGCTGTGTGTCTGGCTAGTTTACCATCTTTCTGGAAGTTCCTATTATCTTCTTGATATAATGTTGAATTCTATTGGCTAGGATTTTGTTGAGATTTTGTTGTAGGATAATAACAATACTATAAAGAAGTGTACTCTAAAAATTTGAAAACCTAGAAGAAATGGAAATTGAAAAAAAAAAAAATCACAGCCTGCCTCAACTAACACAGAATTAAGTAGAAAACTTGATCTATAACTACAGAAGAAATTGATTAGATCATTCATAAATGCCCAGTCAAAAAAAGTCCAGGTCCATATGGCTTTATTGGTGAATTCTATTAAACATTCAGAGACGAATTGACACCAATTCTTTTCAAACCATTTCAGAACATTGAAACAGATATAAAACTCCCAAATAGATTTTATGAAGCATCAGTAATCATCATACCTAAACCACGCAAAGACATCACTGAAAAAGAGTATTATAGGCCAATATCCCTGAATGAACATAGATGCAAAAATTCTCAACAAAATCCTAGCCAATAGAATTCAACATTATATCAAGAAGACAATACACCATGGGGAACTTCCAGAAAGATGGTAGACTAGCCAGACACACTGCATGGACCCTCAACTATAAAAATACAAGAGACCAAAAGAAATAGACACAGATGAAAATTCTGGGATCCTGAACTTCAGAGGAAAGGTTAGAGCAGAAGCAAAGCAAGGATGGTGAGAGAGTGAGACTGACTAGTGAACAACCAGCCAGATTAAGTGTGAGCATCTTGACCTTTTGTGAGTAGATTTGGTGACAAAAGGTAGCAAGGCAGAGCAGATTCACAAAGGTAACAGGTGCAATAGCTTCTTTTTCCACATGCTTCCCTGGTGACCAGAACTCCCAACCTCAGGCAATCCCACTACAGACCCTGATTTCTAAGAGTTCAGAGTCACGTGTTTGTGAGCAAAACCAGTATAAGGTGGAGCCGGTAGCACGCACTTCAGTGCCTGGATTCAGATGGACATGCACCAAACTTATAGAGCCTGCAGTGTCACCAGACCAGCATTAGTACAGCAGAAACCCTCTTTGCAAGCCACCTTGGTCCAGTTGCTCCGTGGTCCTAATAGACACTGAAACCAGCTCCATCAAGGACCTCCATGAACTATGTCTACATTGAATTCCTTGATTATAGATAACATCAAGGCAAATAGGAATTACACGTAGAGCCAGGAACTCTGTTACCACATACCTACTACATCCACCTTGTGAACTCTGTGGCTTGCAGGAATCCTCCAGAATTTTATTCTCTCTGAGTCCAATTAATGCAGAAAAAATATTTGACAAAACCCAACATCAATTTCTGATAAAAACATTAAATAAAATAGAAATTGAAAGGAAATTCACAATATAATCAAGGGCAAAAATACAAATTCAATATCTAACAACAATCTCAATGGAGAAAAACTGAAAGCATTCCCTTTGCAAACAGGATCCATACAAGAATGCCCATTATTCACCACTCGTATTCAATATTGTATTGGAAATCTTAGCTAGAGCAATAAGGCAAGAAAGAGAAATTAAATGCATCCCAATTAGAAAAAAAAAGTAAGATTCTCTCAAGTTGCAAATGATCTGATATTATACATAGAAAATTTCAAATATTCGACAAGAAAATCATAGGAACTCATTGAAAGATTCAGCAAAGTAGCAGGTGCAAGGCCAATGTACAAAAACAAGTTGGAGTCCTTTATATTAATAAAGACAGCTCTGAAAAGTCAATCAGGAAAACAATACCAATTACAACACCACCTTAAAGAAGAAATTGTTGCTTTTGTTAGGTGCCATCGAGGAGTCGGTACCAACTCATAGTGATCCTATGCACAACAGACCAAAACACTGCCTGATCCTGGGCCAACCTCACAATTGTTGCCATGCTTGAGCCATTGTTGCTGCCACTCTGCCAATCCATCTCATTGGGGGTGTCTTCCTCTTTTTCTCTGACCCTCCATCTTACCAAACATGATATCCTTCTCCAGTGACTGATTCCTCCTGACAATATGTCCGAAGTTTGGCCACCCTGGCCTCCAAGGAGCACTCTGGCTGCACTTCTTCCAACACAGATCTGTTTGTTCTTTTGGCAGCCCATGGTACTTTCAATATTCTCCTCCAACACCATAACTCAAATGCATCAATTCTTCTACAGTCTTCCTTATTCACTGTCCAGCTTTCACATGCATATGAGGTTTTTGAAAATAGCATGACATCTTAGTCCTCAAACTGACGTCTTTTCTCTTCAACACTTTAAAAAGGTCTTGTACAGCAGATTTGCCTCATGCAATACATCATTTGATTTCTTAACTGTTGCTTCCATAAGTGTTGATAGTTGACCCAAGAAGAATGAAGTCCTTGATGACTTCAATCTTTTTTCCATTGATAAGAATGTTGTTTATTGGTCCAGTGGTGAGGATTTTTGTTTTCTTTGCATTGAGATGTAATCCATATTGAAGGCTGTGCTCTTTGATCTTCATCAGTAAATGTTTTAAGTCCTCTTCACTTTCAGCAAGCAAGGTTGTATCATCTGCATATCACAGGTTGTTAATGAGTCTTCCACCAATCCTGATGCCACATTTTTCTTCATAGAACCCAGCTTCTCGGATCATTTGCTCAGCATACAGGTTAAATAAGTATGGTGAAAGAATACAACCCTTTCGCACACCTTTCTTAATTTTAAACCATTCAGTGTTCCCATGTTCTGTTTGAACACTGCCTCTTGGTCTAGGTACAGATTCCTCATGAACACAATTAAGTGTTCTGGAATACTCTTACTTTGCCATGTTGTCCACAGCTTGTCATGACCCACACAATAGAAAGCCATTGTGTAGTCAATAAAGCACAGATAAACATCTTTCTTATAGTCTCTGCTTTCAGTCAATATCCATTGGACATCAGCAATTATATCCCTCATTCCACAGCCTCCTCTGAATCCAGCTTGAACTTCAGGAAGTTCTCTGTCAATGTATGCTTGCAGCCATTTCTGTATTACCTTTAGTAAAACTTTACTCACATGGGAGATCAAAGAGATTGTCTGATGATTTTTGCACCTCTCTTTGGAATGGGCACAAATACGGATCTCTTCCTATCAGTCGGACAGATATTTGTTTTCCAAATTTCTTGGCATAGATGAGTGAGTGCCTCCTGTGCCACCTCACTTTCTTGAAAGATTTCAATTTGTATTCCATCAATTCCTTGTGCCTTGTTCTTTGCCAGTTCCTTCCATGCACCTTGGACTTCCTCTCACAGACAGTACCTCATGACTGATCTGGATATGTTTGTTTTGACAATGAATTCAACACCATTCCTCTTCAATTTGTCATTCCCATCACAGTAAACCATGCGGCTGTTAGATTCAAAATGGCCAATACCAGTCCATTTTAGCTCACTAATACCTAAGATATTGATGTTTATGCATTCCATTTCATTGTTGACATTTTCTAATTTTCCTAGATTCATACTTCGTACATTCCATGATCTAATTGTTAATGGATGCTTACAGCTGTTTTTCTTAATTTTGAATTGTGCCCTATCAGCAAATGAAGGTCCCATAGGCTTTACTCCCATGGTTTTTACTCCATTTGCATCATCATGGTCAACTCTACTTTGAGGAGGCAGCTGTTGCCAAGTTGCATTTTGAGTGCCTTCCCACCTGAATGGCTCATTTTCTGGCACTAAATCTGAGTGTTTGTCTGATATTCATAAGGTTTTCAGTGACTAAATATTCGGAAGTAGTTCATCACTCCTTCTTCCTAGTCTGTGTTCAGTGAAAGCTCATCTGAAACCTGTCCACTATGTGTGATCCTGCTTGTATTTAAAATACTGGTGGTATAGCTTCCAGAATGACAGCAACTCACAAGCCACCACAGTATAACAAACTGACAGACAAAACAGTTTGGTATAAATATAACCAGAAAAGCAAAAAGACCTATTCAAAGAAAACTATAAAACATTACTTCAAGAAACAAAAAGGAACTTACAAAAATGGAAAAATATACCATGTTCATTGATAGGAAGACTGAACATTATGAAAATGTCAGCATTACCCTAAGAAATCTATAGCTATAATGCAATCCCAATCCAGATTGCAACATTATTCTTTATAGAGATGCAAAAAGTTATCACTAACATTACACAGAGAGGAAAGCAGTTTTGGATAAGTGAAGCATTATTTAAGAAGGAGAAAAAAGTTGGAGGCATCTCATGTCCTGATCTCAAAATCTACCACACAGCCTCAATGGTCCAAACAGTCTTGTACTGATACAATAAAAGATATATAGATCAATGGAACAAAATTGCGATCACAAAAGTAAATCCACCCACATATAATAAGCTGATCTTTGACAAAGGGCCAAAACACATTAAAAGGGGAAGAGATAATCTCTTTATCAAATGGTGCTGTTGAAACTGGAAATCCATTGTAAAAATATGAAAAAAATATTATACAGCTGTCTGAATCTTATTTTGAAATGCATAAAAAATAAAGGAGTAAAAGACCGCATGAACCTCAGTCTCCACCAACCAGAGATTAGATGTACTAGATGTTGCCTTAGTATCATAATGACTGCACAGAAAGGGCTCACAGTAGAGGATCCTGGGTAGAATTGGGAAATAAACATGGAATAAGACTCAAAATCATTTAAAAAAACAAAATACCAGGCTTACTGATCTAATATCAAGTTTTATCATAGAATAGAGAGGTCTGCTAGGGAATATTCTGTTTGCACTTCTCAGAATAATCAACCATTTAGGATCCAAAGAGCAGCATTTGCCCAAAGCAAAGCTCAGTAGGAAAGAAGTAGGGATAGGTAGTAGAGTGAGGAAGTGGGATAAGTAATATTACTTTGTAGGGATTGCACTCAATGACATGAAACAAAATGTCTGTGAATTGTTGAGTGGAAATCTGGTTTGTTCTTTAAATCTTCACCCAATTCATGATTAAAATTTGGAAGAAAATAAAGGTGTTAGGTAAAATAAGTAGAGGGACTGACAGTTGGATCGATACAGCATAAAGCAAGTATAGTTAAGACCTATGTTGTTGTTAAATATTGTCGAGTTGCATAGCAACCTTTTGTAGGGTTTCTAGAAAGGAGCTGGTGAGTATGAACCACCGACCTTGTAGTTCAAATGGCTTTGCAGTCCAGTGTATTAGCCCACACAGCCACACCAGAACTCAATAAGACATATAATAAGACATTAAATGTAAAAACTAGGAAGTCAGCATTAAGGATATTCACATACATTTGTTTTTCTAATTTCTTGTGCATCTGAATGTTTAAGTAGTAAAATCTCAGGAAAAAAACAAACAAACAAACACATCTTAGTCTCTGCTTGACTATTTGCAACAATGGAATACTCAGTCTCTCCCATGATAGTTCATCTTATTTTCCATCCATTCGTTATGCCAGAATGGTTTTAGAGATAAGAGATTTTGCTTTGCTTTCTTCTTCCCAGTAGTCCTTATTTCATACAGACAGAAGTTTGACTCCAACTCCATCTGTTATAAGGCTGCCCGGAGTGGTATAAGAAGGATAGATGAGAAGGGTTCAAAACTGGCTATGACCTAAGGTCTCACCACTCAAGGTGTAGTCCTTGGACTAGCAACATGGATATTACCTGGAGCTTGTTAGAAACATAGAATCCCAAACTACAACCCAGGCTTACTGAATATGCATTTTCAGAAGATTCCCAGGTAGTATGTGTGCAAGTGAAAATTTAAGAAGCTCTGAAATGTGGCAGTTCACTTAAAAACTCAAAGTTCAGTTCCCTCATTTATAAAATGGTGCTAATTAAAATCTATGTCAGAGTTATTTAAAGGAATAAATATGATAGTGTACAGAGAGTACTTGATGTCTGATGCATAGTAGGGGGAAGATACATGTCAATTCTGGTTTGTTTCTCTTTTCAGTGAAAGTCTTTTAAGTATGTGACCACAATTATCAAATTTTCTCCAACTCTGATTTTTTTTCCCAAGATTTGTTGGTGTTTTTGTTAAGTGACGTAGAGTCGGTTCTGACTCATAGCAACCCAGTATAGAGCTTCCAAGGAGTGGCTGGTGAGCTTTAACTGCTGACCTTGCAGTTCAAACTGATTTTGAAGTCCAGTGCCTTAACTCACAGCGCCACACTTTTTTTGAGACAAACTGTTAATTTTATGTTCATTTACATCTCTCGGTTTTATGACTTTCCAAAGCAACTTTGTGTGCCTATCAAAAATTACAGACTTTATCCTCAGGGTGAAATAAAGAATTTGATGACTTTAAACTGAGAATTGGCGTGGTAAGATTCATATTTTAGAAAAAGCATTCTGATAACTATGAAGAATGTAGTTCCTGACCAAATGAAGGAAGATAAACAAGGCTGCTTAAGCGAAAATGAAGATGGCAGCCTTAGCCATGACAGTAACATTCCATATAAAGTGAATTCAACAGAATAGAGATATTGTTGTTCTTAAGTGCCGTCAAGCCAGTTGCAACCCATAGCGACCCTGTATTTTCAAGGAGCAGGTGGTTAGCTTTAACCACCCACCTTATGGTTTAAACCAACCTTGTACAGTGCATTAGCCCACAGCACCAGAGACAAAGGTGTAAGTATTCTGAATTCATCTTGAGGGTAGCATGAAAATGAAGAGTAATTAGGTGAGAGAGGTAAAGGAGAGGGGGAGTCAACAATGATCCAGAAGATTATGTTGTGGGTGATTGGGTGGGTAAGGGAGTAGCAGATCTAAGTGTAAGGTAGCCATAGCATCTATTGGCTTTGCCTGACACTGATACAGTGTCAGACCTATAGGAGTATCATGAATGTTCTGAGTTCATGTACCTCTTGAGGTTCACTTTGCTATCCACTCTAAATATGAAACCTATATGTTTTCCCACCCCAATTTGATACTTCTATGGACATTTCTGCTGGGCCACCTCTCTACCATGAGTTTGCCCTTGTTTTGCTCATCCAAAACCCTATCTAAAAGAATATTATGACTTCCTTTTCATTTCCTGCCTTCTCCTTCCACTTACCAATAAGCACATTCACCAGTGTTTTAAGCATGAAAAATAAATAAATAAATAAAAGAAGAAGACGAAACCATGGATGAATTCATCAATGTTTCTAAATGAGGTTTTTACATGACAAAATGTTTACCCAGGGACTAGGACTCTGCTTTCTTAATATTGATGACCTCGGTTACTGGAACTTCCTGGAGGTCCTTTTGTTTTAATGAACACAAAACGTCATAATCCATTTTGGAGCAAATGTCTAGGGATCCCTCCCACCATCACCCTTCATGAATCCTTCACCAGTTTTGCAACTTCTATTAATGTTAATGGTCTTGGCTAGTGGTGAATATTCTCTCTCAGCTTGCTAGGAGCTCTCCTAATTGTGTCTACTTCAATGTGACCTCAGATAGCAATGGGAAAGGAGCAGTTTAGCACTGAATAGCTCATCCTTCAAAGTTCAATTGAAATTAGTTAAGATCTCCCTAACTTTTCTACTTGCCTCTAAAAGTGACTCAAGCTGAGTTAGTTGCCTCCTAGTTTTTAAAACACACTCTGCTTTCATTGCAGAGGGAAGACATATGTCTATTAATCTAACAATATAACATAATTCTCATAAGCTGGGAAATATTTTGTTTATCAAAATACCTTGATTAGCTCCTTGGGGTTGGAAATTAGAATCCTAAGGGCATGATTAGAAAGAGGTAATAAAAGAGATACATAAATTACTCAATATTGGAACTTCAATGGACTGAGGAATAGAAGACAGCAGAAAAGTGAGGGGTTGGAGTCTGAATCCTGGCTACACTTGAAGCTTGAACAAAGGTTATCAGTCAGTGATGATGTGACTACAACCCCATACCTCTCCCTAGATGAGAAAATGCCTTCAAGAAACTGACAGTGAATGTGCAGATACATTCACTTGGATATATCTATATATACAGTCACTTGGATATAACTATTGCCAACACAACTCTTTATTTTATTTTATTTTTTAATGCTTTATTGTGAATTATGTGATAGTTTACATGGGAGGACATTAGCTTCACATTGATCCCATTATATATCATTTCCTTGCCATGGTTATAATCCCCTCCATGCGTCATCCATCAACCAAAAGGTTGCCCCATGGTCTTCAGTACACAGCCCCTCTCCCTCTCTGGGTCCAAAGTCCCCAGCCACTCCATCTCTCCACGTCATCATCTCTGCCTCCATCTCTGACATCACTGCTTCTCTGGGTAAGGTTCTGTTCTCTGCTCTTCTCCCTTGACGGTCCCAGGGACCTTCGTTCCTAGACTGCATAGTTAATCACACCCCTCCCTTTGCCACAAAACATCTACTTTTACATTTCCCACCCTTACAATCAGTCCTGATAATAATTATTCACTATTGTATCACAAGAGACCTATCCACATCTCCTTTCATCAGCCCCATCTAGACAGGTTGGATACTACTCAGTGGAGAGTCTACCTTGCTCCAAGCCCTCTGGATCAAGGTTCCCTCTTGAAAGCTTGTAAGCCAGTCACTTCTCGCCTCTGTAGCCCCCCACCCCCATCCTGGGTAGCGAATGTCCAAGTTGCCCATCCCTGTCCTCTCCGTGCCAACACAACTCTTGACTTAGTGTTGTTGTTGTTATTAGGAGCCATCCAGTAGGTACTCATAGTGACCCTATGCACAACAGAATGAAATATTGCTTGGTCATGCAACATCCCCACAATTGTTGCTACATTTGAGCCCTTTGCTGCCACCACTGTGCCAATCCATCTTACCAGGAGTCTTCCTCCTTTTTTCTGACCCTCCACTTTATCAAACATGATATCCTTTTCAGGGACTGGTCCCGTCTGATAATATGTACTTGACCTAGCACTAGGCAACAAAAATCATCTGAACATCTAACATAAGAATGTAAATAGAAATATCAATAATAATACATAACTGTAAAGAACTCTGGTAGCATAGTAGTTACAAATCGGGCTGCGAACTGCAAGATCAGCAGTTCGAAACTACCAGCTAGTCCATGGGAGAAAGATGAGGCTTTCTGCTCCCGTAAAGATTTACAGCCTCAGAAACCCTGTACAGTGTCACTATGAGTCAGAACCGACTCCATGTCACATAACAACAATAACAACATCATTTACAGGAGTCCTGGTGTGGCACTGTGGGTTAATGCACTAGGCTGCAGAGTCAGTTTGAACCATAAGGTTGTCAGTTTAAGCTCACCAGCTTCTCCTCAGAAACCCTATACAGGGTTGCTATGGGTGGGAACTGACTTGATGGGACTTAAGAACAAAAATAGTTTATAGAGCTTACACTTGGTGCTAGGCACTTTGCTAAGAGTTGCCCCATACATTATGTCTCATAATATTTGTAAATATCACATGCATATTTCCTGTTTTGTTGATAATAAAACCAGTTTGGAAAGGCTACATGGATGGCAAAGGTCTTTAAACTAGAATGTAGTGAAACTTACACTACAACTCTGATTCCAAAAAAATCTTTTCTTTTCTTTTCTTTTTTTAACCCAATGATCTTAACCCAAAGCATCTTTCTATGAATAGCCAAAACCAAGATCAGTTACCAAATTGACTCCAATTCACGGCAATGTCACGTGTGTCAGCATAAACTGCTCCAAAAGGTTTCACAGCTGAATTTTGGAAGTAGATTCCTAGGTCTTTCTTATAAGGAGTCTCTGAGTGGATTCAAATTTCCAGTCTTTCAATTGGCGGCTGAGTGCATTAACCACTGTTGCCACCCAAGGACTCCATGAGTAGCCAAAAAAATCCAATGCTGTGAGTCAATTCCAAATCACAGAAACCGTATAAAATAGAATATGGCCACAAAAGGTTTCCAAGGCCATGATTTTTATAGCAGAAGACTATCACATCTGTCTCCCTCAGAGTAGCTTGTGGGTTTGAACCACTGACCTTTTGGCTAGCAGCCCCAACACTTGACCCACTATGCCACCAGGAATCCTTTTGGATAGGCAGAAGAACACAATAAACAAAATTTTTGTTTTTTTATTCATAAAATAGTCCTGCAAGTTTCAGAGAAGAACTATTGTTCGCTTTATAAAATAATTTAATGATGCATGGCTGCCTGGTTGATTACAAAGAAGTTTAAAACTAAATTATTAGTCAGAATTACACCTCAACATAGAGAAAACAAACATTCACCCAACTGGACCAATAAGCAATATAATGATAAGTGGAAAAATGTTGACATGTCAAGTTTTCATTTTAATTAGAACCATAATTATGCCCAATTATGTTTGTTGACTGGAAGCATCAGTCAACAATCCAAACAACATATTGCACTGGGAGATTTTGTTGCAAAAGAACTCTTTTACGTCTTAAAAACAACGGCCAGAAGGCTCAACAAATTGGTCATAGAAGGAGTACAAACAGAATGCTTCTTGGAAACAAAGATCGAGAAACTTGTCCTTTAGACGTGTTATTAGGAGGGACTAGTACCTAGAGAAGGACACCATGCTTGGTAAAGTAGAGATTCCGCCAAAAAAAAAAAAGGTAAATCCTTAATGAGATGAACTGATACAGTGGCTACAACAATATTCTGCACAAAATGTCACAATGATGACATAATTCTGAGTTAAAAAAGAAACCATGTTATGTCAATGAAAAGAAAACAAAAACTCTTCACAACTGGACCAATAAATAACTTTTGATAAATGGAGAAAATACTGAATTTGTCAAAGACATCATTTTACTTGGATCCACCATAAACACTCATGGAAGCAGCAATCAAGAGATCAAATGACATATTGCATTAGGCAAAGCCACTAAGCAAGACCTCTTAGAAGTATTCAAGTATTCAAAATCAGTTTGAGGACTAAGGAGTGCCTGACCCAATCCTATTTTCAATAGCCTAATTTCAATAGCCTAATATTCATGAAGGAGTCCTGGTGTGGCGCTGTGGTTTAATGCGCCAGACTGCAAAGCCTTTGAACTGCAAGGTTGGTGGTTCAAACTCACCAGATGCTCCTCAGAAACCCCATACAGGGTTGCTATGGGTTGGAACCGACTTGACGGCACTTCACAACAACAACAATATTCATGAAGTTCTGGTATGGCACTGTAGGATAAGCACTGGACTGCAAGATTGGTTTGAACTGCAAAGTTTATGATTTAAATCCACCAGTCCCTCCTCAGAAACCAATTACAGGGTCACTATGAGTTAGAGCTGACTCAATGACACCTAATAACAATATATGTTTGTGAAAGTTGGACAATGAACAAAGAAGACTGTAGAAGAATTGATCCATTTGAGTTATTGTGTTGAAGAAAAATATTAAGTGAACTATTAGAAGGGAAAAAAGAACAGGTCTATGTCGGAAGAAGTACAACCAGATTGCTCCTTGGAAGCCAAAATGATTATAGTTCATCTCTCATAATTCAGACATGTTATCAGGAGGGACCAGTCCCTAGAGAAGGACATCATTCTTGGTAAAGTGAAGGGTCATCAAAAAAGAAGGAGACCTCCACAGAGATTGACTGGCACAACGACACCAGCAATTAGCACAAACATGACAGCAAATGTGAGTGTTGCATTCTGTTATGTTTAAGGTGACTATGAGTCAAAATTGACTTTATGGCACCTAACAACAATAACATATTGGTATTTTAAAAGTATCTTGAAAGAATAAAATAATCTCAGTAAGAAATTGTTATTGTTGTTGTTGTCAGGTGCCATCGAGTCGGAACCGACTCATAGCGACCTCATGCACAGCAGAACGAAACAATGTCCGATTGTTATTGTTGTTGTTGTGTTAAGTGCCGTCGAATCAGTTTCGACCCATAGCGACCCTGAACAGGGTTTCCGAGGCTGTAAATCTTTACGGGAGCAGATCGCCTCATCTTTCTCCCGCGGAGCAGCTGGTAGTTTCGAACTGCGGACCTTGCGGTTCGCAGCCCGATTCGTAACCACTACGCTACCAGATTGTTATTGTTAGGTGCCATCAAATCAGTTCCGAATCATAATGGCCATATGCACAACAGCATGAAACCCTACCTGATCCTGCACCATCCTCACAATTATTATTACGTTCAAGTCCATTTTTGCTGCCACTGTGCCAATTCATCTCATTGTAAGTCTTCCTCTTTTTTGCTGACCTTCCATTTTGGCAATCATGATTTTTTTTCTAGGGACCAAGCCCTTCTGATCACATGTCCAAAATATGAGAGGCATGCTACAACATCCTGGTTTATAAGGAGCATTCTGGCTGTACGTCTTTCAATACAGACTTGTTTGTTCTTCTGTCAGTCCAGGATACCTTTAATATTCTTGTCCAACATCACAAGTCAAATACATCAATTCTTTTACATAAGTTTTCATGTTCACTGTGCAGCTTTCACAAGCATATGAAGCTATTGAAAATATCAGGGCTTGGATCAGGGACACCTTAGTCCTTTAACTGTTATCTTTGCTCTTGAACACCTTAAAAAGGTCTTTTCCAGCAGACTTACTTAATGCAATATGTCATTTGATTTCTTGGCTGTAGCTTGCATGAGTGTTAATTGTGGATCCAAGCAATATGAAGTCTTTGACAACTTCAATCTTTTCTCTGTTTATCATGAGATTTATCATCAACAGGAAATAAACCAATCTAAATGGTTAAAATTAGTAATGGTGCAATGAAAAAGTTCTGGGATGGAGAGAGGAGATTTAACACCAACATTGGCCATTCACAAGTTAGGTCTGTGATCCAGGGCTTAACTGTTCTAACTCATATTTAGCTCCTCTCCACTAAGAGCACCTATTTCTGAGAATCCTTGTGAATGTGAAGATAGATGGCATATGTAACATGCTTGGCACATAGATTTTGTTTAAGAGCTATATTGAATCAGATTAAAATACAGCTTTGGCACCCAAATGGAAAAGCTCTGGCAATTGGAACGTTTTCCAATATGGAGCAGGACTTGTCCAAAAACAGCATGTACATGAATTATTCAGTCATCAATAGGAATAGAAAACAGAAGGGAGACTATTTTCCACCCCACTGCTATCTAGCTCCACTTTGTGAGGACAGCCTTAACGTGTCAGAAACATTAACTCTCATCCTTCCTATTCCAGTCAGCATTGCCCAGGAGACAGAAATAGCATTCATCGAAAGCCACAATTACCTCATTTCACTGGCCTGTTTGTGTGAGATGTGCCTTGCCTCACAGTGACTGCATGGGGCCAAAAGCCCAGCAAACAGAGCCTATCCTTGTCCAAGAAATGGTCCTGCGAACAGGAAAGGACAACATGTTCCCTGAGCAGACCCGGACCCTTGGCTGTTTCATTAGTGTTTTTGCTTTTTAGGCCAGAAACAGTGTCTGAAAACTCCTGGGGATTTCCCAAGCCCCATTCGTCAGGCAGCCAAGCTTCCTCTGACATCATCTCTGAGTGATGGGGTGCATAGAGGGGGTCACCTACAAGGCAGTCCAAAGGAAGCTGCAGCATGATTGTGGGAAATTGGGGAGCTGGTGCCACACTAGTCAGAAACAAGGATGACTTTCTCAAACAGTGGCTGCCACATGGTGGGCATATAAAAAACAGTTCTTGAAGGAAACACTGTAAATTGACTTGACAACCAGCATATTCACAAAGGTGCGATTTCAACCGGAGTTGATTTGCCTACTACTGAGGGAATTCTAGGGGATGTAGCAGTCAAGTGGGAAATCCTGGGCAAATTGGGATGAGTTGTTTACCCCATCTTCAATCCAGTGTGACCCAAAATCTCTTGTATTTAATCATAGAACAACGCATGCTGATTCCAACTTCCAAGAAGTCTTGTGTTTAATAGGGGAATAAGACATGGGCCCGGACAACAATAAAATATTGAAAGGTCCTGTTGTATGGAGTGGAATCAGCATCTTGCCAACTATCATCACTGACTATCACTAACCCTCACATTGTTTTCAGGAAATCCTTCCATTAAACATGTGCTTCAATTAGTCAGTCATGGAAATAGCATTTCCTATGCCAATGAATGGTTTAGGAATGAGCACGTGATATAATTTTGACCAATGAAACTAGAGAGGAGGTCTAATGGGTGAGTCATAGAAATGGTTTCTTGCTCTTATAAAAAAACAACACATCAATGAAAGCTTTGTCCACCTGCTGGGTGTATTTATGTATGCCTGTGACTTGGATTTGTGGTGGCTTTTTTAGATTTACCAAAGGGATTAAATTAAGGATGGATGATGGGCAAAGGTAGAAAAGATCTGAGTCTATGAAAATATTTTTAAATTTCAAAATTAACTTGACCCTGCAGATACCTTACTTCAGAACTTCTGAGAGAATATATATTATCCAAGTAATTTGTGACAAAGCGTTTTGTTGGGCAATCAAAAACGTGCTAAGGAATTTGATCTTCATCAGTATTTTAAAGCCTCTTCACTTTCAAATTGTATCATCTGCATCTCACAGGTTGTTAATGAGACTTCTTCCAACCTCTTGCTACATTCTTCTTGGAGTAGTTGATCAGTGTACAGATTGAATAAGTATTTTGAAAGACTACAACCCTGACACACAATTTTCCTGAATTTAAATCATTCAGTGTTTCCTTTTTCTGTTCTAATGACTGCTCATGAGCACAATGGACTGTTCCGGAATATTCCTTCACCACAATGTTGTCCATAGTAGAAAGTCATTATTCAGTCAATAAAGCACAGGTAAACTTCTTTCTGGTATTCTTTAGTTTCCGCTGAGAGCTATCTGACCTCAGCAATGATATCCCTCATTCCACATCCTCAACTGAATCAGGCTAGAAACTCTGGCAGTTACCTGTCAATGTACTGTTGTAGTAATTTTTTAATTATCTTTAGCAAAATTTTACTTGTAGGCAATATTAATAACATTGTCAAATGATTCCCACATTCCATTGGATCACCTCTCTTTGGAACGAGCATAAATATGGATCTCTTGCAATCACTTGGCCAAGTGGCTGTCTTCCAGCTTTCTTGGCATTGATGAGTGAGTGCCACCAGTGCTGCATAAGTTTGTTGAAAGATTTCAATTTGTATTCCATCAGTTCTCAGAGTCTCATTCTTTGACAATCCCTCTGTGTGCCATGGACTTCTCCCTTTAATACCATTGGCTCTTGATCACATGCTACCTCTTGAAAATGGTTGAACATCAACCATTTTTCTTTGGTACAGTGACTCTGTATATTCCCTCAATCTTCTTTTAATGTTTTATGCATCACACAATAATTTACTCTTAGAATCCTTCAGTATAGCAAGTTGAAGCTTACATTTTTTTCTTCAGTTTTTTTCGGTTGAGAAATGCTGAGCATGTTCTTCCATTTTGGTTTTGAGAGGGATTATTGAATCACTAAAGGACAAATATTGTGTGAGATCAATGTTGTAAAAAGTTAGGAAAAGGTGTTATTGATAAAATAAATAGTCTATAGTGGAAACTGGGAGTAGGGGAGAAGGAATTTTTTCCACGATTGGAGGACAGACACGTTAACAACGGTGGCAAGGCAGGTAATATACAAGAGGGAGGTTAGAAGAGGAAAGATAAAGGTGATGGAAGACACAGGTAGGAATGCAATGTTAAAGTGAATATTTGCAAATACTGCTAACTCATCTGTCCATTTGACATACTGTTGTGGACTGCATGTTACTGTGCTGTGATTATAAAAGCTGTGTCACTTGTATTTTAAATACCAGAAGGGTCACGCGTGGTGAACAGATTGTGGGTGAGCTTTGAGATTAACATAGATTATGAAGAAGGAGAGAGTGACTACTCCCAAATATTTAGTCACAGAAAACCTTATGAATAGCAGTGGAACACTGTCAAATAACACAAGAATATTAAATACTGAAACAGAATGAAGAGCAATAGAATACTGTCAGGTATAGTACAGGAAAATAATCCCCTTAGGTTGGAAGGCACTCAAAATATGACAGGGGAAGAACTACATCCTCAAAGTAGAGTTGACCATGATGATCCAAATGGAGTAAAGCCTTTGGGACCCTCATTCTAGGTATAGCTTAAATAGGGGAAATAATACTAAAATGCTTGACTGTCTTATGAATATTAGTTTCCCTTGCCTACTATTGTAAAATAGACATTTGAGTGGATAGAAAGGAATGTTGGGAAACATGATTAGAGAAAGCTTGTAAGCCCATCTTCAGCCTATAACTGGAATACCAAAAAGGTATTCCTGAGCTTTCCTTGTGAAATAGGCCTCGTGCAAAGCCTTTATAGAGTATAGGACCTTAGATGAAATCCTGAGTCCCATCCAGAACCTTAAGAGGTGGGACATTCCCACTATAAAGGACAAGCAGACCAGCCTGGAACAGCTACAGTGACAGAAGATACATCTTCAAAGAAAGATCAGGAAAAACCCAAAACAAAAATGTCAACATGAATAACTACACAAGAATAAGCAAGCTGTTTGTCAGGAAGACATCAAGGCTAGCAATCAAGTTCCTTCAGGACAAACTCCTCTCTAATGCTGAAACTCAAAAGGAACACACAAACAATCATGTAAGCTTGCTGGTGAGCACGTTGGTCTGCTAGTGAGTGGGAGAGGGGGAAAGGCACCAATGAAGAAATGGGCTGAGTTCAACCACAGTCCATTGAGTTTAGTTGATCTGGAGATGATAGAGAAAAGAGGAAGAGCTGGTTGGTCCAAAGTGTGGTGAGACCTAGGGACACCTGAGCCCATGGACAAGGACATAACTACAGAGGGCTTGAGCTGAGAGTGAAGCATCCAACTGATATGAAGTGAGGGGAGATGCACAAGAACACCCAAACTTGCAGACAGTACCCATTTGACCTAGCCTCAATGGCTCAATAATCAGAACTTGACTAGAGGAAGATTACAGAAAAAATAATAAGTTTTTAAATAAAGGAAACAAGGGTAAATTGCTACAATTTGATAAACCTGACCTGTACTCAGAGTGGTACTTACTCTAAATACCAACAGAGAGGGAAGGAGTCTTCACATCAAGTATCAAAGCTATCCACTCTGTACACAGGGTAGATAGAGAGGGGCAACTTAGACATTGACTACCTAAAATGAGGGGGCAATAAAGGCATGAAATAACTGGCTTACCAGGGTTCAAGAGGGAGTTTAGTTTAAGAGTATGGGGGGAAAGAAAGAGTCCCCACTGAATACATTTCATCTTGTCTAGATGGGTCTGGTGAAAAAAGATGGGGATAAGATTCGGATGATTCAATAGTGAATAGTTGTTATCATTACTAATTGCAACTATCACAATTGTAAAGGTAGAAGTTTTGTAACAAAAACAAGGGAGTGGTTAATCTTACAGTCCAAAAACAGAGGACCTTAGGACCATCAAGGGACAAGTGCACAAGCAGAATGCGAGACATTATCCAGAGTAGCAGCAATGCCAGATATGGAGGCAGAAATGGGACATGGAGATGGGGAGCAGCTGAGGACTCTAGATTCATGGGAAGAGAGGGACTAAGAGCTGGTGGCCAGGAGGCAGACTTACAGAATGTGCCCTTTGGAGACGTAAATTATTACATATGTCTGAGTGGTGTTTTTTGTTGTTGTTGTTTAAAACTAAAGTGGATAGAGAGAAATACTGTTAACTGATGGTACATGGAGGGGATTATAATCATTGTAATGAAACAAGGTGTATGATTTGTTGACTGTAAACTGATGATCTGCCCTGTAAACTTTGATTCAATCCATAATAAAAACCTTAAGTTTTTTTTTAAAGAATTGTAGGATGACATCAAGAATGCCCTAGAGGAAAAAAGCCAAAGGTCATTAAGAAGACAAGAAAGAAGTAAAAGACCAAAATGGATGTCAGAAGAGATTCTGAAACTTCCTCTCTAGCATAGAGATGCAAACTGTTGAAATGAGAGGGTAAAAGATCTGGACAGAAATTTTCAAAAGGCAGCTTGATAAAACAAAGTCAAATATTATAATGAAATGTGAAAAATCCTGGCATTCAAAAACCAAAAGAAAATAATGTGCTTAGCATTTCTTAAGATGATGTTGTTGTTGTTGTTAAGTGCCGTTGAGTCAGTTCTGACCCATAGCGACCCTGTACAGGGTTTCCGAGGGTGTAAATCTTTACGGGAGTAGAAAGCCTCATCTTTCTCCTGCGGACCGGCTGGTAGTTTCGAACCGCTGACCTTAAGGTTCACAGTCCGATTCGTAAGATGATAGAAATGAAAAAAGAATTCAAGCCTCAACTTGCAGCATTGAAGGATTCTTTGGGCACAGTATTGAATGATGCAGAAAGTATCAAAAGAAAATGAAAGGAATGCACACAGTCACTATACCAAAAAGAAATAGTCAATGTTCAACCATTTCAAGAGGTGACAAATGTTCAAGAATCAATGGAATTGAAGGAAAAAATCCAAAGTACATGGAAGGATAGGCAAAGAACAAGGCTCTGGGAATTGATGGAATACAAATGAAAAGTTTTCAACAAACCGATGCAGCATTGGAGGTACTCTTTCATTTATGCCAAGAAATTTGGAAGACAACTACCTGGCCAAGTGATTTGAAGAGATCCATATTTGTGCCCATTCCAAAGAGAGGCGATCCAACAGAATGTGGACATCATATGACTATATCGTTACTATCTCATGCAAGTAAAACATTTTTTACAGACAATTCAAAAACAGCTGCAATAGTACATTGACAGGGAATTTTCAGAAGTCCATGCTGGATTGGAATCCAGACTAAGATGTGGAATGAGGGATATCATTGTTGAGGTCAGGCGGATCTTGGATGAAAGCAGGGAATACCAGAAAGGTGTTTTCTGTTGTTGTTGTTGTTGTTGTTGTTGTTAAGTGCCATCAAGTTGGTTCCAACCCATAGTGACCCTACATAGGATTTCCAAGGAGTGGCTGATGAGCTTGAATTGCTGACCTTACAGTTCAAACAACTTTGCAGTCCAGCGCATTAACCCACAATTCAACACCAGGTTTACCTGTGCTTTATTGACTACACAAAAGCTGTCAATTGTATGGATCCTGACAAGCTATGGACAACGTTTCAAAGAATGGCTATTCTGGAACACTTAATTATATTCATGAGGAACCTATAAATAAACCATGATGCAGTTGTTTGAAAAGAACAAGGGGATACTGAAAGTTTTTTATTATGAAAGGCATGCATGAGTGCTATGTTTTTTCATCATACTTTTTCCATCTGTATGCTGAGCAGATAATCAGAGAAGCTGGATTATATGAAGAAGAATTTGGTAACAGGATTGGAGGAAGGCTCATTAACAACCTGTGATATACAGATTATACAACATTACTTGTTGAAAATGAAGAGGATTTAAAATACTTACTGATTAAGATTAAAGACCACAACCTTCCATATGGGTTGCAACTCAACATAAAGAAAACAGAAATCCTCACCACTTGAACAATAAATAACATCTAGACAAATGGAGAAAAGGCTGAACTTGTCAGACTTTACTTTCCTTGGACCAACCATCAATACTCATGGAAGTAGCAATCAAGAAATTTCTTACTCGTGGAGCAATGGAGCAGCTGGAGACTTTAGATCCAGAGATGGAGAGTGACTGTGTGCTGAAGACCTGGGGGGCACGGGGGAAGGATTGTACGGAGGGAATTATAACCATGGTAATGAGACGATATACAATAGAATGAATGTAAAACTAATGTTCCCCCATGTAAACTATCACATAATTCACAATAAAACATTTAAGAGAAAAAAAAAGAAAAAAAGAAATGTCTTACTGTATTAAGCAAATCTGCTTCACAAGAGTCCTTTAAAGTGTTCAAGAGCGAAGATGTAAGTTTGAAGATTAACATGTCTCTAACCCAAGCCATGAGTCTTGGTGTGGTGCTGTGGGTTAATGTGCCAGATTGCAAAGCCATTCGAACTGCAAGGTCGGCAGATCAAGCTCACCAGATGAGCTTCAGAAACCCTATACAGGGTTGCTATGGGTCTGAACTGACTCAATGGCACTTAATAACAAAAACAGCCCAAGCTATGTTATTTTTCAATAGCCTCATATGCATGTGAAAGTTGAACAATATATAAGTAAGACCATAAAAGGAGCTCTGGTAGCGTAGTGGTTACCAGTCGGGCTGCCAACCTTAAGGTCAGCAGTTCGAAACTACCAGCAGTTCCTCGGGAGAAAGATGAGGCACTCTGCTCCTGTAAAGATTTACAGCCTTGGAAATCCTGTGCAGGGTCACTATGAGTTGGAACTGACGCCATGGTGCTTAACAACAACAACATAGAAGAATTGATGTGTTTGAGCCATGGTACTGGAGGATAGCATTAAAAGTATCATGCACTTCCAAAAGAACAAACAAATCTGTGTTGTAAGAAGTACAGCAGAATGCTGTCTTATTTTAATTAGGTAACATTTTCAATGACCATTTTCAGATTGTGTTGTTGTTATTGTTGTTAAGTGCTGTCCAGTTAGTTTCAATTGACAGAGACCCTTTATAGGGTTTCCAAGGAGTGGCTTGTGAGTTTGAACTTAGTTCTTGAGATACTATTATAATGATCCTAGCTAGAGAAGATGGTGGCTTGTGAAGGAACAATGGAGAGTAACACAATACAGAGACAAATATGTAAAAGCAAATACTGATAGGACCTACAGCCAGACCTGAAGTAAGTGATCAGAAAAATGAACCAACAAAAAACTTGAAGTTTTTAGTTTGGAAAACAAATGCATGGCTGTACATAGCCTCTAGAGTCCTGGTATGGTGCTGTAGGATAAGCAGTTAACCTCAAGTTAGGTTTGCAAAGCAAGTTTGTAGGTTCTAACTTACCAGTTGCTTTTCAGAAATCCTAAACAGGGTCGCTATGAGTCGGAACCAACTCTATGGCACTTGTCACTTAGAAATAACAGAATATAGCTGTTGTGAAGAGTGACCAAGCATATTTACATGGAAAATCACCTGTCAACCACGGGTGGTGATATAAACTCAGTCAAGGTCCTTTGAGTCATGGAAAGATTGTGCCTGGAGCCAGATTATCATGGGATCTGGGACCCCATCTGTTACTACTCTGGTTTCATTCACCAACGCTTCTACCAAAGGTCACTTCAATATGTCATACACCATCTTTTGCTCAGGCATATCCTGACAAAGTTTAGCACAAAAGGAGTGAAGTAACCTGGAGAAACTTGCAAACATTTGGAAGGGCTGAGGTTGACACTAAAAAAGAAAAGTCTGGGAACTGATGTGGATCCACTGTTTAATGTTGCAGTCAATTAGTGAGCAAAAGCAGCTGCTATGGTTAAACTATTAAAAATGTCAAAGTAAGTGAAGCAAAACATATGGGATAGGCTTTATCTCCAAAATACTGTTTTGAGAATAATATTGACATAATTTGCCTATCATATTTCTTCATTTTGAAATTATTCACATAATGTTTCCTAGAAATAGGCTGCATGTTCATCTTAGCAGTTTGGTGGAAGAAGTGTAACTCAAGCTCATTGACAAAGAGCCAGCTACAAGAGAAGCCATGTACCTACAATTGGAGCAAGGCAACAGCCCTCTTCATAAGGAAGATGGATCCTCATGGGAAGCAAAGACAGTTGAGTATTTTCTATATGCCATGTGTTGTGGTCCATCACTTGTCTGTTGGTTGTACTGTGGTGGCCTGCATGTTGCTTTGATGCTGGAAGTTATGCCATTGGCATTTTAAGTATCAGCAGGGTCACTCATGTTCAACAGGTTTCAGCAGATCTTCCACACATGCTCAACATTTCTCAAGCTAAAAAACTGAAGAAAAAACTCAAACCTCACTTTGAAATATTGCAGGATTCTATGGGCAAAATATTGAATGATGCAGAAACCTTTAAAAGAAGATGGAAGGAATGCATCAAATCACTGTACCAAAAAAGAAGTGGACAACATTCAACCCTTCCAAGAAGCACCATAGGGTGAAGAGTCAATGGTACTGAAGGAAGAAGTCTAAGGTGCACTGAAGGCATTGGCAAGAAACCAGGCCCTGGGGATTGATGGAATACAATTTGAAATCTTTCAAGAGATTGATGTAGCATTGATGACAGCCACCTATGCCAAGAAATTTGGAAGACAGCTACCTGGCCAAGTGGTTGTAAAACATCCATATTTGTGCCCATTCCAAAGAGAGGTGATCCAATGGAATGCAGAAATCATCAGGCAATATCATTAATACCACATGCAAACAAAATTTTCTAATGATAATTCTAAAACAGCTGCAACAATACATTGATAGAGAACTGGTACACGTTCTAGCCAGAATCAAATGAGGACTTGAGTTGAGAGATATCACTGCTGAGATCAGATGGGTCTTGAATGAAACCAGAGAATACCAGAAAAATGTCCTATGCTTTATTGACTATACAAATGTTTTTGATTGTGTGAATTATAACAAGCTATGGGCAACACTGTAAAGAATCTATATTCCAGAACACTTAATTGTGTCATGAGGAACCTGTACATAGACCATAAGGCAGTCATTTGAATGGAGCAAGGGAACACTGAATGTTTTAAAATCAGGAAAGCTGTGTACCAGGATTGTATTCTGTCACCATACTTACTCAATCTGTGTGGAATAATCTGAGAAACTGAATTATATTAACAAGAACTTGGCATCAAGATTGGAGGAAGACTCATTAACAACCTCCTATATGCAGATTATACTTGCTGAAAGCAAAGTATTTACCGTTGAAGATCAAAAACTACAGAGTTCAATATGGGTTGCACTTCCATATAAAGAAAACAAAAATCCCCACATTTGGACCAGTAATTAACATCATGATAGAGTAAAGATTGAAGTTGCCAAAGACTTCATTTTGCATGGATCCACTATCAACACTCATGTAAGCAGCAGTTCTGGCTAGTGTAGTCATGTATGGTAATCGCAAGTTGTTGTGTGCTGTTGCTTTTTCTCACCAAAGGATACTCTTTAGCATTTTTTTGTAATGTTGGTCTGGTCATTGCAAATTCTTTTAATTTCTGTTTATCAGGAAATGTCCTAATTTGGCCATCGTATTTAAGGGGCAGCTTTGATGGGAATAGGATTCTTGCTTGGCAATTTTTTTCCTTCAGAATTTTGTATGTGTCATCTTATTGCCTTATCATCTGCCCAGCTTCTGAAAAATCAGAGCTTAGTCTTATTGTTTCTCCAAATAGATAACTTTTCATTTTTCCCAAGCTTTTCTCAGGATTCGTTCCTTGTCTTTGGTTTTTGCAAGTTTGATTATGTTATGTTTTGGTGACTTTCTTTTGAGGTCTATCCTGTTTGGGCTTGTTCAACTTCTTGAATGCTATCTACTCATTTTTCATGATGTTAAGGAATTTTTCTTCCAACAACTCTTAGACAATTTTCTATGAGCTTTTTATTGTCTCAGATTCCAATCACCCATAAGCTGTTCCTGTTCATGGTGTTCCACATAACTCTTAGGCCTTCTTTGGATTTTTCCATTCTTTTTTCTGATTGTTCTTCAAGCATAATAGTATTGAGAACGTTATTTTTCCAACTCACTATTTCAGACTTCCATTGATTCAAAGCTACTCCTTTGTCCTTCCAATGCTTTGTCCAATTCTAAGATCTTAGTATTTATCTTCTGGATTTATACTTTTGTATTGTTTCAAATTTTGCATATACTTTGTCTGTTCTTGTAGTGCTTTCTTGTTTTCTTAATTTTTTTTTTCTGTGTTTTCCTTGCTTTCCTTGATCTTTCTATCAATCCTTTGATGCTATCTAAATGCTCTTTTGAATTAGTTGTAAGTTAGTTGTATTATCTTTTCATCCTCAGAAACATTTTCTGGCTGTGTATATTGGTCATTTGGTTGCACCAGTCTCTCTTGTTTCTTCATGTGAACTAAAATTGTCTACTCTCTCTGAAACATCATGAGATTGTCTTATTTGTCAGTAATTGATGATTGTATGTTGGTGTGTTCTTGGGCTCTCACCAACTGTCTCCTGTGGGTGTAGTTAGAGAATGGAAGCATGCACAACATTCTCATTCTCTGCTTGTGTACCTCAGTTTAGGGTGGGTTTTCTGGTGTTGTCCATTATTACTGATCAGGTGACATAGGAGCTGATACTGGCTCTTGTCCAGGGGATGGAGCTGTGAGGTCACGGTTGTGGCTAGTCTGTATGGGCAGAGTTACTGTCTCTGGTTGGATGGGAAAGAGAACACTCCTTTGCCACACACAAGAAAACAAAGGGAGAATAAACAAACAAGGAGCCAACATTGAAAATAAAAAATAATAAGGAGAAAAAAGAAATAAAAATGAAGATCAAACAGAAAAAAGAATATAATACCTATAAAGACAAAAGAGGGACAAGGAAGTAAGTGGGACTATAGAAGAAAAAATAAAGGAATAATAATAATAAATAATAATAATAGTAAAACTTAGAAAAACCAGGGAGAGAAAAGATAAAAAGAGAAAGATTATAGACTAGTTAAGAAAGAACAAAAGAAAATGTAAAAAAAAAAAAAGTGGAAATGAGAAAAAGAAGAAAAGAAAGACAAACAACAGTGGAGATACAAGATAAAATTCAAGGGAATTGAAAAAGAAGGAGAAAATTTAACCAAACAAAAATATTGAAAGAAGAAAAATTAATCCCCAAAACAACAACAAAAATCAGTGTATGTATTGGACACAGAGAAGAGAAAACTTAGGGTGGGGAGGTGGGGTCACCTGTAAGTAAAGGAACTCATGAGCTAGTCAAGGGAGGGATGTGTTCTTGACCCTCAGTGTAATCTGCTTTCAGACCACTCACTCTGGAAGCAATTTGTGAAGGTCAATTGATGGAGTTGGTTTCAATGTTAGGAGCACAAGGCAGCTGGGGACAGCGTGACTAGTTAAAAGTTGGTCTGGTGGCTTTACGGATTATGCAGGTCTAGAACCAAGCCTGCCTGAATGCAGGCATCAAAGTGGGCCACTGGTTGTGGTCCAGCCAGCCCCCTCCTCAAACTAGCATGACTTTGAATTCTTGAAGAACAGGGTCACCAGGGGCGAGTGGGGAAAAAGAAGAAATCATACCTTTCCTTCCACATGTGTGAATCTTCTCTGCCAGACCACTGTCAGTTGCCAAAGCTGCTCACAAGATAGTCACATCACATCTGGCTGGTCATTCACCAGTCTGTTTCCTTCCCTCTCCAATTATCATCAGCTTCTCCACCCAACAAGCACTCAGTCCGATCCTTTAACCTTTCCTATGAAGTTCCGAGTTCCAGGGTTTTCATCTGCATCTGTTTCATTTGGTCTCTCGTATCTTTGTTGTAGAGGGTCTGTGTAGGGTATCTGCCTAGTTTGCCATCTTGCCTGAAATCTTCCATTATCTTTCATTTCCTTTATCCCAGAATATTTTAAAGTTTCCTTGTTGCCCACATTGATGTTATACATCCACATACCTTTATTTTGATTAGGGAGTCCTTTATGTGAGCATGTAAATATGTCAATACTCATTTAATTGTACACTTTAGACCTGTGCATTTACTATTATTCTGTTGTTGTTAAGAGTCATTGAGTAGATTCTGACTCATATTAACTCTGTGTAGGATTTCCAAGAAGCAGCTGGTGGGTTTGAACTGCTGACCTTGTAGTTCGCATTCCAGTGCTGATCCTACAGCATCACACCAGGAGTTCATATAAATTATACCCCAGAATAATTTATTATATGTATAAAAGAAACAACCATAATGTTATATGCAAATAATGTATTTCAGATGAGATATTCTGCCATGAAGTGTCAGAATACACAATAAGCAAGGAAAGCATGGGCTTACTTGTGTTTGCTTGTTACTTAGTGAACAAGTTCAGATTTCTCAAGTGAACAAGTTCAGATTTCTTCACATCAAGGATTCTTCTTCTAGGTATGGCTGGCCTTTGTCTCTCTGCAAGCCCACTGCAACTTCCTGAAGAATCAGTCTCTTTTCAAATACATAATCATGGAATGGAATACCCCAAAATCAAAGCACAGACTTATTTGTGATTACTCACAAATTTTTAATGAACAGTTTTACATGTTTTTTTTTTTGTGTGTGTGTGTGTGTTTTTACCACATCATGACTAAAAACATGGTATGAGGATAGGGGAAATAAATGGAGTAAGATTAGGGATGAAATGGTAGAAATTAGAGATGGTTCTTAATAGGACCCAATGTGAACCATGAATGGAGAGTGTGGTCAATTCTCTGCACCTGAAACCAGTAATATAATTATTGGGAAGGCAGAGACCCTCTCTTTTTTTCAGAAAAGGATACTTTGGGATTGTGTTATATTGGAGGAGTTGTCTCAAATCATGCTTCTTTCCTCTCCTCTCAAGGAATAATCTTGGCTGTTGTTATTGTTAAGAGCTGTCGAGTCATTCCGACTCATAGCAACCCTGAATACGGTTTCCAATGAGTAGCTGGTGGGTTTGAAATCCAGTGCTGATCCTACAGTGCCATAAAAGGAGAAATAAGTTAGAACCCAAAGAGAATTGGAGTCTACAGGAGAGAGAGGGGATGGGGGAAACAGTAGAGAGACATACAGCAGAGAGAGAGAAGTGGGGAGAAGGAGAAAAAGTGGGACATGTTAACATTTTCATCTTCAGAATTTCTGTACCAGTTCCATTCAGTTTCTGAATTTAAGCAAATCATCTCCTCTTTATCTCTCTCTCTCTCTCTTTTTTTAGTTGCTTAATCTCGTTTAGGTTGGGTTTTGTCATTTGCTTCAAAAACCATACCTTAACATAGTTTAATATTTCAAGGAAGCTCTGTTTGGTTATATTTTATTAATTAAAATTTTTATCATGAAAATATTCAATCATATACAAAAATAAAGAACTTAATATAATGTATGTTGTTGTTAGGTGCCATTGAGTTGATACTGACTCATAGCGATCTCATGCGCATCAGAACGAAACACTGCCCGATCCTGGGCCAACCTCACTATTCTTGCCATGCTTGAGTCCATCGATGCTGCCACTTAGTCAATCCATCTCGTTGGGAGTCTTCCTCTTTTTCTCTGATCCTCCATCTTACCAAACATGATATCCTTCTCCAGTGACTGGTCCCTCCTGACAATATGTCCAAAGTATGAGAGATGAAATTTGGCCATCTTGGCCTCTGAAGAGCACTCTGGCTGCACTTTTTCCAAAACAGATCTATTGGTTCTTTTGGCAGCCCATGGCATTTTCAATATTCTCCTCCAACACCATAACTCAAATGCATCAATTCTTCTATGGTTTTCTTTATTCACTGTTCAGCTTTCACCTGCATTATGAGGTTATTGAAAACACCATATAATGTATACTCAGCTTCAATGAAACCATTTTTACTATATGGTAATCTTGTTTTATTCCTCCCACTTGTCTTTCTCCAATGACCCTTCAACATACATTGACATACTACTGAATTGGTTTAAATTCAATATGAAATGTAAATACTTCAATATATATAACTCTAACATAAGAATTATTTTTTAAAGACAGCCATAATATCAAAATCACATAAAAAAGGAATAATTCTTAGTATAGTCAAATATCCAGGCAATATTCAAGTTTCTTGGATCTTCTAAAAAATAAATTTTACCATATTTACAAAGCAGGAATGAAACAAGATCTAGAGCAATTGTTTTGCGTCATTTGTCTCTTATATTTAATTTATAGGTCATCCATCTCTCTGTATCCTTGCATTTGTGTATATGAGTACATGCAACTGCTTGTGTGTGATTTATTTCTTGAATTAATCTGGCAATTTGTCCTTCAGAATTTTCATTATTATGAATTTTTCAGATTTTATCCATGAGTAATAATGTACTCCAAGCCTGTATTTTCAATGAAGTAATAAAGCTTAGTTTTATTCTTTTTTCTTTATTGGCAAGAATAATATATAGATATTTCTTAGTCCCTGTTGCAGGGGAGAATCAATGTCTGATTTTCATATGTATCAGTGGATTTCAGGACCTCTGGTAGTGTAGTGGTTACGAGTCGGGCTGCTAATCTCAAGGTCAGCAGTTCCGCGGGAGAAACTGTTCCGCTGGAGAAAGATGAGGCTTTCTGCTCCCGTAAAGATTTACAGCCTCGGAAACCCTAAGCAGTGTCGTTGTGGGTCGGAAACAACAACAACAAGTGTAACAGTGGTTAAAGTGCTTGACTGCTAATCAAAAAGTCAGTGGTTTGAATCCACCAGCCTCTATCCAGAAGATTTACAGCCTTGGAAAACCTAAGGAGACGTTGAATTGGAATGGACTCAATGTAGTGGGTTTGTTTTGGGTTAATATGTTTTCAGATGTATCCATCCATTTTAAATTTTATTTTATAATTTTCTTATTGTTATTCATTGTCATCTAGTAGGTTCTGACTCATAGTAACCCTATGCACAGAACAAAACACTGCCCAATAATTCTGTGCCATCCTCACGATTATTTTTGAGCACATTGGTGCATCCAATTGAGATTATATCTAGAGCTCCTTGTTCCATTGGTTTGTTGTTGTTAAGTACCGTGGAGTCAGTTCCAGCATATAGTGAATCTGCGCAGGGTTTCCGGGGCCACAAATCTTTGCCGGAGCAGAAAGCCTCATCTTTCTCCCCTGGAACAGCTGGTAGTTTCGAACTGCTGACCTTAAGGTTAGCAGCCCGATTCGTAACCACTGCGCTACCAGAGCTCTTTTGTTCCTCTGGTAGTCCATGGTAATTTCAAACTTCAATATTCTTCACTGACATCATAATTCAATTGCATCAATTATCCTTTGGTCTTCCTTATTCATTGTCCAGTTTATACATGCCTACAAGCCAATTTAAAATAATATGGTTTGGATCAAGTGAACATTAGTCTTCAAACTGACATCTTTGCTCTTTAAAACTGTAAAGAGGTCTTTTTATGACTGCTGCTTCCATGAATGCTGAGTGTGAATCTAAGTAAAATGAAATTCTTGCCAATTTTAATATTTTTTCCAGTTATCATTATTTTGTCTGTTATTTCAGGTGTGAGAATTTTTGCTTTCTAAAAATCAGTAGTAATCCTTACTGAAGGCTTTTGTCTTCGATCTTCATCAGAAGGAGTTTCAAGTCCTCTGTTTTTAGTAGGCAAGAATGTGACATCTGAAGAAGGTTAATGAACCTTCTTCAATCTTGATGCAATGTTCTTTTTGTACAGTCCAGCTTCTAAGATTACTTGTTCAGCATAGAGAGTGAATAAGTATCATGAAAGGATATATTAACCCTGACACACACCTTTCCTGATTTTGAATCATTCAGTATCTCCTGTCTTGCTCCAACAACTGTCTTTTGTTCTAGGTACAGGTTCTACATGAGCACAATTAGATGATCTACAATTCCCATTTCTTCCCAGTGTTATCCATAGTTTCTGATGATCCAGATAATCAAATGTTTTTTCATTAGTAAAACACAAGTAAACATTTCTGACATCATCTGCTTTTAGCCAAGATCCATCTTATGTCAGCAATGATATCCCTGGTTCCACATTCTCTTCTGAATCAGACTTGAATTTCTGGCAGCACCTTGTTGATCTACTGTGACTGCCATTTTTGAATTAACATCAGCAAAATTTTACTTGCATTCCAGGAATGACAAATACAAGAGGAATGTTGTCTCATTCAGTATCATAAAGAACATTTCAAGATCTATCTTGAAGTACAATGCGGTCTGTGATAGGATAATGTCTATTTGCTTATAAGGAAGACCAGTCAATAGAACTAATACCCAAATCTATGCAGCAACACCTACAGGCAAAGATGAAGAAATATACTATTTGATCAATTTTAATCTGTTGTTATTGTTTTCCTGTTTATGGTCTAAGCTCTCCCTCCTTTTTCTTTTGGTTTTGCAGTGGGAGCTCCTGAGTCCATAGATGTGTTGTTGCTGTTTATTTGTCGTCAAATAGGATAAGATGTCTCCGGTTCATCTCATTTATGTCCTGCTCTAGATTTCTTCAGGGTGCCCTGGTTCTTTTTAGTATGAAATAGCATTTGGAGAACTCAGCCATCTGACAAGCAGGGCACTCTCTGCTTCTGGACAGTACTTTCTTTCTCAGCCTTTTCGTGGACTGAGCTAACAAACACTCATCTTTTAAAGAGAAAATATTTCACAAATTTATACTATTTCCGATTCAAATTTAAGCCATTTATAGTTTAACACCTAGAATGTAGATTTGTATCTAATCTACTGAGTTTTCTATTGCTAAGTACCTATTTGTTTTATCCAATTATAAAAATAAACAACAAAGAATCCCATGGCATTCAAGTGGATTCCAACTCATGGCAACACTATGTTATTGTTGTTGTTGTTAAGTGTTGTCAAGTCCGTTCCACTCATAGTGACCTTGTATAAGATAAGGCTGGTGGGTTTCAATCAACTACCTTTTGGTTTGACTCATAGCAATTCTGTTTAGGGTTCCCAAGGAGTGGCTAGTGGATTTGAACTGTCGATCTTAGGGTTCAAACTGACCTTGTGGTCCAGTGTATTATCCTTCAGTGCCACACCAGGACTCTATATAGGACTGAGTAAACTACCTCATGGGTTTTCTGAGGCTGTAAATCTTCATGGGGGCAGACCACCTCATCTTTCTTAGATGGGAAAGATTTTGGTTTCAAAATGTTCACCTTTCAGTTAGCACACCAATGCTTTAACTCACTGCACTACCAAGGCTCCTTTATCCAACTCTAAATTGATAATTTCAGAATAAGAAAATCAATAGCATTTCTATCAATATTATTGAAAACAAGTCTTTTTTTCTAGTTTATTTTGTCCTTAAAAATATCCCTGTTTTGTACTTAATTTAAAGATGTCTTCCATATGTAGTTAAATCATCAACTTAATACATAGTTAGATCCATCAGGTATATTTTGATTTTGACTTTCAGGGACTTGCATATTATGTTTTTATCTGATGTTTCAATTATGTAAAATACTTGCAAGGCTCCAAAACGAAATTTACAAAATTAGATACAGTCAATGAAATACACAATTCATTTTCATTATGTCTACCTTCCCAACTCACTTCAGATATCAAAACTCATTGCTATCTAGTCAATTCTGACTCACAGAGACCCTACAGGACAGATCAGAGTTGTCCCATAGGATTTGCAAGGCTATGAATCTTTAAAGAATCAGAACTGCCAGTCTTTTTGTTAGCAGCCAAGTACTTAGTCACTGCACCAACAGAGTTCTTCAGTCCTATATGTTGTTGTTGTTGTTATGTGCTGTGGAGTCAGTTCCAACTCATAGTGACCCTATAAAGGGTTTCCGAGGCTGTAAATCTTTATGGGAGCAGAAAGCCTCATCTTTGTCTTGTGGAACAGCTGGGGGTTTTGAACTGCAGCCCGATTCATAATCACTATGCTACCAGAGCGCCTTCACTTCTATATAGATAGTCATTTAAATTTATTTCTTTTTGCTTATTCTTTCATTACTCTATATGTGCATATGTGGGTATTTTATAAGCGATAAGAGATATATAAGACCCATGTATGTACACATATAAAAAGAGAAGGATCAGCAAAAGAGATACAGGAACGTTTGTAGCATAGTGGATTACGAGTTGGGTTGCTAATTACATGGTCAACAATTAGAATCTAACAGACTCTCCACTGGAGAAAGATGAGGCTTTCTGCTTTTGTAAAGATTTACAGCCTTGGAAACCTTATACAGGGTCACTACAAGTCAAAACGGACTCGAATGCACACCACCACCACCACTATATGAGACAACATATACCATAATGTTCTGGCCATTGTCAAACCTTATTTCTTAAATGAAAAATCCTTCCTTTAAATACTCGACTTTCCTGTACCTACCCCAACTATTTAAGTAAAAAAAAAAAAAAAAAAAGTTATGTAGAGCAAGTTTTCTTAACAAAAAGGCACACTTACAGTCTATAACCAATGGGAAAGGGACTTGAAAAGTTAACAAAATTCCTTTGAAGGCTAACGCCTATACCTATTAAAATTCACAGCAGAATTTCTTTTCTCTTTGGAATTGAAAAGATTTTTGATGAGGAAAGTGCAGGTTTTACTAATGGAAATGGCCTTGTGTGTATACAGAACTGGGTTTGTAGACATAAAATGTTATTTGACATGAACCGATCTTTTACTGGTAAGAATTTGGGAATAGCAATTTCTTTCCTGCATCTTTGATCTCCTCCCAAATCCCGTGGTGGTATATTATGGTTGCAGAGAACTGTAAATGTTAGCAAGCAGCAATTTGAAAGCCTTAAAAAATGTAGTTACAAGGGCAATTCAAACATCAGGTATCCTTCTTGTCATCCAGACCCTGGTTTTAGAGCTATTGAGGGAGTTCTGTCAAATCTCAAACTGCATTCGATTGCTGATCTGGTATGAATACTCAAGTTACCTTGAATATCTGCATTTTCAATGTGAGAGAGCAGATGGTATTTTCTTTTGCCCTTAAAAAAAATTAACATATATATATGTATATAGTTTTTATTCTCTCTGTACATATGCATATATATAGTTTCTACTATATATACTAGGAGTCCTGGTGTGGCACAGTAGGATAAACACTTGACTGTTAACCACACAGTCAGTGGCTCAAACACACTAGCTACTCCTCAGAAACTCTATGTAGAGTTGCAATGAGTCAAAACAGACTCAATGGCACTAAACAGCAACAACAGCAAATTATATATATGCATATAGTGTGGTTATTAAGTATATATATATATATATATTAAAAACTGCATATGTTGGCAGTATGTACCATAGCGTTGGACTGAAAACCACACAATCAGAGATTTAAGCCCACTACTTGCTTTGTGGGAGTCTTTCTGTTCCCATAAAGATTTCCAGCCTTGGAAAACATATACAAAGTTGCTATGAGTCAGAACTGACTAAGTGGCACTTAACAACAACATATATATATACATATATGTATATATATGTATATATATATGTATATATACATATATATATATACATATACACACACACACACATACACATTTCACACAAAAAATATGCATTCCTTTTGATGGTAAAACAAAACATGGCATTGTTGAATAAGGTTTGTTGCTAAGCGCCATTCAGCTGGTTCCGATTCATAGCAACCCTGCATAAGGTATCTAAGGAGCAGTGGATGGATTTGAACTGATGACCTGGTAATTAGTAGTCCAGTTCTTAGACTATAGAACCACACCAGGACGCCACACAAAAAAACCCGTTGTTGTTGTAGGTGCCATCCAGTCAGTACTGACTCATAGGAACCCTATGCACAATATAAGGAAACACTGCCTAGTCCCATGCCAACCTCACAATCGTTGCTATGCATGAGTCTATTGCTGCTGCCACTGTGCTAACCCGTCTGCTTGGGGGTCTTCTTGTTTTTCTCTGACCATCCACTTTAGCAAACATGATGTCCTTCTTCAGGGACTGGTCCCTCCTGATATGTCTGAAGTATGAGAGATGAAGTCTGGCCATCCTGACTTCCAACGAGCATTCCAGCTCTACTTCACCCAACACAAATCTGTTTGTTCTTTTGGCAATCCAAATAACGGTAGGGAGTTGTAATCTCTACCTAGTCGGATGTGTTCTTACTGAGGTGAATTTTTATACCCATTTGCAGTTTGAGAATTATGCTCAGTAAGAGTGGTTGGGGAGGTTAATGACAGGGAAGGGAGATGTCTTACTACCCCTGCTACAATCATTGTGAAAACACAGGAGGTTAATAAAAAAAGACAATGCAACAGATGGGAAATCCTGTGCTTTATAGTCTTGTTCTCTCTCTCTTCCCCATAAATAGTAGTATAGAAGATAAATGCATAATTTATGTGTTTAGAACAAATTTTATTTTACTAATTCTCTCATATTCAAACATATAGGCATGTATGGTTAGTGCCTCTAACTCTGTAGGTGACATTCATGTGAATTTCCCATCTTCTACCATTCTGATTTATTAAAAACCACTCCGTGTCTATCAAAATGGAAGCTATTTATTTCAAGGAGATTGAGGGATGGGGAAGATATTGGTGGTGAGAAGAACCCATTTTTCTTTATGATCTTTGTCACTAACATTTAAGGACCTTTGGACAGTAACCCTTTTCAGTGTATGTCACCATCCTTCTGAAATAGATAATACAAATATTGATGTCAAACCAAATGGCTGCCTCTGCACATTCTGCCAGAATAATGCACATAATGCCTGAAGAGAATTATTTTGAAATTATCTGGGTAAGGATTTAAGGTAAAGTTATGCTTTATGATCTTATTTCCCCATACTATACCCCACCTCCCCATCTCTGCCTGCTCTACCATGCTTAATCAGTGGATATCAGCCCTATATGGGGTTTCAGAGGCTACAAATCTTCATAGGATCAGAAGGCATCATCGTTCTCCCACAGAGCAGCTGGTAGACTTGAACTGCAGATCTTGCTGTTAGCTATCCAGTGTTTATCTTACAGTCAATGAGGGCTTGTTGTTGTTATTAAGTGCCATCCAGTCAGTTCTGACCCATAACAACCTTGTATAAGGTTTCTGAGGAGCGGCTGGTGAGATTGAACTGCTGACCTTGCAGTTCAAACCAACTTTGCAGTCTGATGCATTAACCTAAAGTCCCACACCAGGTCTCCCATCCACCAGGTCTTATATCCAGAATTAAAGGACACTTGTTTAGGATAACAGAACTGACCTGAAAAAATGGGGAGCCCCACTACATTCTTGCTCTACTATCAATATGCTCAAATCAGCAAGTTTCCTCTCGGTAAGTCAGTTCTTTTCACCATAAAATGAGAAGCTTGGAATAATGATCTCCATGACTCCTTTCAACTCTGACATTTGGGGAATATACAAAAATGCTCTAAGATATTAGAAGAGTTCCATTTAAACACCTGGCCACTTTAGAAGAGCTTTGCATATATATTGTATTTCACTTGCTAAATAGCCAAATAAAACTGACACGGGTGAGTTCCAAGAGGACACAAGACCAAATTGCAAATGTCTGTTTGTGATGATGGAGGTCGTGTAATCTGAGCATTGATTCTAGCAAGCCGTTAGGTGCTTCTCAGAGTAACCGAAGATTATAAAGTGATATATTGCCCATGAGAAATCCTTTCCCATTTACATTTCATTTTCCTCTGTGGTATTTAACTTATTTTTTATTATGTGCAGTCATCATAAATATTTATAGTGCAATGTATGATTGGTCAATAAAGAAAAATCAATACTGAATTTTTGAAGCCCTGGAAAGAGATTGTGCTTTACCTGATTCTAATGAAGAATTAAAAAAAAAAAAAGAAAAAGACAGGTAGGATAGAGGCTCAAGTAGCAAAAGGAAAATATATTTTATGTATCTTTTTATCATATATATTTTACCTTTACACACACTTGCACCCAAACACAAAGGTTTCTGATTTAAAATAGCACTTGGTTGTTATTGTTAACTGCCCTTGAGTTGGTCCCTATTCATAGCTACTCTATACACAACAGAACAAAACACTGCCCAGTCCCATGCCATCTTCACAATTGCTACTACGTTTCAACCCATGTTTTTGCCACTGTATCAATCTTCTTTTGTGCTGACTTCATGAAGCATGATTTCCTTCTCTAGGGACTGGTCCCTCTGGACAACACATTTGAAGTATAAGAGATGAAGCCTCACCATCCTGAATTCTAAGGAGTATTCTGTTTGCCCTTATTCCAACATAGATTTCTTTGTTCTTCTGATAGTCCATTGTTATTTAATATTCTTCTCCAACACCATAACTCATATGCATCAATTCTTCTAAGGTCTTTTTTATTCATTAATCAACTTTCACATGCTTCTGATGCTGTTGAAAATACCATGGACTTGGGTTGGGTGCCCCTTAGTCCTCAAACTGACAGTTTTTCTCTTAAGACTTTAAAGAGATCTTGTGCAGCAGATTTGCCAAATACAATACTTCATTTGATTTCTTGACTGCTGTTTCCACGAGTGTTGATTGTGGATCCAAACAAAATGATTCTACATTCTTTTCTAGACTTATCATGACGATGTTTGTGAGTGCAGTGGTGAGTATTTTTGTTTTCTTTACATTCAGGTGCAATCCATACAAAATTTGTAGTCTTTAATCTTAATCAGTAAGTATTTTAGGTCCTCTTTGCTTCCAGCAAGCAAGGTTATATCATCAGCATATCTCAGGTTGCTAATGAATCTTCCTCTAATTCTGATGACACATTCTTCTTATAATCCAGCTTCTCTGATTATTTGCTTAACATTGTTGTTGTTAGGTACCATCGAGTTGGTACCTACTCATAGTGACACTATGTCCTGAGCCAACCTCACAATCGTTGCTATGCCTGAGCCCATCGCTTCCGCCTCTGTGCCAATCCATTGCTTAGCATAAATATTGAATAAGTGTGATAAAGGTTGAAACACTATATATTTCCTGATTTTAAAGCATTCAATATCTGCTTGTCTTGTTCTAATGACTGCCTCTTGGTCTAAGTGTGTTCTGAAATACCCATTCTTTGCAATGTTATTCATAGGTTGTCATGATTCACACATTTGAAAATCTTTACATAGTCAATAAAGCACAAGTAAGCATATTTCTCCATCAGTCATCTGTCAGTTTGTCATGCAGTGGTGGCTTGTGTGTTGCTGTGATGTGTGAAGCTATGTAAACAATATTTTAAATACCAGCAGGATCACCCATGGTGGATAGGTTTTTGTGGAGCTTCCAGACTAAGACACACTAGGAAGAAGGAGAAAAGGGCTACTTCTGAATGTTTGGTGACTGAAAAACCTTAAGATAGCAGTGGAACACTGTCAGCATCAGAATATTGGGTACTGAAGCATTATGAGTATCACCAGAATAGTCAGATGTAGTGCAGGTAGATGAACCCCAAAGTTTGGAAGGCACTCAAAGTATGACTGGGGAAGACATGCTTCCTCAAAGTAGATTTCACTATGCTGTGATGATGTGCAGTGGGTAAAACTTTAGGAATTTAATTTGCTGATGGAGCACAAGTCAAAATTAAGAGAAACAGCTGTAAATATCCATTAATAATCACAATATGAAATATATGAATCTAATAAAATTGAAAATTGTTAAAAATGAAATGGAACAAAAAAGATCGATATCCTGAGCTAAAATGGAATGGAACTGGTTATTTTGAATCTTACAATCATATGTTTACTCTACCAGGAATGACCAATTGAAGAGGAATGATGTCACATTCATCATCAAAAAGAAAATTTCAAGGTCTATGCTGAAGCATACTGCTGTCTGTGATAGGATAATGTCCATAAACTTATAAGCAAGACCAGCTAATACCATTATTATCCAAATGTAATCACCAACCACTAAGGCAGTAATGATGAAATAGAAGAATTCTACCAAACTGTTGAGTCTGAATTTGATCAAACTTGCAATCAAGAAGAATTGAAATTTACTGTTGACTGGAATGAAAATATTGGAGACAAAGAGGAAGGATCTATAGGTGGGAAAATGGCCATGGTGATAGAAATGATGCTAAAGATTATATGATACAATTTTTTCAAGACCAATGATTTTTTCATTGCAAATACTTTTTAAAAACAACATAAAAGATGTCTAACACATGAATGTCACCAGATAGAATACACAGGAATCAAACTGACTACATCCCTAGGAAGAGACAGTGAAAAAGCCCAATATCATCAGTCAAAACAACACCAGGAGCAGACAGACTGTGGATCAGATCATGAATTGCTCATATTCAAGTTGAAGCTGAAGCTTGAATATATTCCACCTGAATTTAGAAACTCTCTCAAGAACAGATTTAATGGATGTGACACTAATAACTGAAGAACAGACGAGTTGTAGGATGACATCAAGACCATTATGTAGAACATAATGTATATGTAAAACATGTAGAAAGTAAAAGGTCATTAAGAAGACAAGAAAGAAGGAAAAGAAAAAAATGAATGTCCATTGGAATGGGATAGAAAAGAATATCAGGAAACATGATTACAAAAATCTTGTAAGCCCATCTTCAGCCTATAACTGATTAGAATACCTAAAAGGGGTTCTAGAACTTGCCCAGTGAAATAGGCTTCTTGCAGAGCCTTTGTAGTCTATAGGACCTGACATGGAATCCTGAGCCACATCCAGAACCCTTTGAGGTGGGACATTCCTACTTGAAAGGACAAGCAGACCAGCCTGGAATAGTTAGAGAAGCAGAAGATACTTCTTGAAAGAAAGATTAGCAGGAGAGATCAAAAACAAAAATGGAAATGACAGTCTGATTGACTACTACAAGAATAAGCAATATGTTAACCGGGGAGCCATCAAGGCAAACAATCAAGTCCCTTCAAGACCAATCCCCCTCCAAGACTGAAACTCAAAGGGAACACAGGAGCAGACATGTAAGCTTGCTGGTGACCACATAGGTCTCCTGGTGAGTGGAAGAGGGGGAAAGACAGCAACAAAGAGATGGGCTGAGTTAGACCAAGTTCCATAGACCCCCATCGACCTGGAGATGAGAGAGTGAAGAGGAGAGATTGGTTGATTGGAAGTGGGTGAGACCTGTGGACTCCTGAGCCCAGCGACAAGGACATTGAGTTGAGAGCGAAGTGCCCAGCTGATGTGAAGTGAGGGAAGACACACAAGAATCCCCAAATTTGTAGATAGTACCCATTCGACCTGGCTTCAATGATTTGATGATCAGAACTCTACCAGTGGAAGATAAAAGAATAAAATATATACATATACCCCTTTTTTTGACAAAGGAAATAAGTGGAAATTGGTACAATTTGATGAACTGGACCTATACTTATGGGTGCAGTAGCTCAAAATAATAACTGAGAGGGAATGAGTCTTCAAATTCAAAATCAATCCTATCTCTTCTGTATAAAGGCTTGATAGGGATGGAAAACTTAGACATTGGCTACCCAAAATGGGAGGAGCTATAAAGGCATGAAGTGACTGGCTTAAAGGTTTACAAGAGGGAGTTTAGTTTAAGAGTGTGTGGGAGAAGGTAGAATCCCCACTGAATAGTTTTCATGCCAGGATTGGGCAGTGTTTCCTTCTGCTGTGCATAAGGTCACTATGAGTCATTACTGACTTGATGGCACCTAACAACAACAACAACAAGACGGGTCTGGCCAAAGGACATGGAGATAGGATTCTTTTGATTCAAAAATGAGTAATTGATATGACTAATTGTGACTGTCACAACTGTAAAGGTAGAAGTTTTGTAATAAAAAGAAGGGAGTAGTTAATCTTACAGTCCAAGAACAGAGAACACTAAGACTATTAAAGGAGAAGAGCATGAGCAGAATGTGGGACCCTCTCCAGAGAAGCAGCGACACCAGAAATGGAAGCAAAGATGAGAGCATGGACAGAGAGAGCAGCTGAGAACTCTAGACTCATGGAAAGAGACAAATTGTGTGCTGATGGCCGGGGGCAGGCTTGCAGAATGTGTCCTTTGGTTGTTTAAAAGATTATATATTCCTGAATGTTTTTGTTTGCATCTTCCCCACACAAAAACAAACAAAACAAAAACCAGAGAACAGAGAAGCAAATACTGTTGAATGATGATGCACAGAGGAGATTGTAATCATTGCAATGAAATGATTAGTGTAAAACTCATCTTCACCCATGTAAACTAATCACTCAATTTACAGTAAAAAGTTTTTTAAAAAAGGTATTTGCAACAAATAAATCGTTGGTCTTGCAAAATTTTACATGCAATCCCTAGCATCATTTATACATCCATCTTTTCTAATTACTGACCCTTCCTCTTTGTTTCCAACATTCACATTTCAATCACTAGTAATTATCAATGCATCTTGATTGCATGTTTGATCAATTTCAGACTGAAGACATTGGTTGTTGTTGTCAGGTGCCATCGAGTCGGAACCGACTCATAGCGACCCCATGCACAGCAGAACGAAACAATGTCCTATCCTGGACCAACCTCACTACCGCCGCCACACTTGATGCCATCAATGATGTCACCTGGCTGATCCATCTCGTTGGGGGTCTTCCTCTTTTTCTCTGACCCTCCACCTTACCCAGCATGACATTCTTCTCCAGTGACTGTTCTCTCCGAACAATGAGTCCAAAGTGTGCGAGGCGAAGCCTAGCCATCTTGGCCTCCAAGGATCACTCTGATTGCACTTCTTCCAAAACAGATCTATTGATTCTTTTGGCAGTCCATGGCACTTTCAGTATTCTCCTCCAACACCACAACTCAAAGGCATCAATTCTTCTACGATCTTCCTTATTCACTGTCCAGCTTTCGCATCCATATGAGGTTATTGAAAATACCATGGCTTGGGTCAGGCTCACCTTAGTCCTCAAGCTGACATCTCTGCTCTTCAATACTTTAAAAAAGTTCCTGTGCAGCAGATTTGCCCAATGCAATACGTCGTCTGATCTCTTGACTGCTGCTTCCGCGAGTGTTGATAGTTGATCCAAGAAGAATGAAGTCCTTGACAACCTCAATTTCTTCTCCATTGATAAGAATGATGTTTATTGGTCCAGTGGTGAGGATTTTTGTTTTCTTTACATTGAGTTGTAATCCATACGTAAGCCTGTGCTCTTTGATCTTCATCAGTAAATATTTTAAGTCCTCTTCACTTTCAGCAAGGAAGGTTGTATCATCTGCATATCTCAGGTTTTTAATGACTCTTTCTCCAATCCTGAAGCCACGTTTTCCTTCATAGAACCCAGCTTCTCGTATTATTTGCTCAGCATACATATTGAACAAGAACAGTGAAAGAACACAACGCTGTCGCACACCTTTCCCAATTTTAAAACATTCAGTGTTCCCATGCCCTGTTCGAACAACTGCCTCTTGGTACAGGTACAGATTTCTCAGAAGTACATTGGTAGAATCTTCAATTTCATTATCACTAGTGGTAGAGCATGGTGGTGGTGGTTATGTGCCATGGAGTCGGTTCTGACTCATAGCAACCCTGTACAGGGTTTCCGAGGCTATAATTCTTTACAGGTATAATATAAAGCCTCATTTTTCTCCCATGGAATAGCTGATAGTTTCAAATTGTTGACCTACAGATTCACAGCCCGGTTCGTAATCACTAGACTACCAGAGCTCCTTAGTGGTAGAGCATACAGGGGCAAAAGTGATGGAAAATTTTCAGACATTGCCAAATATCTTGAGCCAACCAGTTGCTGGGTCAGGGAACATGGGACCATAGTCCCATGTTTTGTATTATGCCAATTATAGCATAATACAGTTCACAAAGACACTGTTCTAAACCCTACTTTGGTGGATAATAACTGGGATCTTAAAAACTCATGAGGAGCCATCTCAGATGCAACTATTGGTCTCTCCATGTGTAGAAGAAACAAGAGTGAAGAGAATCGAAGGTACTTGGACTCAATCAGTCCAATAGACTAATGGAACCCATGAACATCAGTCTCCAGAACCCTGAAATCAGAATAACTAGATTGTGTCTGGATAGAGGTGGAAGAAAAATGTAGAGCAAAATTCAAAATTATCAAAAAATAAATAAATAAATAAGAAGAAGAAGGAGAAGGAGACTGTGCTTCCTGATTAGAAAGAATCTGAGACTTGGCTCTCATCCATGCTTCAGGTCTAGAATGAAATTCACCTTAGTGGCCCAATTTTGAGCCAAGCATTAGACAGGTATATAGGGGTGACAACAACACTAATAAGGTATGCTCAAGATTGAATAGTCAACCATTGAAGGTAAAAAGGGCAACATTTACCTTAGGAAGAAGTTCAGAAGTGTTAGGAAGGAGGGTGGAATAGAGCTAAGTACCATAGGGAGGAAGTGGGACAACTCTTGTTACATGGAGGAGAATGCAATCATTGAGAAGAAACACAGTGTATGTCTTGTTGAATGCAAAAGGTAAGTTCTGCTCTGTAAACTTTCATTCAATTCACAATCAAAATTTATAGAAAAAACACAAAAATGAAACTTCCATGTTAGCTCCTGACTGTTAATTTAGATGGATTAGAGGACCTCTTGAGAAGAATTTAAACTGCAATCTGATTGTCAAGAAACCGATGATCCTTTGGGGAAGACACACAAATAGGTAATTTTAATGTAAGGCAAAAATGATCAGTGCTTCAAATCTTTTCCAACCTAAAATGTTGTTTTGTGCCCCATAGCATCAACATCAAGAAGTTGTGGTTGTTCAAGGGTTAATTGCTCAGCTACTAACCAAATGATTGGTGATTTGAACCTTCCCCTAGGATCCACCTGTTGTAAGAAAGGACTGGTCTCTAGTGAAGGACATTTTGCTTGATAAATTGGAGGGTCAGCAAAGAAGAGGAAAATCCCAAAGAGATGGATTGATACAGAGGCAACAGCAATTGGCTCAATCAGGCATGACAATAATTGTGAGGATGGCACAGGAGCAGCAGTGTTTTATCCTGTTGCCCATAGGCTCATTATGGCTGAGAACCAACTCAATGTCACCTGAAAACAATAAAGAGGCTCCACAAGAAAAAGACCTGGTGATCTTTTTTCCATTAAGATTGCAGTTGAGTCACTGAGTCATAATCAAGTCCAAGGCACCTACTAACAACAATAACAGCAAGAGCATCACCTTGGAGCTTATAACAAATTCAAGTCTCAAGCCCACCCCAGATACATTTGTCAGATAATTTATATGTATGTGAATGTTGGAGCAGCACAAAAAGCAATACAAGGGAAAGACAAAATCATGTCTAGCTTGCAGTTAGGAAAATTTCCAGGAGTAAGAAGTAGCTAGGCCATGAATAATGTGTGTTCTGTAAGTGTGATGATGTCTGGATGTGTGACCTGGTAGGAATCAGTCCTCCAGTTATCATGCTTTACTTTAATACCCAATAAGGAGAACTTCAGTGCTAAAAATAAGGGGACATGTGTGCCACACACAATGCCACTTAAGGAAAAGCATAAGATTTAAAGTCAGATGAACCTCATTAAGTAAGTTTACTTCTCTAAGCCTCATGGTTCTCATTCATCATTTTATGAACCCCATTTTTAGTTAATAAAACCCACTCTTAAAAGTTGTTAGAAGAATTAAATGGGATTCAAAAAACTCTTCTGGTCCCATGCCTGGCAGATTGTGTGTGTTCAACAAATACTAATTACTTTCCATTAAGTAAAAAAAATATATATTGTCTAACCTCTTGTTATATAGAAAAAAATCTAGGCATATTATCTCTATTTCTAGGAAATACTAGCTACAAATATTTTCATTACCAATTATGGGGAATAAATAAAATTTTGAGATATTGACATTATCATTGATGTGCCAAATGATTTTGTTTGGACAAATGTACGATAAAAATAATAAATACATTAAGTTTATATGCACTGAGCAAATCAACAGATCTCTTGGATTTTCCTTATCATTTTGGTACAATTAAACTACAGAAACGAACAGAAGGAATAATATACTAGATTAATTATTAGTCATCATGTTGACTGTTTCATGAGAAAATCATGTAATTGTCACATACTCAAATCTAACTTTGCTAATGACCCTTTAGGAAGATCTTCGGTAATTACATAATTTTTCTGGCAGATGAGTCTCATTTAAGACCCAAATCATCTTACTACACTCCCCCTATTGTTGTTGTTAAATGCTGTGGAGTCCATTCGGACTCACAGTAATCCTATAGTGCCACAATTTCTCCATAGTTTAAATTTTTCAGAACTTATGTAAAGATATCATTGGCTTTAGTTTTTCATTTGTTATTGTTGTTATTGTTAGGTGTCATCAAGTTGCTACCAACTAATAGCAATCTTATGCACAGCAGAATGAAATACTGCCCGATCCTGGGCCAACCTCACTATTGTTGCCATACTTGAGTCCATTGATGCTGCCACTTGGCCAGTCCATCTCATTGGGGGTCTTCCTCTTTTTCTCTGACCCTCCACCTTACCAAACGTGATATCCTTCTCCAACAAATGGTCCCTCCCAACAATATGTCCAAAGTATGAGAGATGAAGTTTGGCTATCTTGGCCTCCAAGGAGCACTCTGGCTGCACTTCTCCCAAAATGGGTTCTTTTGGCAGCCCATAACACTTTGAATATTCTCCTCCAACACCATACTCAAAAGCATCAATTCTTCCATGGTCTTCTTTATTCACTGCCCAGCTTTCGTATGTATATGAGTTTACTGAAAACACCATAGCTTGGGTCAGGCTCACCTTAGTCCTCAAGCTGACATCTTTGTGCTTCAACACTTTAAAAAGGTCTTGTGCATCAGATTTAACTAATGCAATATGTTGTTTTGATTTATTGACTGCTGCTTCTGTGAGTGTTGATAGTTGATCCAAGAAGAATGAAGTCCTTGACAACCTCGATCTTTTCTCCATTAATAAGAATGTTGTTTATTGGTCCAGTGGTGAGGGCTTTTGTTTTTTTACATTGAGATGTGATCCATACCTAAGATTGTGCTCTTTGATCTTCATCAGTAAATATTTTAAATCCTCTTCACTTTCAGTAAGCAAGGTTGTATCATCTGCACATCACAGGTTGTTAATGAGTGTTCCTCCAATCCTGATGCCATGTTTTTCTTCATAGAACACAGTTTCTGGGATTATTTGCTCAGCATACAGATTGAATAAGTATGGTGAAAGAATACAACCTTGTTGCACACCTTTCTTAATTTTAAACCATTCAGTGTTTCCATGTTCTGTTTTACAACTGCCTTTTGGTCCAGGTACAGATTTCTCATGAGCAGAATTAAGTGTTCCGGAATACTCATACTTCACAATGTTATCCATAGCTTGTCATGATCCACACAATCGAAAGCCTTTGAGTAGTCAATAAAGCACAGGTAAACATCTTTCTGATATTCTCTGATTTCAGCCAAGATCCATTGGACATCAGCAATGATATCCCTCGTTTCACGTCCTTTTCTGAATCCGGCTTGAACCTCTGGAAGTTCTCTGTCAATGTATGCTTGCAGCAGTTTCTGTATTACCTTTAGTAAAACTTTATTCACATGGGATATCAAAGAGATTGTCTGATTTCTGCATTCCGTTGGGTCACCTCTCTTTGGAATGGGCACAAACTCTTCCAATCAGTCAGCCAGATAGCTGTCTTCCAAATTTCTTGGCAGAGATGAGTGAGTGCCTCCTGTGCCTCCTCACTTTCTTGAAAGATTTCAATTTTTATTCCATAAATTTCTGGTGCATTGTCCTTTGCCAATTCCTTCAAATGCACCTTGGACTTCCTCCTTCAGTATCATTGGGTCTTGATCATTTGCTACTTCTTGAAATGGCTGAACATTAACTATTTCCTTTTGGTACAGTGACTCTGTGTAGTCCTTCTATCTTCTCTTGATGCTTTCTGCATCATTCAATAATTTGCCCAGAGAATCTTTCAATAACAAAAGTTGAGGCTTGAATTTTTTCTTCAGTTCCCCAGCTTTAGAAATGCTGAGCACTTTCTTCCTTTTTGCTTTTCTGACTCCAGATCTTTGCACATTTTGTTGTAATATTTGGCTTTCTCTTTTTGAGCTGAATTTTGAAACTTTCTGTTCAACTCTTGTACCTTCTCATTTCTTCCATTTTCTTTAACATCTCTACACTGGAGAACAAGGTTCAGAGTCTCTTCTGAGATCCATTTTGATCTTTTCCTTCTTTGTCTTCTTAATGACTTTTTTCTTCCCTCATGTCTGAGGTTCTTGATGTCATCTCACAACTTTTTTGATCTTTGGTCTTTAGTGTTTAATGTATCAAATCTTTTCTTCATATTATCCCTAAATTCAGGTGAGGTATATTCAAGGTCATATTTTGGCTCTCATGGAGTTGTTTCCATTTTCTTCAGCTTCAGTTTGAATTTGCATATGAGTAATTGATGGTCTGTTCCACAGTCTGCCCCAGCCTTGTTTTGACTGATGATATGGAGCTTTTCCATTGTCTCTTTCAGCAGATGTAGTCAATTTGATTTCTCAATATTCCATCTGGTGAGATCCATGAGTATAGTCATCTCTTATGCTGTCTAAAGAAGGTATTTGAAATGAACAATTCATTGATTTTGCATAATTCTATCATGTGTTCTCCAAAATCATTTCTAACACCAAGGCCATATTTTCCAACTACTGATCCTTCCTCTTTGCTCCCAACCTTTGTATTCCAATCACCACTAATGAGCAAAACATCTTGATTGCATGTTTGATCAATTTCAGATTGAAGAAGTTGGTAGAATTCTTCTATTTCATCTTCACTGGCTTTAGTGGTTGGTGCATAAATTTGAATAATAGTGGTATTACCTGGTCTTCTCTGTAGGCGCATGGATATTATACTATCACAGACAGCATTGTACCTCAGGACTGATCTGGGTATGTTCTTTTTGACAATGAATGCAACACCATTCCTCTTCAATTTGTTGTTTCCAGCATAGTAAACCATGTGGTCATCAGATTTAAAATGGCCAATACCACTCCATTTTAGCTCACTAATGCCTAAGATATTGATGTTTATGTGTTCCATTTAATTTTTGACAACTTCCAATATTTTTCAGATTCATACTTCGTACATTCCATGTTCCGATTTTCAATGGATGTTTATAGCTGTTTCTTTTAATTTTGAGTTGTACCCCATCAGTAAATGAAGGTCCCCTGGGCTTTTCTCTCGCAGGCTTTACTCCATTTGTGTCAGCACGGTCAGCTCTACTTTGAGGTGGCAGCTCTTCCCCAGTCACATTTTGAGTGCCTTCCAACCTGAGGGGCTCATTTTTTGGCACTATATCTGACAGTGTTTCTCTGCTATTCATAAGGTTTTCAGTGACTAAATATCCAGAAGTAGTTTGTCACTCTTTCTTCCTAGTCTGTGTTTGTCTGGAAGCTCATCTGAAACCTGTCCACCATGGGTGACCCTGCTGGTATTTAAGAAACCAGTGGCATAGCTTTCAGAATCACTGCAACTCACAAGCCACCACAGTATGATAAACTGACAGACAATTGGTGGAGTTTATCAGTAGGGAACTAAAAATCCTTCGTTAGATTCTATCCAATTTTTGAATTATATTTCATGTGACATCTATAAAAAATAGAACTTTGTAGCAGGGCAGTAAGGGATAAACTAAGTGAAAAGTGTTACCAAAACAAAAAGTGCCACCATCATTGTCTATCAGTTTGTTGTACCGTGTTGTGCTGCTTGAAACTAAGCCAGTAGTAATTTATATATCAGCAGGGTCACCCTGAGTTGAGAGGTTTCGGTGGAGCTTCCAGACTAAAAGAGACTAGGAAGAAGGAGAGGTGGATCATTTCTGAGAAGCTGGCCACTGAAAATCTTATGAATAACAGAACATTGTCTGATATAGTGATGAAAGATGAGCCTCTCATGTTGGAAGGCACTCAGAATATGACTGGGGAAAAACTGCCTCCTCAGAATAAAACTAACCTTTTATTTCAGGACTTTCATTTGTTAATGGGGCACAACTTGAATTGAGAAAAAAACAGCTGTAAACATTTATTAATATTCAGAACTTGGAAAGTACAAAGTATGAATCTAGGAAAATTGGAAGTTATCAAAAACAAAACGGAACACCTAAAGTTTGATCAATATCCTATGCATTAGTGAGCTGCAAAGGATTGGTAAGGCCATTTTGAATTGGACAATCATATGGTCTACTATGGTAGTGCAGTAGCTCCATATGATAAGTACTGGACTGTGAACCACAAAGTCTGTGATTCGAGTCCATCAGCTGCTCCAAGGGAGAAAGATGAAGCTTTCTGCTTCCAAAAAGATTTATAGTCTTGGAAATCCTATAAAGGGTTAGTACAGATCAGACTCAGCTTGACAGCATTTAAGAACCACAGTGGTTTACTTTGCCTAGAATGATAAATTGAAGAAGAATGGTATTTCATTCATCATCAAAAAGAGTATTTCAATGTCTATCTTAAAGTACAATGTTGTCTATGATAGGGCACTATCTCTTATAAGGAAGATTAGTTAATACAACTTTAGTTCAAATTTACATATCAATCACTAAAACCAATGATGATGACTAAAAATTGGCCTACTTTGTTCAGTCTGAAATTGATCAAATATGCTATCATGACGCACTGATAATCATTGGTGATTCAAATGAGTAAATTTCAAACAAAAAGGAAAGATCAGTAGTTAGAAAATATGATTTGGTAATAGAAACCGTGCTGGAGATCCCATGATAAGAGTTTTGCAAGGGCAATGACTTGTTCATTGCAAATAACTTTTTTCAAAAACATAAACAGTGATTATACATGTGAACTTTGCCAGATGGAATACACAAGAATCAAACTGACTTCATCTTTGGAGATGATGATGGAGAAGCTCAATATCGTTAGTCAACACAAGGTCAGGAGCCAGTCGTGGGACATGTCATCAATTGCTCATATGCAATTTCAGATTGTAACTGAACAAAATTAAGACAAGTCAACAAAGGCCAAAATATGACCTTGAATATATTACAACTGAATCTAAAGACCATCCTAAGAACAAATGTGAAGCATGAGAAACTAATGGCCAAAGACCAGAGGAGTGGTAGGATGATATCAAGAACATCATATATGAAGAAAGCAAAAGAACATTAAAAAGACAGAAACAAAATAAAAGATCAAAATGAATGTCAGAAGAGACTCTGAAACTTAATCTTCAAAGTAGAACACTTAATGGGACTGGAAGAAATGATGCAATAAATAAGCTTAATAGAAAATTTGCAAGGTCAACTTAAGAAGACAAAATAAAATCTTATAAAGAAATGTGCTTAGTTTATAAAGAAATTAGCTGTAGTTATAAAACCAAGAGGTATGTACACACTAAGCATTTTTTAAGCTGAAAGCACTGAAGAAAAATTCAAGTCTGGACTTGAAACATTGAAGTATTCCATGGGAAAGATATTAAATGATGCAGGAACCATCTAATGAAGATAGAAGGAATACACAGAGTCATTGTACCAAAAAGAATTGGTTGAGGTTCAACTGTTTCAAGAGGCATTATATGATTAAAAATTAATGGTGTTGAAAGAAGTCCAAGGCTTCAGGAATTGACTGAATAAAAATTGAAAAAAATATTAGCAAGCTGCGGCAGCACTAGAGATATTCATTCATCTATCAAGAAATTTGGAAGACAGCAACTTGACTAGTCCATTGGAAGAGATTCATATTTGTGTCCATTCCAAAGAGAGGTTGTGGCCCACTGGAATGTGGAATTCATCGGACAATATCATTAATATCACATGCTAGTAAAATTTCTCAGATAATTCTGAAGCTGCCAGAAATTCAGAAGAGGATGTGAAACCAGGGATATCATTGCTGATGTCATAAGGATCTTGGTTATGACAGAGAATACCAGAAAGTTGTTTATTGTTTTGTTATTGACTACAAAAAGGTGTAAGGAGCTCTCATAGCATAGTGGTTACAATTTGGGCTTCTAAACTCCAGGTTAACAGTTCAAAATTACCAGCCATTCCATGGGAGAAAGAGGAGGCTTTCTGCTCCCATAAAGATTTACAGCCTCAGAAACACTATGCAGGCTCACTGTGAGTCAGAATTGACTCCATGGCATATAACCACCACCACCACCATACGAAGGCATTCGGCTGTGTTGACAATAACAAACTATGGATAACATTGTGCAGAATGGGATTTCCAGATCACTTAATTGGGGTCAAGAAGAACCTGTACATCGACAAAGAGGCAAGGGGATACTAAATGGTTTAAAAAGCAGAATGGTGTGCATCAGGGTGATATTCTTTCATTTTACTTATTTAATCTGTAGGCTGAGCAAATAATCTGAGAAGCTGGATTATATGCATTACATGGTTTCAGGATTGGTGGGAAACTCATCCAAAACCTTCAATTTGCAGATGATACAGCATTACTTGCTGGAAGCGAAGAGGACTTGGAGTATTTATGATGAAGATGAAAGAAAACAGCCTTCAGTATGGATTGAAACTAATTGCAAAAAACATCACAAAAATCCTCACAACTGGACCAATAAGTAATGTCATGGTAAATTCAAAGAAGAATGAAGTTGTCAACAATTTCAATTTACTTGAATCCACAATCAACACTCATGGAAGCAGCAGTCAAGAAATCAAATGACGTATTGCATTAGGCAAATCTGTTGCATAAAGACCTCTTTGAAGCGGTAAGGAGAAAAGATATCATTTACAGACTAAGGTGTGCCTTGCTATTTTCAATAGCATCTCAAAACTGAAAAAAGAATAAGAAAGTGTAGAGAAGAATATAATAATTTAAATTATGTTGCTGTTAAAGAATATTGAATATACCATGGACTGTTAGAAGAATGAACAAATCCATTCTGTGAGAAATAAGATCAGATTTCTCTTTGGAAGCAAAGATGGTGAGACAATCTATTGTACTTTGGACATGCTGTCAGGAATGACTAGTCCATGAAGGGCATCATGCTTGGTAAAGTGGAGGGCTAACAAAAAAGAGAAAGACCTTCAATGAAATAGATTGACACCATGGCAATGGGTTCAAATATAACAACAAATTGTGAAGGTGGCACAGGAATGAGCAGTGTTTCATTCTATTATATGTAGGGTTGATGTGAGTCAGAACCAAGTTGAGGGCACTTAATAACAGTAGAAAACCCAAAACAAGAGGATCATGAGTTTTGAAGGTATTCAAATGCGATGCAGGAAAAGTGACCACAGTATAGCCAAGTATGAGTTTAAAAGAACTGAATGAACATTGGAGGAAGAATTCTTTCAGCCAGAGCAAACTTAAGTACACAGTTCTGCCTCATTTGTTCTTATCCAGCCAGCAATATCTTAAACCTCAAGGAGTGGATATCTTTATGAAAGAAAGGAGGACAAACAATAAACAGTCTCCCATTTGATGTAAGTGGTGGTTAAGGAGAGAAACGTGATGGAGTTCTTGAAAATGTTGTTTGACAAACATTCTGGACTCTTTCACATTCCCTCTTTGCTTTCTTTTTTCTTTCCTCCCACCTCCACCCACACATTGAAGTGGATTCTTTCTTTACATTTTCTTATAGAAAAGGAAAGAAAATTCTTGGTATTTTTGCCTTGCCTGAGATATGTGAGTGATGCATATCCCATTCCTCCCCCACCACCCCACCTTCTCACTGAAACATTTAAAGCATATGCTCATTTTGACCAATTGTCTTCTAGAGTGAAATGAAGTAAAAGCAAGGGGAGAAATGAAGAAAGGTTTCTATGTTGTGGAGAGTTAGTAGTGTCCAGGGTCTGTCTCGCCACCAAGCAGTGATGTGACCTTGTAAGATTCCCTGTCTTCATGTGAAATAAAATTAAGCTTTTATCTATGTTTTCAAAACATAGTGTCTTTTATTTTCTTATTGTTGGGAATATACACAGGAAAACATACAGCAACTTGGGTTTTTGCATATATGATTTAATGACATTCATTGCATTCAAGTTGTATAAGCTTTCTCACTCTCCTTTTGTGAGTTGTTCCTCCCCTATTCACATATAGTCAATGCCCCTCTATGGTTCCTATTTTATAGCTTTTTGAATTGCCTTATTATAAGTCATTTTATGGAGTTCTGGTGTGGCAATAAAGGATAGCCACTGGATTGCTAACAGGCAGGTTGACAGTTCAAAGTCACCAGCCACTCCTCAGAAACCCTGTACAGGGTCATTATGATACAGAACTCACTTGATGGCACTTAACAACAGCAACAATTATAAGCCTTCTAATAGATGCTTTATCATAAATTTTACTGTACAGAGATCATGTTGTCGTTTTGTGTAGCTCAGTTGATTCTGACTCTGATAAATCCTACTGGGTAGAGTAGAACTGCGCCATAAGTTTTCATTGACTAATCTTTACTGGAGCACATCTCCACATCATTTTTTTTTCCACAGAGATGCTGGTGGTTTTGAATTGTTAATCTTTTAATTAGCAAACAAGGACTAACCATTACACCACTAGGGATCCTTAAAGGGATTGTAGCTTTCAGCAAAGCAGAGTTGATAGCATCTTGCTGATTAAAAGCACATCCTTCAGTATATAATCATTGGTTGGTTATGTGTGTGGACATAATGACCCTGTATAGGGTTTCCGAGACTGTAAATATTCACAGGAGTAAAGAGTAATCTTATGTCCATCCCTTTCTTTGCCTCTAACCTTAGATATATTAAATAATTATTTGATTGCTTTATCTGTAAGGTGTGGTGATAGTTGTCAAGTTGGTTCTGACTCATAGTGATTCTATATAGGCTTCTGAAGCTGTAAATCTTTATGGGAGTAAAAAGCCTTATCTTTCTCCTGCAGAGTGGATTCCAACCAAAAGCCTTGCAGTTAACAACCTAACACATAACCCACTATACCTATATTATAAAGTTTTCATAGGTTTTTCTTTCTTTCTTTTCTTTTTTTTTTTGGGGGGGGGCGGGGGTATGTGTGTAATATGTATGTAACAGCCTGGTGTAGCACTGGCTAAGCATTTGGATGCTAACCAAAAGGCCAACAGTTCAAATCTACCAGCCATACTACGTGGGAGAAAGAAAGATGTAGCAATCTGCTTCCATTAAGGTGAATGCCTTGGAAGCCCCTTGGTGAAGATCTGCTCTGTCCTACAGAATCCTGCCAGCAATGGTGAGTTTGGTTTTGGCTTTGTAATAGTTAGAATTCCGTGTCGAGTTAACTAATCCAGGATTCAGTGTATTGGCAACTGAGATGTGGTTATCCCCATGGTGATAAAACCTAATACAGGCAGAGTTGACTCTATGAAGAGTGGCTACGAGCAGCCAATTAATTGAAGTGTTTCTTCCTTGGAAGTGTGGCCTGCTCCCAATATAACACACACAGAGGAAAGATTCTCTCTTTAGCTGGGACCTGGGACTCTACAATTGTAAACCATTTCCTTGATAATAACTTCTCTCTCTCCTTCTCTCTCTCTCTCTCTTGATATATGTATATATATTTCAATGGTTTTGTTTCTCTACAAAACCCAGTCTAAGACATGTGGTATTGAAAGAATGTGGTTCTGGAGAAATAAAATCACAAGGATGAGTTTTCTAAATTGGTACTCAGATCTGACTAATTTTAAAGGCACCGATATAGGGTGGAGGCATGTCTGATATCCAGTTCATAGGAATCCGCCCTGGACTGATTTTGAGTTTGATTCTCTTTCTCTTTTGTCATGTCAGACATGGTTCCCACATGATTTTTCAGTTGGTGTTAGGAGTAGAATTTATTGCAATGATTCCAGACTCATGGAAGCATGAGGTTTTATGAAAGCAAGAATAAGGGGCATGGGAAGTAAATCTATTGATTTTTAGAAGGTCAGTTTGATTTTGTTACCTGTAGTCCTGAAAGAAATGTAGAGGATAAAATGCTTCATCAGAGAGGAGAGCATAGGAGCTTCCGGAGTTTCCTAAAGAAGATGTCTTGCTGGCTGAACTAGATGGCTAATAGAGGGTCAGGGCCTACTGGAATCCATTCTACCAGAGGCTTAAGGCCACATGTGTATAAATAGAGTTAGTCCAAAGGAGAAGAAAAGATTGAACTTGTGTGTTTTTAAAAGGTTTATATGTTTGACTGACTTTTGGATATTGATTTCTCCTGTCTATTATTGTAAGATAGACATATATGTGTGACAGAAATGTATATTGGGGATTAGTATTACAGAAAGCTGTAAACCCACCTTCAGTCTATATTTGATTGGATTCACTAAAAGGGGACTTAGAATTTGCCCATAAAGAAATATGAAGAAACAAGAGAGAGTAGCTCATAAAATGAATAGAGAAGAATGCTGTTTACTGATGGTACATGGAGGAGATTATAATCATTGTAAATGAAACAAAGTATATGATTTGTTGAATGTAAAACTGATGATCTGCCCTGTGAACTTTCACCTTTCACCCAAATCACAATAAACAACAAGAAAAAATTTAAAAAAAAAAAAAAAAAAAAAAAGGCGGGGCAAGAGAGAGTGTAGCTCAAACAAATGTCCACATCACCAGTTTCTGAGGAAGAAAAGGAGGTAATGGAAATAGCTGAGGAAGGATTCAGAATAATGGTATTTAGGTACTTTCAAAAAATTGAGGGAAACATCAAGAAAAACAAAGAGAACACAGAAAAAAACTTTTGAAGAAATCAAGGAAACACTGCAAGAACAAATAGGCAAAGTAAATGAAATTTTTGAATCAGTACAAAATCTTCAAAATAATTCAAAAGATTAATTAAAATATTTCAGAAATGGACAATACAGTGAAAGGACAAAGGAGTAGATTTGACTCAATGGAAGCCAGAATTAAAGAGCTCGAAGATAAATCTTTCAATACTAGTAAACTAGAGGAACAATCAAAGAAATGAAAGGAAAATATGCTAAGGAAACTTAAGATTTATATTGGATAAATATATGATGAATTTATGAAGATGATTAAATTACAGGTGATCAGAATTCCAGAACAGGAAATGACAATAAAATCCACAGAAAAATTTGTTGAAGTGTTGTTTAAGAAAAACCTTCTGTAATATCATAAAATATGAAAAGATACATGTTCAAGAAGTTGAAAGAACACCAAACAGGGTAAACCCCAAAAGAAAATGACCAAAACATATCATAATCAAACTTGCCAAAACCAAAGACAAGAAAGACTCCTGAGAGCAATTAATGAAAAACAAAAAGTTACCTTCAAAGGAGAACAAGTAAGACTAAATTAAAATTTTTTAGCAGAAATCATGCAGGAAAGAAGACATATACAAAATTCTGAAAGAAAAAACTTGCCAACCAAGAAGCATATACCCAGAAAAGCTGTCCCTCCAATACTACAATGAAATAAGGACATTTGCAGATAAACAGAAATGAAAGGAATTGGTCTTAACCAGACCAACTTTACAAATAGCCATAGATCAATAACTGTAGATAATTTAAGATTAATGTACATGTCATTACCTCACAGAGCTTAATCCAGATGTAGAAAAATGCAAAGACAAACCTACAAAGCTGAAAATAAGATGCCAGAGATATCAGTTTATAATGAAAACAAATACAAAACAAAAAGTGGGGATAATGTGGATGTAGAACGTGCAAAAGATGAAGAAGTCAAGTAAATGTCAAGATAAAACAGATTGCTTTAAACTGAGGAAGAAATTAATAAATTACAAGGCAACCTCAAAGAAAATGAACACACATTCACAGCAAAATGAAAAAGAGGAAATCAGGAACATTTATAAAGGATGGAAACATCAGCAACAAAGAAAATGAAAAGAAACCCCACAAACAAAACAAACTCAGTGCAGAAAAATTACGTCTCAAAGAAACCAGTAGCACAACCATCACAACAACAACAACACCACATTGCAAAATAACAGCAATTATTTCATGTCTATCAATAATTACATTGAATGCAAATGATTAAATACACCAGAGGGTAGTAAAAATTATTAAAAATGAAATAAAAATATTTCTTGAATCCAACAAGAATGAAAATACTACTATCATAATCTTTGTGACACATTAAAACCGTGCTCAGAGGTCTCTTTATAAATGCACACATTCAAAAAGAAAAAAGAATCAAAATTAACATCTTAACTCAACATCTCCAAAACTAGAAAAGGAGTAGCAAATTAAGCCCACAGCCACCAGATGAAAAAAGTAATTATAAAGTTTAGAATAGAAATAAACAAATGGAAAATGGAAAAACAATATAAAGAATCAACTAGACAAGAAGTTGGTTCTTTGAAAGGCTTAATAAAATCTTCAAATCACTGCCAAATCCAAAAAAGTTAAAGAAGAAAAAGATGCAAATAACAAAACTAAGAAATGATATGAATGATGTAAAATAGAATCCGTGGAAATGAAAAGGATAATATCAAAATATTATGAAGAATTGTACTTCAACTAAAATAAAAATCTAGAAGAAATGGACAAATTTCAAGAAATACATGACCTACCTACACTAACACTGTATGAAATAGAAAACTTGAGCAGACCTATAACAAAAGAGATGTACTGGTGTGGCACTGCAGGATAAGGCACTGGACCGCAAGGTCAGTTTGAAGCACAAGGTAAATATTTCAAACTCATAGTGGCTTCTCAGAAACCATATACTTGGGCGCCATGAGTTGGAACTGACTCGATGGCACTTGACAACAATTAAAAAAAAAAAATAGCAAAAGAAGAAATTAATCAAGTCATTAAAAATCTCTCAACTAAAAACAACTCTGGGCCCAGATAGTTTTACAGGTGAATTCTAGCAAACATTTAAAGAAGAGCTGACACTTAAATTATTCCAGAGTACAGTAACAAATGGACATTTGCCGAATTCATTTCATGAAGTTAGCATAACCCTGATATCAACATCAGGCAAAGACATGACTAAAATGAAAATTACAGACTAATTTCCCTCATGAACATAGATGCAAAAATTCTCAACAAATTCTTTGCCAAGAGTCCAACAACATATTAACAAAACAATACATTTTGGTCAAGTGAGATTCATACCAGGTATACTGGGATGGTTCAATAGTAGATAGTCAATGTAGTCTACCACATAAATAAAACAAAGGGAAAATCCACAGGATCATATCAGTCAATGTGGGAAAGACATTTGACAAAATTCAACATCCATTTCTGATAAAAAACACTCAACAAAATAAGAATAGAAGGAACATTTCTCAATATAATTAAGATCATACATATAAAACCAGGAAACTGATTGGAAAGGTATAAAATTCGAACATGCATCAAACACCTCTTCTCTGTGTCACACCCCACTTAAATGAAATCATTCTCTTCCCCATAATGTACAGTCAGACAAATGTTAATGGCCCCAGAATTTGCTCCCTTTCTTGGAGGGGTCCCAAATACTCATAGGCTAATTTTTCAAGTGGCACATAACAACAACAACAACAATTTTTCAGAACAGCAGCAAAAAAAACTTAAAGATTGCAATATTGATGTGACACTGTAGGATAATAATCGGACTATTAACCAACCACAAGTTGATGATTAAAACTCACCAGCAGCTTCATGGAAACTCTATATAAGATCACTATGAATTAGAACCACCTTGATGGCACTTAATGACAACAGCAACAATAAACTTATACTGCATGTCTTTCCTCCAACTGCCTGAGAACTTTGAGATGAGATATTTAGAGGCAGATATTTCTTTTTCCGCTTCATTTTTTGCTTAAGATATTTTTATTTGAAAATACATCTGCCTTCATCAGATGGTAAACATTCCCAATGTCAGCCAAGAAAAACAGTGAAGAGAAAAACTGAAAGTAAAGTCAATGGGAGATGGAGGAATGCCAACATTTACGAAGAAAGAGGAGTCTTGGTGTGGTGTTGTGGGTTAATGCTAAGCCTTTTGAACTTCAAGGTCGGTGGTTCAAGCTTACCAGCTGCTCCTTGGAAACCCTATACAGGGTTGCTATGGCTTGGAACTGACTCAATGGAACTTAGCAACAGCAACAACATGGAGAAAGAGATCAAGGATAAATATAATTTAGCATTTTCTTACTTCTCATTAAAACAGCCAGAAAATTATACAAATTCACTAACATGGGAATATTTTATTTCCACTAGGGATTGTCTCAGAACACAGACCAGAAGATACATATTGGCAATACTATAAAAGATGTTGAATTGACAGCACTTGACAACAATCCCCCCAAAAAAAGTGTAATGATGCAACCAGGAGAGGTTACTGCAGGTATATGGACTTTCTGTAGACTGTTATGTGGTTCCAATGCTTTAGGCCAGTAATTTGTCTACATAGTGGAATAACCTGGGATACTTAAAAAAAAAACAAAAAAAAACTAATACATAGATTCAGCCCCCAGTGATTCTGAATTAATTGATCTGGACATCAGATTTGTTTTTTCCACAACTCCCCAGATATTTTCAATAGCTTTATATGCATGTGAAAATTAGGAATAAGGAAGACCATAGAATAATCGATGCATTTCAGTTATAGTTTTGGAGAATAACAAAAGCACCATGATCTGCAACAAAAACAAATCCATGTTGGAAGAACCACAGCCAGAATGCTCCTTAGAAGCCAGAGTTCATCTCTCATACTTCAGATATTTTATAAGGAAGTACCAATCCCTGGAGAAGAACATCATGATGGGTAAAGTGGAGGGTCAGCAAAAATGAGGAAGATCTCCAACAAGATGGATTACCACAATGGCAGAAGCAATGGACTCAAAGAGTTTCTTAATAAGAAACAATGATTCTGTACCTAAAACAGCATTGTTTTTTCTTATGAACTGAGTTATAGTTTACATGGGAGAACATCGGCTTTACACCATCATTTCACTACAATGATTACGCTCTCCTCCATGCATCATCATTCAACAGTATTTGCTTCCATTCCGGTGTTTTGCTTTTTTTTTTTTTTTTTTCGGGGGAGGATGTACACAGAAACACTCAAGAATATATAATAATTTAAACAACTAAAGGGCACAAGGATATTTCTTCTTGATCATGAATTATTACACATCTAAGAAAAAGGTCTATGGTGAAATGGAATCATGGTGTGGTGCTGTGGGTTAATACACTGGACTGCAAGATTGATTTGAACTGCAAAGTTGGCAGTTCAAGCACATCAGCCACAACTTGGAAACCTTATAGAGGGTTGTTATGATTCAGAACTGACTCCATGACACTTAACAACAACATCAATACAAAGTCAACAGCCGACATCATTCTCAACAGAAACTGAAACTCTTCCTGTTGTGAACAGGAACCAGACAAGGATATACTTCATCCCCATTCCTATTCAATATTGTGCAGGAAGTCTTAGCAGGAGATATAAGATAAGAAAAGGAAATCAAAGGCATTCAGATTGACAAAGAAGTTGAAAAACTCTCTCAATTTGCAAATATTATATTCCTATATTTAGAAAATTCCAAACTTTACAAGAAAATGATTGGAACTCAATGAAGCATTCAGCAATGTATCAGGGTACAAGATTGTTAGACAAAATTTAGTTGGATTCCTTTATACTAAGAAAGAGAGTTCTTAAAAGGAAATCATTACCATTTGCAATAGCCACCAAAAATGAAATACTATGAAATAAATCTAACCAGAGAAACAAGAGATCTATACAAAGAAATCTACACAACACTACTACAAGAAACCAAAGGAAACCTATAAAAATGGAAGACTATATGATTTATATATTATATAGGAAGACTTAGCTATATTTTATATAGTTGTTAAGTGTCATTGAGTCGGTTCTGACCCATAGCGACCCTGTACAGGGTTTCCAAAGAGCAATTGGTGAGCTTGAACTGCCAACCTTGCAGTTCAAATGGCTTTGCAGTCTGGTGCATTAACCTACAGCACCACACCAGGACTCCATGTATATGTATAAGTATATATACACACACATATATGTATACACACACACACATATAATGCAATCCCAATGTAGTTTCCAACATCTATCTTTGAAGAGATGGAAAATTTAATCACCAACTGCAAATGGAAAATAAAGAAAACCCAGATAAGTATGTTGTCATTGTTAGATGCCATAGAATCTATACTGACTCATAGCGACCCCTATGCACAACAGAATGAAATACTGTCCAATCCTGGGCCAAGCTCACAATCATTGCTACATTTTATCCCATTGATGCTGCCACTGTGCCAGTTCATTTTGTTGGGGGTCTTCCTCTTTTTCTCCGACCCTTCGCTTTACCAAACATGAAATTCTTCTCCAATAACTAGTCTCTCTTGACAATGTGTCCAAAGTATGATAGATAAAGTCTGGCCATCCTGGCTTCTAAGGAGAACTCTGGCTGTACATCTTTCAACACAGATGTGTTTGTTCTTTTGGGAGTACATGGTAATTTCAATATTCTCCTCCAACGCCGTAACTCAAATGCATCAGTTCTTCTATGATCTTCCTTATTCACTGTCCAATTTTGGAGTTCTGATGTGGTGCTGTGGATTAATGTGACAGACTGCAAAACCATTTGAACTGCAAGGTTTCTGTTCAAGCTCACTAGCTACTCCTCAGAAACCCCATACAGGGTCACTATGGGTTGAAACCGACTCAACGGCACTTAACAATAACATGAGGTTGTTAAAATACCATGGCGTGGGTCAGGTGCATCTTAGTCCTCAAGCTTAGTCATCTTTGCTCTTCTTGTGAAGCAGATTTGCCTAATGCAATATGTCATTTGATTTCTTGTCTGCTGCTTCCATGAGTGTTGATAGTTGATCCAAGAAGAATGAAGTCCTTGACAACTTCAATCTTTTCTCCATTGATAAGAATATTGCTTATTGGTCCAGAGGTGAGGCTTTTTGTTTACTTGAAATGCAATCCATACCAAAGGCTGTGGTCTTTGATCTTCATCAGTAAGTATTGTAAGTCCTCTTCACTTTCAGCAGGCAGGGTTGTATCATCTACATATCACAGGTTGTCAAAGAGTCTTCCTCCAATCTTGATGTCATGTTTTTCTTCATTTAACCCAGCTTCTCAGATTATTTGCTCAGTATACAGGTTTAATCAGTATGGTGAAAGAATACAACCCTGTCACATACTTTTCTTAATTTTAAACCATTCAGTGTTCCCATATTCCCAGCCATTTCTGTATTACCTTTAATAAAACTTTACTCGGATGGGGTATCAATGATATTGTCTGATGATTGCCACATTCCATTGGGTCACCTTTCTCTGGAATGGGCATAAGTACGGATCTCATCCAGTCAGTTGGCCAGATAGCTGTCCTTCAAATTTTTTGGCATAGATGAGTGAGTGCCACTGGTGCCGCCTCAGTTTGTTGAAAGATTTCAGTTTGTATTCCACAATTCCTGGTACCTTCAATGTACCTTGGACTTCTTCTTTTAGGATCATTGATTCTTGATCATATGCTACCTTTTGAAATGGTTGGACATTGACCATTTCCTTTTAGTACAGTGACTCTGTGTATTCCTTCCATTTTCTGTTGATGCTTTCTTTATCATACAATAATTTGCCTAAAGAATCCTTCAATAATTCAAGCCAAGGCTTGAATTTTTTTCTTTAGTTCCTTCAGCTTGAGAAATGCTGAGCGTATTCTTCCCTTTTGGTTTTCTAGCTCCAGGTCTTTGAACATATAGTTATAATATTTGACTTTGTCTTCTCAAGCTGACCTTTGAAATTTTCTGTTCAGCTCTTTTACCTCCTCATTTCTTACATTTGCTTTAGCTTCTCTATGCTGGAGAGCAAGTTTCAATGTCTCCTCTAATATCCATTTTGATCTTTTCCTTCTTTCTTCTCAATGACTTTTTGCTTTCTTCCTGTATGAGTTCTTGATGTCATCCCATGACTCTTCTGGTCTTTAGTCTTTTGTGTCTAATGTATCAAATCTGTTCTTCAGATGATCTCTAAATTCAGGTGGGATATATTCAAGGTCATATTTTGGCTCACATGGACTTGTTTTCATTTTCTTCAGCTTCAGTCTGAATTTGTATATGAGCAATTGATGGTCTGTTCCACAATCTGTAACTGGCCTTTTTTTGACTGATGTTATGGAGCTTTTCCACAGGCTCTTTCCTCAGATGTAGTCAATTTGATTTCTGTGTATTCCATCTGGTGAGGTACATGTGTATAGTCATCTTTTATGCTGTTTAAAAAAGGTATTTGAAATGCACAAATCATTGGTTTTGCAGAATTCTATCATGCAATCTCCAGCATCATTTTTGTCACCAAGGCCATATTTTCCAACGACTGATCCTTCTTCTTGGTTTCCAACCTTTGCATTACAATTGCCAGTGATTATCACTATATCTTGATTGCATGTTTGGTCAATTTCAGACTGAAGAATCCTTCAATTTCATCCTCACTGGATTTAGTGGTTGGTGTGTAAATTTGAATAATCGTGGTGTTACTTGGTCTTCCCTGTAGGTGCATGGATATTGTCCTATCACAGACAGCATTGCACCTCATGACAGATCTTGATACGTTCTTTTTGATGATGAATACAATGCCATTCCTCTTCCATTTGTAATTCCCTGCATAGTAAACCATGTGGTTGTCAGATTCAAAATGACCAGTACCAGTCCATTTCAGCTTACTAATGCCTAGAATATCGATGTTTATGTGTTACATTTCATTTGACAATTTCCAATTTTCCTACATTCATACTTTGTACATTCCATGTTCGGATTTTTAATGAATGTTTACAACTGTTTATCATCATTTTGAGTTGTGCCCCATCAGCAAATGAAGGTCCCAAGGGATTTACTCTATTCGCATCCTCCTGGTCAACTCTAATTTAAGGAGGCAGCTCTTTCCCAGTCCCATTTTGAGTGCCTTCCAACCTAAGGTGTTCAATTTCCAGCACTATATCTGACAGTGTTTCTCTGTTATTCATAAGGTTTTCAGTGACTAAATATCTGGAAGTAGTTCACCAGTCCTTCCTAGTCTGTCTTTGTCTGGAAGCTCATCTGAAACTTGTCCACTGTGTGTGACCATACTGGTGTTTAAAATACCTGTGGCATAGCTTCCAGAATCACAGCCACATACAAGCCACCAGAGTATGACAAACTGACAGATAAATGGTGGCAGATACATATGAGGCTATTGAAAATACCATGGCTTGTGTCGGGCACACCTTAGTCCTAAAACTGACATCTTTGTTACTAAAAAAGAATGAAAAATTAGGAGGTCGCTCACTTCACATTTTCAAAACCTGCCGTACAGTCACAGCAATAAAAACAGTCTGTTCTGGTACAATGAAACACATACAGGTAAATGGAACAGAATTGAGAACCCACAAGTAAATCCATCCACCTATGTTCAATTGATCTTTGATAAAAGACAAAACTATATTAAATGGGGACAAGATAGTCTCTTCAACAAATGATGCTGTTAAAACTGGATACCTATCTGCAGAAGAATGAAAAAAGATCCATATCTCATACCATATACAAAAACGAATTCAACAGGGATTAAGGACCTAAATGTGAAGCCTTGAACTATAAAAAATCATCAATTAAGAATAGAGAGAGACTTAGGTTCTCTGATACATAACATAAATACATTATACAACATAACTGAAAACACCCAAACAGCAGATGACAAAATAGATGACTGAGATCTCCTAAAAACTGGACACAAAGTACATCAGAAGATTTCACCAAATTAGTAGAAAGAAAACACACAGAGTTGGAAAACATTTTTTGGAAATGGCATATCAGATGGAGATACTATCTAAAATTTATAAAACTCTTGAATACCTCAACAAGAAGACAAATTATCCAATTAAAAGTTCTGCAGAGGACATAAACAGACACTTGATCAAAGAAGATATTCAGACATCCAACAAACATGAGGAAATGCTCGCAACCACTAGCTGTTTGCTGTTAGGTTCTGTCTAGACTATTCCAACTCACAGTGATCCTATGAACAAATATAATGAAACACTGTCCAGTCCTGTATCCTCAGAATTGTTGCTACATTTGAGCCCATTGCTGTTGCCACTGTGTCTATCCATTTCCATGGGGGTTTTAAGCACTCTAATGACCACTCATCTGCCAGTTTGCTATTCTGTGTTGGCTTGTGTGTTGCTGTGATGCTGGAAGCTGTCACTGGTATTATAAATACCAGTAGGGTCACCCATGGTAGACAAGTTTCAGCTGACCTTCTAAACTAAGACAGATTAGAAAGAAGGAGACGCGAACTATTTCTGAATGTTTAGCCACTGAAAACCTTGTGATTAGCAGTGAAACACTGTCAAACATAGTACTGGAGGATGAAAACATTATGAATAGCACCAGAATGTTGTCAGATATAGTGCCAGAATACAAGTCACTCAGGTAGGAAAGCACTCAAAATATGATTGGGAAGAGCTGCCTCCTCAAAGTAGAGTTGAATGTGATGAAGCAAATGGAGTAAAACTTTTGAGACCTTCACATGCTGATGCGCCACAACTCAAAATGAGGAGAAATAGTTAAAACATGCATTAATAATTGGAACATGGAAAGTACAAAGTATGAATCTAGGAATATTGGAAGCTGTCAAAATGAAATGGATTGCAAAAAGATTAATATCCTTGGCTCTGTTCTTGTTGTTAATTGCTGTAGAGTCAGTCTGAGGCATAGCAACTCAGTATAAGGTTTCCAAGGAGTAGCTGGTGAGCTTGAACTGCTGACCTTATGGTTCAAACTGAGTTTGCAGTCCAGTGCATTAGCCAACAGCACCAGACCAGGACTATTCCTAGCCAAATCTGTTGCACAAAACCTTTTTAAAAAGTTCAAAGCAAAGATGTCACTATGAGGACTAAGGTGTGCCTGACCCAAGTCATAGTATTTTCAATAGCCACATATGCATGTGGAAGTGGGACAATGAATAAGGAGGACTGTAGAAGAACTGATTCATTTGAATTTTGGTGTTGGAGAAAAATATTAAAAGTACCATGGGCTGCCAGAAAACCAAACTGATCTGTGTTGGAAGAAATACTGACAAAATGCTCCTTAGAAGCCAGAATGATGAGACTTTGTCTTCCATACTTCACACATGTTATCAAGAAGAAACAAGGACCTCATGGTTAATAAAGTGAAGTGTCTCTAACCATTAAAAAGATGCAAATCAACACAATTATTTATAAAGAGAAAACAGCAAATAGTGGAGATGGTTTGGAAAATCTGGGCCCCTCTTACTTGCTGGTGAAATGAAAATAATGTAATGGTATGACACTCTGTCAGAAGGTTGGAAATAGAAATACTCTATGATCTAGGCATCTCTTTACTTGGTATATATCCTCAAGAATTGTGTGGTGACATGAATAGATACATGCACACGTATGCCCATTGCAGTATTATTTACAACAGTGAAAAGATGGGAAAAGCCTAAATACTCATCAGCAGAGGAATATTTGAACAAAGTTTGGTATATAAACATAATGGAATATTATGTAACGTTGATGAATAAGGATGAATCTGCAAAACATCAAATAACATGGAGAAACTTGGAAGACATCATGCTGAGTGACTACAAAGGGACAGACATTGAATGAGACCACTAATATAAAAATTCAAGAAAAGATTTTTATTCTATAATAAACATTCTGTGATGGGCAGCAGGAGAGGGAGGGGGGAAGAATTATTCACTGGGTAAAGTATAAGACATGTGGTAATTTGGGTGACAGGAAATTTTTTTTTTTTTAAGTGGGGGGGGGGAGAAAAAAACACGGAAATTTGCTTTCTTCTTTTTTAGTCTGTGTGGGGGTGGGGTTTCTATGTACTAGAAAGGAATTAATGGATTTTTATTTTCTCAATGGACAGACCATTGGAAAGTTTCCAGCAAAAATAAAAAAGGTGGGGGTTGGGATGTGTGAGTTAAGAAGGGAAGAAAACAGAAAGGAGAGAGAGAAAATCAGATTTGAGAGAGGGAGAGAGGAAAAAATCTGCTAGTCACTTTCTTGATTTCACTTAATTCTGGAGATCTGCTTTGTAGTTTTGCTAGTAGCTCCTCCCTCCCACCCATTTCTAGAAAGTGCAGTGAACTGTATATTATGACACTTTGGACATCTCTTTATTTCTTTCAGACTTTCAACCGAGACCACCTTCCAACCACCAATTTCTCTGCCTTACCTCTTCAAAGACCTAATGATACTTTTGAAAATGCTCTGGCTAGAATTTTTGTGATATAAAGGCTGGAAGCAGGAACACAAGAGCTTTCAGGAGGGTTCCAAAACTCTGCACGTACCAGGACAACCAGCTACATTACTCCTGGGGTCTTTTTTCTTACTCTGGGGATGTCATGAGGCAGAGTCCATTGGAGGGCAATTTTTTCTTGTTCAAGAAACCTGAATCAATGATTCTTCGTTGTTGTTCACCACCATCTATTTGATTCCACTCAGGATGTCTTCATGTGTGCAAAATAGGATTGCTCCATAGGATTTTCAAGGCCATAAATTTCAGAATTAGATAGTCATACCTGTCATAAGAGATGCCTCTGGGTGGGTTCCAAAAAGCAGCTAGCAGTTCAGCGCTTAACCTTTACATTATCTTGGGACTCCAAATGTGCCATTTATGTTGTTAGGTGTCATCAAGTCAGTAGTGACTCATAGCGACCCTATGTACAACAGAATGAAACACTGCATGGTCCAGGGCCAACCTCATAATTGTTGCCAAGCATTGATGCTGCCACTTTGCCAATCCATCTTGATGGGGTCTTCCTCTTTTTCTCAGACCATCCACCTTAGCAAACATTATATCCTTCTCCAGTGACTGGTCCCTTCTGACAATATGTCTGAAGTATGAGAGGCAATGTTTGGCCATCCTGGCCTCCAAAGAGCACTCTGGCTATACTTCTTCCAACATAGATCTGTTGGTTCTTTTGGAAGTCCATGGCACTTTTCAATATTCTCCTCCAACACCATAACTCAAAAGCATCCATTCTTCTATGGTCTTCCTTATTCACTGTCCAGTTTTGCATGCATATGAGGTTATTGAAAATACCATGGCTTGGGTCAGGCGCACATTAGTCATCAAGCTGACATCTTTGCTCTTCAACACTTTAAAAAGGTCTTGTGCAGCAGATTTGCCTAATGCAATATGTCGTTTGATTTCTTGACTGCTGCTTCCATGAGTGTTGATAGTTAATCCAAGAAGAATGAAGTCCTTTACAAATTCAATCTTTTCTCCATTGATAAGAATATTGTTTATTGGTCCAATGGTGAGAATTTTTGTTTTCTTTACATTAAGATGCAATCCATATGGAAGGTGGCTGTACTCTGTGATCTTCATCAGTAAATATTTTAAGTCCTCTTCACTTCATCAAGCAAGGTTGTATCATCTTCATATCACAGGTTGTTAATGAGTCTTCCTCCAATCTTGATGCCACGTTTTTCTTCATAGAACCCAGCTTCTCAGATTATTTCCTCAGCATACAGGTTGAATAAGTATGGTGAAAGAATACAACCCTGTCTCATACCTTTCTTAATTTTAAACCATTCAGTGTCCCCGTGTTCTGTTTGAACAACTGCCTCTTGGTCCATGTACAGATTCCTCATGAGCACAATTAAGTGTTCTGGAATACTCATACTTCACAATGTTGTCCATAGCTTGTCATGATCCACACAATCGAAAACCGTTGCGTAGTCAATGAAGCACAAGTAAACATCTTTCTGGTATTCTCTGCTTTCAGCCCAGATCCATCCAACATCAACAATGATATCCATTGTTCCACGTCCTTTTCTGAATCCGGCTTGAAGCTCTGGAAGTTCTCTGTCAATGTATGCTTGCAGCTATTTCTATATTACCTTTAGTAATACTTTTCTGGCATGGGATATGAAAGATATTGTCTGATGATTTCCACATTCCATTGGGTCACCTCTCTTTGGAATGGGCACAAATACAGATCTCTTCCAATCAGTTGACCAGATAGTTGTCTTCCAAATTTCTTGGCATAGATGAGTCAGTGCCTCCAGTGCCTCCTCATTTTAATGAAATATTTCAATTTTTATTCTATTAATTCTGGGAGTCTTGTTCTTGGCCAATTCCTTCAGTGTACCTTGTACTTCTTACTTCAGTATCATTGGTTCTTGATCATATGCTACCTATTGAAATGGTTGGACATTGACCATTTCCTTTTGGTACAGTGACTCTGTGTAATCTTTCCATTTTCTGTTGATGCTTTCTGCATCATTCAATAATTTGCCCAGAGAATCCTTCAATAAGGAAAGTCGAGACTTTAATTTTTTTCTTCAGTTTCTCCAGCTTGAGATATGCTGAGCATGCTCTTCATTTTTGGTTTTCTGACTCCAGATCTGTGTATAGCTTCCAGAATCACATTTTGTTACAATATTTGACTTTGCCTTCTCAAGCTGACCTTTGAAATTTTCTGTTCAGCTCTTTTATCTCCTCATTTCTTCCATTTGCTTTAGCATCTCTATGCTGGAGAGCAAATTTCTAACATCCATTTTGATATTTTCTTTCTTTCTGGTCTTCTTAATGACTTTTTGCTTTCTTCATGTATGATGTTCTTGATGGCATTCCACAACTCTTCTGGTCTTCAGTCTTTAGTGTTTAATGTATCAAATCTGTTCTTCAGATGATCTCTAAATTCAGGTGGGATATATTCAAGGTCATATTTTGGCTCTCATGGACTTGGTTTCATTTTCTTCAGCTTCAGTTTGAATTTGCATATGAGCAAATGATGATCTGTTCCACAATCTGCTCCTGGCCTTTTTTGACTGTTGATATGAAGCTTTTCCATCATTTCTTTCAGCAGATGTAGTCAATTTGATTTCTCTGTATTCCATCTGGTGAGGCCCATGTGTACAATTGTCTCTTAAGCTGTATAAAGAAGGTATTTGAAATGAACAAATTATTGATTTTGCAGAATTCTATAATGCGATCTCCAGCATCACTCTATCACCAAGGCCATATTTTCCAACTACTGATCCTTCTTTGTTTCCAACTTTTGCATTCCATCACCAGTAATGATCAATACGCCTTGATTGCATGTTTGATCAATTTCAGATTGAAGAAGTTGGTATAATTCTTCTATTTCATCCTCACTGGCTTTAGTGTTTGGTGCATTAATTTGAATAATAGTGGTATTAACTGGGCTTTCCTGTAGGCACATGGATATTATCCTATCACAGACAGTATTGTACCTCATGAATGATCTGAATATATTCTTTTTGACAATGAATACAACACCATTCTTCTTCAATTTGTCACTCCCAGCATAGTAAACCATGTGGTTGTCAGATTCAAATAGCCAATAGCAGTCCATTCCAGCTTGTTAATGCCTAAGATATCGATGTTTATGTATTCCATTTCATTTTTGACAATTTTCCATTTTCCTAGATTCATACTTTGTACATTCCATGATGTGATTATTTATGGATGTTTACAGCTGTTTCTGTTCATTTTGAGTTGTGCCCCATCAGCAAATGAAAGTCCTGCGGGCTTTAATCCCACAGGTTCTACTCCATTCACATTATCAACTCTACTTTGAGGAAGTAGCTCTTCCCCAGACACATTATGAGTGCCTTCCAACCTGAGGGGCTCATTTTCTGGCACTGTACCTGATAGTGTTTCTCCGCTATTCATAAGGTTTTCAATGACTAAATATTCAGAAGTAGTTTGTCACTCCTTCTTCCTAGTCTGTCTTCATCTGGAAGCTCATCTGAAACCTATTCACCATGAATGACCCTGCTGGTATTTAAAATACCAGTAGCATAGCTTCCAGAATCATAGCAACTGATAAATCACCACAGTATGACAATCTGACAGACAAGTGTTGGAAATGTGCCATTAATGCACTGAAACACTGTCCCATTCTTCACGTCTCTGTTGTCAATCAGCCATGGTTTCTTGTAGTTGCTGTTCATGGTGGTAATCCCTCTAGGGCTGGAATATTCACAGGTTAAGTTCTGACTACCTAGGTATCTGAGCCCAGCCCAATGATTTGTTGTGTTCAAAATAAAAATTCAGGCACCGGATTCCTCTGCCAGTGGTTAGACAGACATTAGGTATTTGGCGTGAGGCAGAAAAGTCCATCTGTCTCCTGGGCATGCTTTTCCAACACATCTAGTAGGCAACCTCCATCTCCAAGGAATGGCAAGCTCCTCTGAGCTGGGACTCAACCAGTGCCTGGATCAGGGGTATGTGAGAGGCTCATCTGCATTGAGTACTCCGATGACTGTACTGTGGCACTATCTCTCCGGAGCAGGAGCCACTGCCGCCTTGGTGTTCCTCTCCCAGAGGCCATGGGGCAAAGGTGCCCGACTCAAATCCATTCTGAGCTGGCACTTAGGCCCTTACTGGAGGTGAGCGGCAACAGTAGGGCAATCTCTCCTCATCTCCCAGGCACTGTTTTTTTTACCCATTCTATTGTTGTTGTTAATTGCCATCGAGTCAGTTCTGACTCAGCAACACTGGTATAAGGTTTCCGAGGAGCAGCTGGTGAGTTTGAACTGCTGACACTGAAGTTAAAACTGACCTGGAAATCGGGTGCTTATCCTACAGTACCACACCAGGAATCAGTTCTATTAGTAGAGGCAATTTCACTAGACAAGGGCAGGCATAAAGACTTTGGACACAAGGAGGCAGAAATTGTTGGTTCAGACTCATAGCAAACCCGTATAGGGTTTCTAAAGAGCAGCTGGTGAGTTTGAACCACCGACCTGATGCTTCAAATAGACCTGAGGTCCAATATTTTACCATAGAACCACATCAGGATATTGGTTGTTGTTTTTATTGTTAAGTTCTGTTGAGTCGGTTCCACTAGACAGCCGTAAATGGGACCCAGGAGTCAAGGCGCATGATCCATTGTACCACTGGACTTCATTTATACAAACTGAAGCATAAATTAAGAACTTCAAAACAGGGATTATGGAGCATTGAACCACACTATAGCTCCTATCCCTCCTGAGTACGGGTGCAGAGGGACTTGTGTGACTGTAATGGACACACCGCTTGTGATCAGCTTCACATGAAAACATACTTGTATACATCAACGTATGTCAGAAAGTTAACCTTCTCAGGATATGTGAGTGACTTGATTTTCCCTTCCACACTTGAAAATATATTTTCTCCAAGGCCTTGTTGTTGTTTTTGTTGATAAGTGCTGTTGAGTCAGTTTTAACCCATAACAACCCTGTATAGGATTTCTGAGGAGCAGCTGGTGAACTTGAACCCCTGGACTGTGGTTCAAACTGACTGTTGCAGTCCAGTGCATTAGCCCAAAGCACCACACTCCAAGGCCTTAGTTAAGTAAAAAACCCGGTTTCACAATTTTTCCTTGTGTGGAGTTCTTGACTAGACTTTAGGAAGGAAACACTTATCCAAAATAGGAGTCGGTGAAACAATCTGTTCACCTACCTCCTGACCATGATGTACATCCTGAAATATGCTGATACAGACTGCTCCAATTGGGAGCTTTCTGAAGCTAGTCTCTGTGTTGACTCCATCAGGTCTTGGGGTGTTTGCTAAGGACAAGCACCCTGTTATTCCCAAACAAGCCACACTTTCTTTCATAGCAGTATGATACTAGTATCTGTCCCAATCAACCTAATTTCCTGAATATGGTGCCCTCGCCCACCAAACATCCCTTTTGGCCATTGAGTAGAGGTTCTCAGGATACATTTAACACAGGTACTCAGAGAACATTCCTTAGTTCTTCCACACCACCTATCTGTTGGTTTTGACATCCCATCACTTTATAGGCTGCCATGGTCCTCATTGGATTGCTACAGGTTAGAGTCATTCCTACCTCCTTCCCTCACTGAGGAGATAACTCTCCATCTGCATTTTTTCCTTCTAAGCAGAAACAGATGATTTTCCTTTAATTACCACAATGATAAGTAAATGAGGCTGTACTTTGATGTGACCTTACTAGTTGTTGTTGTTGTTAAGTGCCATTGAGTTGATTCCGACCCATAGTGACCCTGTATAGGGTTTCCGAGGAGCAGCTGGTGAGCTTAAACCACTGACCTTGAAGTTCAAACGGCTTTGCAGTCTGGAGCATTAACCCACAGCGCCACACCAGGACTCTGAATTTACTAGTAGTTTGGGCATAATAAAATGGAGCTCTGGTAGCGTAGTGGTTACGAATCGGGCTGCAAACCTTAAGGTCAGCGGTTCGAAACTACCAGCCGCTCCACAGGAGAAAGATGAGGCTTTCTACTCCCATAAAGACTTACACCCTCGGAAACCCTGTACAGGGTCGCTATGGGTTGGAACCGACTCGACGGCACTTAACAACAACAACAATGATATGGTGGCTCTGTAGGATAAGCACTGAACTGCCAACCATTATATCAGTGCTTTGAGCCTACCAGCAGCTCCATGAAGAAAGATGAGATTTTCTGTATCTGCAAATGTTTACAATCTCAGAAACCCTATACAGGGTTACTATGAATCAGAACCAACTCAATGGCACCTAACAACATGATACAGAAAGTAAAATTGCCACAAGTAGCTACATTCAGAAACTACAAGCCCAGCATAACTTCACACTCCTTTAACAAGTCATGTCCACCTAACTGTCAGTCTTCTTCCACATGGTAGGAATTAGTGCCCAGACTCAACACACACACACACACACACATCCCAATTGCCAGAGACTTCATAGAATCTCCCCATTATAGTCAAGTCTATCAGATTTGGCTCCATAGAAAAGTGCAAGCTTTCTCCTCGCCTTACTAAGGCCTTCTTTCTCCAAGTCTCATCCTCTGATTAGAAGGTTTCTCGGGAGACTGACATGGAGAATATCCATTCTCTTCCGGGAAAACCTCACTCTACTATGGCCTCTTGATCCCAAGACAGCTATTTCTATTGTTTGGTACATGTCTATATTTTGAAGTAAATCATTAGTAAGTAATACCAAGTGAGGGATAATTCCGTCTATGTTCTCTCACTGATGGATTTTGTTCAATCTTGTTTAAAAATATTTTTATGAGCTTTCTGTGAAAATGAGATGATGAAAACATCAGATTTGTACACCCCTACTTATAATTCCTTTCCATCTACTCTCCATCTCCTGTGTACAGCTGCTCGTAATTCCACAAGAACACACTATGATTTATAGCCCTAGGCAAGTCAAAATCCATATTAAGGGAAAATATGTTTTTTTTTCCAGGGAAGCAATTTTCTGAAACATGATTTTATTTAAAAAAAGAAAAAGAAAAAGAAAATACAGCCAATCTGTATCATTTAACAGAGCATTTATCAATCTAAATCTGAAGAATTTATCTTTGGTTAGGGGTACAATTTTTGTTTTACATTTGTATCTAAAGAGCATTATAAACAGCTTTTTTCTGAATAGAGAGGACATTTTGATCTCCTCTAACAATGTTGATTATGGAGTTTTTAGAAACTAGGTGCTGGTTTGTGTGTCCTGGTGAGAATTGGAAGCCAGGTACAATAATAAACTAAAAAGATAAGGAAGGTTCTCCTTGTTATGGAGTTTTTTGATATTGACAATAAATGAAAATAAAGACATAAATAAGTAAAGGAGATAATTGCATTTAATGATAAATTGAAAACAAAAGACAGCATAGCAAGAAAGAAATGAAGCTGGTGATCTTCTGATTGAGCCATCAGAGAAGTCCCTCTGAGAGCTTAACATCTAAGCTGAGATCTCAGTGAGGTGAAGAAGCCAACCATATAAAGATTTGGGATCTGAGCTTTTTAGGAAAAGGAAAGAGTTAGTAAAATGTGCAAGATGGAAATAGTAACGTGTTCTTCTTTTTTAATTTTTATAAGTTTTAATTGTGATTTGGGTGAAAGTGTAGAAAGCAAATTGGTTTTCCATGCAACAGTTAACATATATTTTGTTTTGTAACATTGACTGCAGTCCGCACACTGTAACAGCAGTCTTGCCAGTGATTACCATTTCCATGTGTTCTTCTTTCCCTATCCTTTCTGCTCTCTGAGCCTCACCTCTACACAAACGTTGACCTTTTCATTGCCTATGGTTGATTGCTCTAAGTAGTGCACAACTCCCTAGTGTTTGTTCACCTCTTAGGCCTGTCTATGTGGTGCTTTCGGATAAGCACTGGACTGCTAACCACAAGGTCAGTGGTTCTAACCCACCAACTGCTCTATGGAAACCCTATACAGGGTGGCTGAGTTGAAACTGACTCCATGGCACTTAATAACAACTACATGATTTGGCTGAAATCTGAACCATGGGGACGAGTTCAGTTTTAGGCCTTAGTCTCAAGGAATCTATCAATCTCTACAAGGCCAGCAGGCCTGGTTTTTATAAATATTTTGAGTTTTGATCCACATTTTTCTCCCATTCTATTCAGGGTCTCCTACTGTGATCTTTAAGGAGCTCTGGTAGCGTAGTGGTTACAAATCAGGCTGCGAACCGCAAGGTCAACAGTTCGAAACTACCAGCTGCTCCACGGGAGAAAGATGAGGCGTTCTGCTCCCGTAAAGATTTACATCCTCGGAAACCCTGTACAGGGGTCGCTATGAGTCGGTTCTGACTCCACAGCACACAGCCACCACCACCAGTAGTCATACAATATTGGTCCTTTTGTGATTGACTAATTTCACTCAGCGTATTGTCCTTCAGGTTTGTCTATATATGAGGTGTTTTTCAGATTCATCTTTATTCTTTAACATTGGATAGCGTTTCATTGTGTCGATGTATAGAGTCCTGGTATGGCACTGTAGGATAAGCACTGAGCCTCAAGATTGGTTTAAACCTCAAGGTCGGTGGTTCAAACTCACTAGCTATGCCTTGGAAACCCTTTGCAGAGTCACTGTGAGTTGACATTGACTCTAAAGCACTTAACAACAGCCACATGAACCATAGTTTGTTTATCCATTAATCCATCAGTAGGTTTGTTGTTGTTGTTGTTAAGTTCTGATTATGAGTCAGTACTGATTCATAGTGATCATATGCTCAATGGAACGAAACACTGCCTGGTCTTGAACCAACCTCAAAGCCTTTGCTACATTTAAATTCATTGCTGCTATCACTATACCAATCCATCTTGTAGGATGTCTTCCTCTTTTACTCTGACTCTCCATGTTACCAAACACGATATACTTCTTCAGAAACTGGTATCTCCTGATAATATGCCCAAAGTATGAGAGACAAAGTCTGGCCAATGTGGCTTCCAAGGTATATTCTAGCTGTACTTCTTTCAGAACAGATTTGTTTGTTTTTTTGGCAGTCCATGGTACTTTCAATATTCTCCTCCAACTCCACAACTCAAATGCATCAATGTTTCTGTGGTTGCTTATTCACTGTAAAACTTTCACATGCATACGCAGTTATTAAAAAATACTATGGCTTGGGTCAGGTGCATCTTAGTCCTCAAATTGACATCTTTGCTCTTGTACACTTTAAAGAGGTCTTGTGCAAAAGATTTGCTTAATGCACTACATCATTTGATTTCTTGACTGCTGCTTCCGTGAATGTTGATGGTTGATCTGAGAAAAAGGAAATATTTGGCAACTTCAATCTTTTCTCAATTTATATGGATGTAGTTTATTGGTCCAATAGTCAGAATTTTTGTTTTCTTTACATTGAAGTCTTTGATCTTTATCAGTACGTATTATAAGCCCTGTTCACTTTCAGCAAGTAAAGCTATATCATCTGCATATTGCCAGGTTGTTAATGAGACTTCCTCCAATCTAGATGCCACATTTTCTTCACATAATATCACTTCTCAGATTATGTGCTCATCATACAGATTGAATAAGTATGGTGAAAGAATACAATGCTGGCACACACCTTTCCTAATTTTAAACCTTTCACTGTTCACTTGTTCTGTTTGAAACACTGCTTGTTAGTCTATGTACAGGTTCCTCATGAGCACAATTAAGTGTCCTGGAATACTCATTCTTCACAATGTTGTCCATAGCATGCCATGACCCACACAATAGAAAATCTTTGAGTAGCCAATAAAGCACATGTAGATGTCCTACTGTTATACTCTTCTTTCAACCAAGATCTATTGATGTCAGCAATGATATTCCTCATTCACGTGCTCATCTGAATCCAGCTTGTGCCTCTCAAAGTTCTCCATCAATCTATGGTTGCAGCCATTATTGAATTATCTTTAGCAAAATTTTACTTGTATGTGATGTTAATGAAATTATCCAATGACTGCCTCATTCTTAAGGTTCACCTGTCTTTGGAATGGGCATAAATATGGCTCTTATCCACTCAATTGGCCAGGTAGTTGTCCTTGAAATTTCTTGGCATAGATGAGTGGGTACCTCCAGTGATGCATCAGTTTGTTGAAATATTTCAATTTGTATTCCATCAATTCCCAGTGTCTTGTGTTTTGCTAATGACTTCAGTGCATTACCTTCTACCTTAGACTTCTACCTTCAGTATTATTGGTTCTTAGTCATATGCTAACTCTTGAAATGGTTGAACATTGATCATTTCTTTTTGATGCAGTGAATCTATGCATTCCTTCCATCTTCTTTAGATGTTTTCTTCATCATTCATTATTTTGCCCATAGAACCCTCCAATATTGCAAGTCAAGGCTTGAATTTTTTTCTTCAGTTTCCTCAGCTTGAAAAATGCTGTGAATTTTCTAATTTCAAGTCTTTGCATATTTTGTTATAATGTTTGACTTTGTCTTCTTTAACTGCCCTTTGAAATGTTCTATTCAGCTCTTTTACCTTTTTATTTCTTCCATTTGCTTTAACATCTCTGCTGGAGAGCAAGTTTCTTCTGACATCCATTTTGGTCTTTTCCTTCTTTCTTGTCTCCTTAATGACCTTTTGCTTTCTTCCTATATGAGGTTCTTGATGTCATCCTAAAACTCTACTGGTCTGGGGTATTTAGCATCCAATGCATCAAATCTGTTCTTTAGGTGATTCTAAATTCAGGTGGAATATATTCAAGGTCATATTTTCGCTCTTGTGAACTTGTTTTAATTTTCTTCAGCTTCAGCCTGAACTTGTATATGACCAATAGATGGCCTGTTCCACATTCTGCTCCTGGTCTTATTTTGACTGCTAATATTGAGTTTTCCTACCATCTCTTTGCACAGATGCAGTCCATTTGATATCTGTGTAATCCATCTCATGCAGTCCATGTGTATAGTCATCTTTTATATTGTTTAAAAAAGGTATTTGCATTGAATAAGTCTTTTATCTTGCAAAATTCTTATGGTGTGATCTCCAGTATCATTTCTAACACCATATTTTCCAACTGCTTATCCTTCCTCTTTGTTTCCAACCTTTGCATTCCAACCACTGGTAATTATCAATATTTCTTGTTTACAGTTTGATCAATTTCAGACTGAAGAAGTTGGTAGAATTCTTCAATTTCATCATCACTGGTTTAGTGGTGGTGTGTAAATTCAAGTAAATTACCTTCTTTGTAGACATTTGGATATTATCCTACCAAAGACAGTGTTGTTCTTCAAGACTGATATTCAGATGTTCATTTTAATAATGAATGCAATGCCATTTCTTTTCAATTTGCCAAACTCAGAATTGTAAACCATGTGATTATCAGATTCAAAATAGCCAATATCAGTCCATTTCAGCTCACTAAGGCCTAAGATAATGATGTTTATACATTCCATTTCATTTTTGACAACTTCCAGTTTTCCTAGATTGATACTTTTTACATCACATGTTCCCATTATTAATGGATGTTTACAGCTATTTCCCTCCATTTTGAGTTTTGCCCCATCATCAAATGAAGTTCCCAAAGACTTTACTCAATTCATGTCATCAAGGTCAACTCTACTTTGAAAAGGCAGCTCTTCCCCAGTCATAGTTTGTCTTCCACGCTCATCTTCCCGCACTATATCTGACAATATTTTGCTGTTCTTCATCATGTTTCAGATTTCAATAATCTGGTGCTGACAGAGTCCCACTGTTATTCATAATGTTTTCAGTGACTAAATATTCAGAAGTAGTTCATCTGCCCTTCTTCCTAGTTTGGCTTTGTCTGGAGGCTCAGCTGAAACCTGTCCACAATGGGTGGCCCTGCTGGTATTTAAAATATTCATAGAATAGCTTCCAGAATCACAACAATTCACAAGCCACAGTTAAGAAAAACTGACAGATGAATGGTGGTTTGATAGTTTCTTAGGTTGTTTCTCTTTGCTGTTGTGATTGGTGCTGTGATTAAACATTATTGTTGTTGGTAAGTGCTGTTGAGTTGGTCTGACTCATTGTGACTCTGTATAGGGTTTCCAAGGAGTAACTGATGTGGTTGAACCGCTGACCTTGCAGTAAAGTACTTATCCTAAAGCACCATGAATACATCTATTGGTGTCATGGCTCTTTTTTCTCTGGGATCTATCTATCATCTATCTACCTGTCTGTCTGTCTATCTATCTATCTATCTACCTACCTAATCTGTCTAGTCTTTGTGTGACACTATAGAGTAAGCACTGGACAGAAAGATAAGTTTGAATAGCAAGGTTGGCAATTCCAATTCATTAGCTGCTCTTTGGAATCCCTAGAAAGAGTTTCTATAAGTTAGAACCAACTCACAACTTAACAACTATATATATATATATAGTGTGGTGCTGTGGATTAATGAGCCAGACTGTAAAACTGTTTGAATTGCGAGGTTGGCAGTTCAAGCTCACCAGCTGCTCCTCGGAAACCCTATACAGGGTCACTATAGGTCAGAACCGACTCGATAGCACTGAACAAATATATATATATATATATATATTTACTTAGTAGTGGTATTGCTGGATCATATGGTATTTATATTTCCAACTTTTTAAAGAAGCATAAAACTCTTTCCACAGTGATTGCAGCATTTTACAGTCTCATCAGCAGTGCATGAGCGTTCTAGTCTCTCCACAATCTTGCTAGCATTGTTTTCTGTTTTATATTGAACTTTGCTATTAATGCTGGGGTTACATGATATCTCATTGTTGTTTTGACTTGCAACTCGTAGTGGTTACGAATCGGGCTGCGAACCTTAAGGTCAGCGGTTTGAAACTACCAGACGCTCCACGGGAGAAAGATGAGACTTTCTACTCCTGTAAAGATTTACACCCTCGGAAACCCTGTACAGGGTCGCTATGGGTCGGAACCGACTCAACGGCACTTAACAACAACAATAACAATGTCTAATTATCTTAAGCATTTCTTTATGTGCTTTTTGGCTGCCTGAACATCTTCTTTGGTGAAGTGCTTGTTAATATCCTCTGTCTTTTATGTAAATTGCTTTGTTCATTTTTTTGTTGTTGAAAGATATTGATGTTTTCTATAAATTTTAGAGATTGATCCCTTGGATAATACAGTATTGCCAATTTTTTCCATTCTTTTGGTTTTCTTTTTATTTTACTCTTTGTAGAAATATTTTGATGCACATAAGTGTTTAACTTTTAGAAGGGTCCAGTCCTCTAGTTTGTCTTCTCCTGTTTGTGCACTTGTCAGAGAAGAAAAACTCAAATACTTTCCACTAAAATGAAAGATAGAGAAGTGATAAGACAGCATTTTGTCAAAGGTAAGAAACTTGTGACTCCCATAGAAAAAAGACAGTCCTGTCAAATTTGGACTTTCACAGATGTCATCAGATTTGTTGTTGGATTGTATGTGTAAAACAAGCGTGGTCCCTGAATATAATGAATTGCATTGTACCCACTGCACTCCCCACCCCCCCACCCCACCCCCCAAAAAAAATCTGTGTCTACTTGTCTGGTTGCTAAGTGGTTGGTTTGGCAGTTATGTACTGATAGAATGTGGTAGCTATGCTACTGTGTAATCATGCTCCATGATGTTATGTTATGTGATCAGTTCTGATCTAATAGAAGAGAGAACTATGGTGGTATGCAAGACCCTTATTCAAGTCATAACCCTGATCTGGTGTTAAGGAGAGATTACCTAAGGTGTGTCCTGAATCATCTTTGGTCTTACCAGTGATAGAATTAGCGAGAAGAGAATAGGAAGAAGAGCAAGTAGTAGGGTGTTTCCTTTGAATTGGAGGTCCCTGTGCTGAGAAACTCCTAGACCCAAGGGAAAAAAATTGATGACTAGAACTTTCCCCCAGAGCCAAAGAAATGCTTCCTCTGTAGCTGGTGCTCTGCATTCATATTTTTTGCCTCCTAAACTGTGAGGTACTAAATTTCTGTTGGTTAAAGGCATGCACAAGATAACTAAGGCATCAGGTAATGCAAACAGTTAAAGTGCTTGTCGGGAAATTGAAAGGTATGCAGTTCAAGTATACCAAGAGGTGCCTGGGAAGAAAACTCTGTGATGTGTACTTCAAAAAAATCAAAAGTTGAGCTTTGCTCTACTGTGATACATATGGGCTCACTGTGATTCAGAATTGTCTACAGTAATTGTTTTGTTGTTGTTTTGTTTTAATGAACACTTTTACACTGGTTTCAACTTTGAAATCTGTCAAGTACATTTCCATTCACTGCATCTCCTGATTCTCATGTTTAGACTACACAAGCATATTACTAACCTGCTTTTACAGAAGAGGGAATTTAGCCCAGGCAGAAATGAACAGCTCAGGCTAACCCTGAAACCCAGGTATATTGACTTCCAACTCCTAATCTTTGTCCACAGTATCACAGACATGGCAACTATCCTTGTGTATAAAAGTCTCCTGGGACTTTTCCTGGGGCTTTTCCCTCCATCGTTTCACATAAGCCAGAACTCTGACTCATAACTTGAGAATCAGTCTCCTTATTATGTTGAAAATGTCATGAACACACACTCGATGTTGTTTCCTTTAACGGGCTGAAGTAGCTTCCTCTCCCAGGCTTTTTCTTCCATCACAGAGTAGAGTATTTTTCCTCAGAAAGTTCTGCCCAGGTTGAAGGGACTTTTCCCTGTTTTTGTGTAGACTCTTTGATATGCTCAAAACTCACGTCTTTTGTTCAATCCCTGGGGCCTTAGAACCGCCAACCCACATATGGTGGGAAGTGAGGCGAGAGGGAAGAAGGAATGTGAGGGAGACACAAACACAGCACAATGTTTTCTTTCTGAGAAACTTCATCAAGGCTCTGATTCCAGTGACCTCACCTTCAAGCAATGCCAGCTCCTTTGCTCTAAATCAAAGTTGACTTGTGGTGGTGGCTCACATGTTTTGAGTCTAACGAGCTTTTGCCTTCTGCTGTTACAAAGGAAATCCTGAGGGTAGTATATGCTTTCTGAAATCATGGTGAGCAATGACTCTGACATATGCCAGCTTCCACTCTTTATTCCAGAGTCAAGCACCAAGGTGTACTTGGGACATGAGGCTATCCATGTGGCAAACATCTTTCAAATAGGGACACTTACTGCAACCCATCAGGGTACATTCTGTCCCTTGTTTCAAGGATATGAAATTGGATTTCAGATATAGTCTCTCAAATAATTTCCCCGCTTTCTTTCTTGTTCCTCATTCTTATGTGTTTTTTTTTCCTCAGATCACATCATGTCTCTTTCCTGTTCAAATACTTCTCGTGCTTACCTGTCATAAATAGACCATAATCCACGTGCCTTTTGATGTTCTACGAGGCTCAACATGATCTGACCTCTGGCTACATCTCTGACTTCTTCTCCCACCCTGCTGCTAGCACTTCTTTCCACACAAGCTCTGCCAGACTCCTGGCTATTCCTAGAGCATGCTAAGCACTCTCTGATTCATGATGCTTGGAACTGCTGTTCCCTTTGTAACTAAATGGAAAGCTCTCTCCCTAATAATGTCACAACATTCAGGTTTCTGCTCACATTTGTACTACTTCTTTAGAGAGTTCTGCTTCTGCCATAGTGGAAAGAATCTTCCACTTTTTAAGCTTTAAACCACTGTTGTCGACTGTATAGAGGCCCTATAGGCCACAGTAGAACTGCTCCATAGTGTTCCTCATCTTTCTCCTGTGGAGTAGTTAATGGGTTCAGACAACCAGCTTTTCAGTTAGTAGCTCAATGCAGCACCAGGGCTCCCTCACAAAGCTGTACTGTCCTTGTTAAGTGTCTTCCAGTGGATTCTGACTCAGTCACCCTTATGGGTTAGCCCAGGAGTTGTTGTTGTTGTTAAGTGTCCTCCAGTCAATTCTGACTCAGTCACCTTGTATGGGGCTTCTGAGGAGTTGTTGTTATTGTTGTTAGTGCCAGCGAGTCGGTTCTGACTCATAGCATCCCTGTGTAGTGTTTCTGAGGAGCAGCTGGTGAGATTTAACTGCCGACCTTTTTGTTCGCAGTTCATTGCTGATCTTACAGCAGCATGTCAGGAGTAGCTGGTGCGTTTGATTCACTGCTCTTTTGACTAGCTTTTGTTGTTATTGTTAAGTTATGTGGAGTTGGTTATAGCCAGCCTGTATGTTTCCAAGGAGAAGCTGGTGAGTCTGAACTGCTGACCTTGTGATTTAAACCAACTTGCAGTCCAGTGCTTATCCTGTAGCACACCAGGGCCCCTTTCTAAGATTTATTGTTGTTGTTAAGTGCCGTCTAGTCAGTTCAGACTCACAGCAACCCTGTATAGGGTTTCCGAAGAATGGCTGGTGAGCTTGAACTGTAAACCTTGTGAGTGAAACCAACCTTGCAGTCTAGCGCATTAACCCGGAGTGCCACACCAGGACACCTAAGCTTTAATGGCACCAAATTTAAGAATTAACTTAGTTAACATGTGAAAATCAATCAGCACAATACCTGGCGCAGTAATCAGTTTCTGCTTTTCTCCCTTAGAAGGAATACTGGTGGTGCAGTGGTTAAGTATTTTGCTGCTAACTGAAAGGCAGTTCAAATCCACCAGCTGTTCCATGAGAGAAAAATGTCATCTTGTTAAAATTGTTGCTGTTGATAAGTGTCATCAAGTCGGTTCTGACCCATAGCGACCCTGTACATGGTTTCCAAGGAGCAGCTAGTGAGCTGGAACCATCAATCTTGCAGTTCAAACAACTTTGCAGTCTGACGCATTAGCCCACAGGACTCCACCTTGGAAATCCTATGAGGAAGTTCTACTCTGTTCTATAGGGTCACCAAGGGCTTGAATCTACTCAAAGGCAGTTGTTTGATTTTTTTTGTTGTTGTTTCTTTCTAAAAGGGAGAGGATAGAAGTGTAGAGAGAATACTTCTTCCAGTAGGAGTATGGGTGTAAGACCTAATAAAAATTTCAAAGTGAAAAATAATTCCAAGAAGAATTTTGCATATGGAAGAGTAACCTTTAATTTCTTAATTTTTGAATAACGATATGTTCTTCAACTGTGTGTTGGGAGTGGGAGAAAGTCTTATGTTCTTCCTAGAGTTTATAGTGAGTGGTTAAGAAGTCCCACTGATAGAGATCTTTTCCAAGTACTATATCAGAAAAATTCTAACATACCAAAAAGTTTAAAGGATTATATAGTGCATATCATATGACCATGTCATGGTTTGCTAAAGTTGCTATAACAAAATACTGCAAAGTGGATGGCTTTAAAGAACAGAAATGTATTGCCTTATGGTTTGGAGGCTACACATCCATATCAGGGTATTGGCTGTTTGAATTCTTTCTGAAGACTCAGAGAGGAACTATGCCATGCTTCTCTTCTATACCCAGGGGGCTGCCAGTAAGCATTGGAATTCTTTTGATCTTATACATGCATTTACTTCTGTAGTCTAACGCCCCACTGTACATGCCTATATTTTCATAAATCTGTTTTCCTTTTACAGAACACTCAGAAGAGATTAGAATTAGGACTCTAAACTACCTGGCCAACTGTTGTGGTTAGGTACCATCCAGTCAGTTCTGATTCGTAACGACTCATATAGAGTTTCCAAAGCTGTAAATCTTTCTTCCATGGAGCAGCTGGTGGGTACAAACCTCTGACCTTACGGTTTGCTTTCCAGTGTTTATCCTATAGAGACGCCATGTTATATTTGTGCCTATTCCAAAGAAAGATGACCCAACAAAATGTGGAAATCCTCATCAAACAATATCAATTCAAGTAAAATATTGCTGTATGTAGTTAAAAATGATTGAATAATACATTTACAGGAAGCAATCAGAAATTTAAGCCAGATTCAATACAGTACATGAAACTAGGGTATCACTGCTGACATCTTGAATGACAGAAGAGAATACCAGAAAGACATTTACTTGTGATTTATTGTCTATGTCAAGACATTCGACTGCATGGATCATAAAAACTATGGATAATATTGAGAAGAATATGTATTTCAGAACACTTAATTTTTCTCATGAGGAACCTGTACATAGACCAAGAGGCAGCCAGTCAAACAGAGCAAGGGGATGTCGAATTGTTTAAAATCAGGGAAGGTATGCATTAAGGTTGTATCCTTTCATCATGCTTATTCTATCAGAATGCTGAGCAAATACTCTGAAAAACTGGACCAGATGAAGAAGAATGTAGCATCAGGATTAGAGGAAGGCTCATTAGCATCCTGAAATATGCAGAGGACACAATCTTGCTTTCTTAAAAGAAAGAGGGTTTGAAGTACTAACTGAAGAATATCATAAAATGCAGTTTTTAGTATGGATTATAATTCAGTGTAAAGAAAATGAAATCCTTACAACTGAACCAATAAGTAACATCATGATAAATGGAGAAAAGATTGAAGTTGTCAAAGACTTCATTTTGCTTGGATCCACAATCAGTGCTCATGGAAGCAGCAGTCAAAAAATCCAAAAACATGTTGCATTAGGCAAATATATTTCAAAAGATCGTTCTAAAGTGTTAAATAATAAGCATGTCACCCTGAAGATTAAGATGAACTTGAACTTGATGTAAGCCATGATATTTTCGATTGCCTCATATGCATGTGTAAGTTGGAAATGAATAAGGAAGACTGTAGAAGAATTGGGGTATTTTAAGTATTGTGTCAGAGGAGAATATTGAAAGTACCATGGATCGCCACACCACTGTGGTGTTTTGAGTTTCCTGTGATGTTGGAAGCTATGAGATCAATATTTTAAATACCATCAGTGTAACCCATGGTGGACAGGTATCAATGGAGTTTCCAAAATAAGACTAGGTAGAAGGAAAGGCAGGCCACTTGTGAAAAGCTTAGGAATAGCAGTGGAACACTGTCAGATATCATACAAGAAGATGAGCCTCTCAGGTTGGAGGGCACTCAAAATTCAACTAGGGAAGAGAGTTTTCAGAACTTTTCATTCTCTGATGGGGCACAAACTAAAATGAGAAAAAAACATCAGTGCATAGAACATATAAAGTATGAATCTAAGAAAATTAGACCACCACTATCTCATCTGTCAGTGTGCTGCATTGTGGTGGCTTGCCTGTTGGTTGCTGTAATTCTGGAAGCTATGTCATGGGTAATTTAAATACCAGCAGGGTCACCCATGGTGGACAGGTTTCAGATGAGCTTACAGATGAAGACACACTAAGAAGAAGGAGAGACAGACTACTTCTGAATATTTAGTCACTGAAAACATTATGAAAAGCAGTTGGACAATGTCAACACCAGAATATTAAATACTGAAACATAATGAAAGGCACCAGAATATTGTCAGATATAGTGCCAGAAGATGAGCCCCTCAGGTTGAAAGGCACTCAAAATGCAGCTGGGGAAGAGCTGCCGCCTCAAAGCAGAGTTAACTGTTATGACATGAATGTAGTAAAGCCTTTGGGATTTTCATTTGGTGATGGGGCACAACTTAAAAGTGAGGAGAAACAGCCATAAATATTAATAATCAGAACATGGAATGCATGACATCTAAATCCAGGAAAATTGGCAATTGTTTAAAATGAAATGGAATGCATAGATGTCAATATCCCTAGGCATTAGTGAGCTGAAATGGACTGATATTGGACATTTTAAATATGACAATCAGATGGTTTACTATGCAGGAAATGACGAAGAGGAATGGCATCACATTCATTATCAAAAAGAACGTATCAACTTGTCTTGAAGTACAATGGTTTCTGTGAGACGATAGTAGCCATACACCTACCTACAAGGAAGACCAATTAACACCACTCTTATTGAAATTTACACACAAACCACTAAAGCCAGTGATAATGAAACTGAAGAATTCTACCAACTTCTTCACTCTGAAATTGATCAAACATACTATAAGATGTACTGATAATTACTGGTGATTGGAATGTGAAAGTTGAAAACAAAGAGAAAGAATCAGTAGATGGAGCATATGGCCTTAGTGATAGAAACTATGCTGGAGATTGCATGATAGAATTTTACAAGACCATGACTTATTCATTGCAAAAACCTTTTTTTTAACAACATAAAAGGCAGCTATACACATGGACCTCACCAGATGGAACACACAGGAATCAAATTGACTACATCTGTGGGAAGAGACATTGGAGAAACTAGTATCATCAGCCAAAATGACTCAGGGGCTGACAGTGGAAGAGAGTATCAGTTGCTCATTTGCAAGTTCAGGCTGAAACTAAAGAAAACTTTAGAAGTCCACAAAAAAAATATGACCTAGAACATATCTTACCTCAATTTAGAGACCACCTCAAGAACAAATTTGATTCATTAGTTACTAATGACTCAAAAGGGAAGAATTATGAGATGACATCAAGAAAACCATGCAGAAAGAAAGCAAAATTCATTAAAAACACAGAATAGAGAGAAAAGACCAAAATAGATGTCAGAAGAGACTCTAGAGCTTGCTTTTGTGTATAGAGAGGTTAAAGTAACTGAAAGACATGGGAAACTAAAAAAGCTGAATAGAAAATGTCAAAGGGTCGGTCACTCCAGAAGACAAAGTCAAGTATTATAATGAAATGTACAAAGACCTGGAGTTAGAAAACCAAAAGGGAAGACCAAATGCAGTGTTTCTCAATGTGAAAGAACAGAAGAAGAAAAAAAAAAAAAAAAGACCTGGATTGCAATATTGAAGGATCCTATGGACAAAATACTGAATGATGCAGGAAGCATCAAAAGAAGGTGGAAGGAATATACAGAACCAGTGCACCAAAATAGATGGTTTTGCTCAACAATTAGCATATGATCAAGAACAAACAATATTGAAGAATTTAAAGCTGTACTGAAAGCATTGGCACAAAACCCCCACAAGCTTCCAGAAATTGACAGAATAACTTCTGAAGTGTTTCAACAAACTGATGCAGCACAGGATGCACTCACTCATCCACGTCAACATTTTTGGAAGACAATTTCTTTGCCAATGATTGAAAGAGATCCATTATTTGTGCCATTTCCAAAGAAAGGTGACCAAAAAGAATGAGGAAATCATTGAAAATTTTCATTAATACCACATTTTGTTAAAAATGATTACAGCAGTATATCCACAGGGAGCTGCCAGAAACTCAAGTGGGATTTAGAAAACAACATGGAAGCAACAATAAAGAAATGGACTTGACTTCAACCATGTTCCATAGACTCCTGTTGACCTGGAGATGAGAGAGAGAAGAGGAAGGACTGGTTGGTTCAAAGTATGGTGAGACCTGGGGACACCTGTGTCCATGGACAAGGACATAGCCAAAGAGGGCTCAGAGTGAAGCATCCAGCTTATCTGAAGTGAGGGGAGACACACAAGAACACCCAAACTTACAGATAATATCCATTTGACCTAGCCTCAATGGCTTGATGATCAGAACTGGACTAGAGGAAGATTTAAAAAAAATTTTTTTTTCTGATAAAGGAAGCGAGGGTAAATTGCTACAATTTGATGAACTTGACATATACTCATGGAGGTAGTAGCTCAAAATACCAACAGAGAGGGAAGGAGTCTTCACATCAAGTATCAATGCTATCCCCTCTGTATACAGGATAGATAGGGACAGGCAACTTAGACATTGGCTACCTAAAATGAGGGGGCGATAAAGGCAGGAAGTGACTGGCTTACAAGGTTTCAAGAGGGAGTTTAGTTTAAGAGTGTATGAGAGATGATAGAGTCCCCACTGAATAGTTTTCATCTTGTCTAGATGTGTCTGGTAAAAAGAGATGGGGGTAAGATTTTTAAGATTCAGTTGTGAGTAATTGTTATCATGACCAATTGTGACTGTCACAATTATAAAGGTAGAAGTTTTGTAACAAAAAGGGGGAGTAGTAAACTTACAGTCCAGAAGCAGAGTACCATAGGACCATCAAGGGAGAAGAGCACAGGCAGAATGTGGGACCTTGTCTAGAGAAGCAGTGACATCAGAGACAGAGGCAGAGAAGGGGACATGGAGAGAGGGAGCAGCTGAGGAGTCTAGATTCATGGGAAGGAAGGGACAGAGAGCTGGTAGCCAGGTGGCAGACTTTCAGAATGTGCCCTTTGGTGGTTCAAATTATTATATATGCCTGAGTGTTTTTATTTCAAAAAAGATTGAAAGAAAAAAAAAAAAAAGAGCTAAAATGAATATAGAGAAATACTGTTAACAGGGATTATAATCATTGTAATGAAACAAAGTCTATGATTTGTTGAATGTAAAACTGAAGATCTGCCCTGTAAACAATTCACAATAAAAACTTTAAAAAAAAAAAGAAGAACATGGAAGAGGGATATCATTGCTGATGTTACATGGATGTTGGCTGAAAGCAGAGCATTCCAGAAGGAAGTTTACTGTGATTTATTGACTATGCAAAGGTATTTGACTGTGTGAACCATAACAAACTATGGATAACATTAGGTAGAATGGGTATTCCAGAACACCTTATTGTGCTCATGAGAAACCTGTAGATAAAGACTATAAATGCTATAAATCGTTATAAATGGGAAATAGACTCAAGTTGTCAAAGGCTTCTTTATACTTGGATACATCAACAATAATGAAAGCAGCAGTCAAGAAATCTGAAGACCTATTGAATTTGGCAAATCTGCTGGAAACATCTTCTTAAAAGTATTACAGAGTAACAATGTCAGTTTGAGGACTAGAGTATGCCTGACCAGGTATTTTCAGTTGCCTCAATAGCATGTGAATGTTTGACACTGAATAAGGAAGGCCAAGGAAGAATTGATGTATTTGAATTAGGGTGTTGGAGAAGAATATTGAAAGCGACTTTGATTTCCAGAAGAAAAAACAAATTTGTCTTAGAAGTACAGTCAGAATTCTCTTTAGAAGCAAGATACCCAGACTTCCCTCTCTTTTTCTTTGCACATGTTGTCAAAAATGATCAGTCCTTGGAGAAGGTAAAGTGAAGAGTCAATTCAAAAGAGAAAAGATTCCAAATAGATAGATTGGCACAGTGGCAACAACAATGGGCTCAAACTTAACAATAATTGGAAGGATGGTTTTAGGACTCAGCAGTGTTTCATTCTGTCGCATGAATTCTCTAGGAATCAGAACTTACTTGCTAGCTCTTGACAGCAATTACTACTCCACTATGTACCAAAAGGAAATGGTTGATGTTCAACCATTTCAAGAGGTACCATATGAACAAGAGCCAATGATACTCAGGGAGGAAGTCTAAAGTGCAT